>NC_081411.1:582699337-583069337 GCF_030272615.1 Cryptomeria japonica | reverse complement strand
AACAAAAATGATCACAAGGCTTAGGAGGTGTTGTAGAATACATAATATTGTAAGTTGGCCTTGAAAAGATAAAGAATTCATTAGAAAATAAGGATCCAAAATAATGGAAGATGGATTACAAATGCATAGGTAAAAAGAGGGGCTTGTAAAAATATGAAAATAATAATAATAAAAATGGAACTTGAAATGACACTTATAGTAGAAACTAGATGCTGTATGACTATATAGTCAAAGGATAGAAGTGTTCCGAATTAACATACATGTGCCACACTAGCATCCCAGTGCAATTTTTTTAGAGATTTCACATAGTGGGAAGAAAACATAAAACTAATATAGATTAAATACATGAAAACACATAAAACATGGATTCACATAAAAAACAACACAACACTAGCATTAGGAGTAAGTAGAAGACTAAGATTGGGTTAAAACTGTTAGTTGAAAATTTTCTAAACTAGGGAAGTTCACAAAATTGTGGTTTTAGTCACAATGTGTGAGATTGAATCTCTCCTAATTGTAATGGAAGGCTCCCCCTTTTCTTACCACTCTCTCTACATGATATACAATTTTAACTATGAATCCTACTATAAAATTGTACGGTATAACATCCTATTCTCTCATTAGAATAGATGTTATTCTCTCCTCTTTTTTTAGGAAAGAATTTACAATACAGAGTAGTAATGATTAATAAAACTTCAAAGTTACAAAGAAATAACTTGAAGTATGTGAATGCAAATACAAGTAGAGAAGCAAAGTTTTCGTGAAGGCTCAAAGTCCTCCATTGCTTCTCTGGGATGAGAAAAATGTGTTCAAGCTCAAAGTCTTGCAATCACTACAATCCTATCAACCTTTTACAAATACTTCTGTAACCCATGGTGTATACTAAGATAACAAAGGAGAGCACAAAGTCTCTTTCTTGATATCCTACTAAAATTTTGATAATCTTTTCACAAAATAATGAAAAGGGGTTCTAAGTCTTCAAATCGTTAACTCTTGTACTAATTACTAATTCTATTTAACAAGAGTTGAAATGTAACACAAAGTTTACAAACCAACACTTATTCTACTCTTTAATACTATTTCAACACAAATCTTTTATTTGATCAAAACAAGATTTTATCTCAAGAATGACATAACAACGCTCTCACCATAAAACACAATGAATCCAATACAAAGTTTGAATTCCAATGGTGTCTTCTTATTTGGTCAAGTTTGCAAAAAAACAATATGAACTCAAAGTTTCACTTTTCTCTTCACTTCAATAGAGTTTCGTTGCATAAGATTAAAGATGAAAATTACAATGAGAAACCTCATATAGAAAACTATGAGTAAATCAAAGAAGAGTCATATTTGACTTAGAACTCATGCACATTATAGATGCAAAAACATGTATACAAAATTACACTAGAGGTGTCAATTGATATTACAAAATGATACTAGACTAGAGATGCATAAAAAATGACCAAGTGTCTAGAGCTTGTCTTGTTTCCAACATTCTTCACCAATGGAGTCTTCATGTCCTTACTTGGTAGCACGTAATTTAAAATTCTTAGATCCTAGTATATGGAATTTGATGTCTAAAATGGAGTTGTAGGAATAGATTTGAAGAATTCTCGACGTTAGACAAAAAAGACCCAAAATTGCCAATCGGGGTTCAAGAAGTGCATTTCGGACTTATAAGTTCGATTTGCACTTGAGAGACTCAAAAATATAAAATGGTGTAAAGTGGGATTTAAAGTCTAATTTGCACCTTGCTCAAAGCTAAGGAAAGGAAAACTACATTTTGGTGTATGTCAAGGTTATATCGTGAACATGCATCATGGGAAGGAACCATGGTGTATGGTGGGGTTATACCCCCAACACGCACCATGTGAAAGCACTTGGGAAATTCACAAAAGAAAATGGCGTGGGTTGGGTTGTAACCCTGATATACACCCTGAAGGGGAGACCTGGTGTAGATTGGGGATACAGTCTTGATATACACCTCTACTAGCACTGTTGATTGCCAATGGTGGTGTAAGGTGGGATTACGGCCTTGAATTACACCCAAAGGGAAGGTTTTGGTGTAAGTCAAGGTTTTAACCCCGCCTTAAACAAAAAATAGGTGTGACTTAGATTTTTCGACCTTAGTTGTACTTCAGGTTTATAAACCTGACCTACACCTAACATGAGTTTTACATGGCTATGAAGTGGTGTAAATCGGGGTTACAAACCCGATTTGCACCAAACCTTAAAAAAATTGAAGGGAGGTGTAATTTGGGTTTGTAAACCTGATTTACTCTTGTGCACAAAAACTAACTTAAAACACCCAAAAAAGGACTAGAACCTCTTAATCAAGAATTGAGGATCCTAAATCATGTAGGAGGGAGAATAAACAGTACCTTGAAAAGCATGCTTACAGAACATGAACTACAAATTAGACAAAATTTTTAGGGGTTATCTTATTTTTGTGACATAGCGAAAAATAAAGACAACAAAAATGATCCTAGGAAATGCTACAAGATTTGGACACTAGAGCAATCCCAAAACATAATGTGACAACTTAAAAATACAGTATTTTTGACATTTAAAAAAAAATTAATTGGTTAAAATTAAATGTAGTTGAATATTTGTGTCATGCCTGGTTCCTCAATGGAAGGAAGTTAGGGTTGTAAATCTCACCAATTTATGAGAATTGTACCATATGATTAAGATAGGTTTCATTTAACATTATGTTTAACTCTATGTTAAGATTGAACCAAATATTTAAACATGTGGTTCTTCATATTCTATTTGAAGTAAAATCAAGTTATAATTTGCCCCTATTCAGAATAAATATCTTATGTATTTGAGGTTCCAATAAAGTATGAATTTTATTCTTACCTCCTTGAGCTCTCTATCATATTGATGATGGATCACAAAGGGTGATTAAAAATGATGATGCAAAAAATCTGATTTAACAACAATCATCCTCAATAATAATTTAAAAACTTTATCATTCAATTTTATTGAATAATTGACTACATTTTTAAGGTTCTTTCTAGGATCATGCTATGCCCTATATTGATTAGATGTACGGGGACGTGTAATGACCAAATAGGACTCATGTAATCAATATATTATTCATTTACTAATTCTTAATTATATTTAACTAAGTTGAAAGGACACTGACATGTAGAAATTGGATGCTAAATGGCTATATAGTTAAAGGATATAAGTGTGCCAAATTAGCATCCATGTGACACACTAACATCCAAGTATAACAAACTTAGAGACTTCACATGTTGGTAACAAAACATAAAACTAACATAGGGAAACACATGGCATCACATAAAACATAGCTTAACACATAAAAAGAAACATGACACTAGCACTATTAGTGAGTAAAAGATTAAGGTCGGTTTTATAATGATCTTATCGCATGGTACAAGAGCTAAAAACTAGAAAGAGCCCAAAGTATAAGGCAATCATTGTGAGATTTATAATTTTTTACATTACATGATAAAGTATAGGATAAAATTTTATACAGTTGAATAAATTTGTATCATCTCTAGATCATCAATATAAAGAAATTAAGGTCTTAAGCCTCACTGAATTTGGAGAATTAATACACTATGCTTGATCTAGGTTCTATTTAATGTTATGTTTAATTCCAAGTTGAGATTGAATATAAGATTCAAACATGTGGTTCTTGGTTTTCTATTTGAATGCCTCTTACAATATTACACTCCTACTAAGATTAATCATTTTATTCTTATGCATTTGAGATTCAAATAAAATTTGAATCCCTAGACATTATTTAAAATCTTTATTATTAGATTTAATTAAATAGTCAACTATGGTTTTAAGGTTCATTCTAGTATCATGTTATGCTCCATTCTTATTGGATGTATGAGGATGTGAATGACCAAATATGACTCATATAATCATTATACTAGTGATATAAATATTATTTCCTAATTATTAATATTGTTAGATAGGTCAACTTCATTGAGATTAACAAGTTAATATATTGGTCATTTGAAATTATTGAATAAAAAATATTCTACAAACTTCATTCAATTTGTATCTTTTATTACTAGTTATTTTCATATTTCTTAGAAAAAAAATTTCATTTGTTATGTGAATTTACTGAGGATTCCTTTTTACCCTCATTTTATCATTTAATATTTTATTTTGACCCATGATGGTCTTATATGTAAGCATTATTTCATACTTAGACTAGGGCCATGTAGCTACAAGTGCTATCAAACATTGTTCAAAATGGTGAACAAACAAAATGGGCTTGGAATGACCTCTACAATTATTAATAGAGTGACGGAGATGCAACAATTATACAAAGAATTTTATTGGTGGAGAGCATGCCCTTAATGCAATTTCAATAGAGATGTAAATTGAAGGTTAAAGGTTCAAGCAAAGAGTTTGCGAGTCAATTAAATAATGTAGTCTTTGATAGTCAAGGAGTGTGAGAAATTTGCTCCTTTATAAGTGTGAAGGAAAAATTATGAGGTGAAGTAGTGTTATAAGAGATGCTAGGTGAAAATAAAATGTAAAATTATCTATAAGAAGTCAACCAATAGAAGGAAGTGTATTTCTCTAGATCATAGAATAATGTTGCAATAACAGTAGGATTTTTTGTTGAAGAAGATGAAAATAAAATTCAATAATTTAAACAATCAATTAATTCATGATTGTTGAAATTTTGGTGAGTGAATATTTGTTGGGTCGAAAAAGTATGAGTCTTGTGACATTACAAGTAGTTTGATATGGTAGCATATAGAGAAGGAAGTAATATGCCAATCTTGTGTAGACCAAGAAAGTGTAGTAGAAGGGACACAAAGTATTATGTGTAAGGAAAAGAAATGAAAAAATTATTTGGAGGTGGACAAATTGTAGAGCACTAAATTCCTCAAGGGATGTGCAAAGGTGTAGAATGAAAAAGGTGGTCTTTTAGAGGATGTGACATGACCTAGCTCAAGGCCTTGGAGCTAGAAGATGTTATCACAATAGTATAACTCTTTTCCATGGATCTTATACATGTGTTTAGGGTATGCTAAGGTTGGAGAATAAGTTGAAAGAGAAATTATATAGATCAACCATTATTTTTTAAAAATTTAGCTCACAAAATTTTCTACATAGTGTGTCTAATGTAGTAGCACCCTAGTTCTATCTTTTGAATAGATGTAAAAGATAATCTTTGTAATTAATGTATTCAACCATTTTTTATTTATTTTTTGATAGAAATGATTAATTATATTTCTAAAGACTTTTATTTCACCTCAAAAAAAAATCTCACAGTAAATATTATATAAAAGATCAACTATACAAAAGCAAAATTTGAAGGTGTGAACTCACAAAATTTCCATCGTTCTGGGCACGGCAATTTCACTCACTCTCTCGCTCTCAGTCATAAAGTGTTGGAAACGGCAGATTTAATGGAAACGATAAGATTTGTTAATGGAGAAAGAGAAAGTTAAGAATGATATCATGACTTGACTTTGAATTGTTCTGCTTCACTCATTTCTTATCATCGACTGTGAGTATTGAAAGGCAATGCAAGATTTCCTCTTTTGAATTGTTCTGCTTCACTCACTCTCTCGCTCTCAGCCAATTTGTAGTGTTGGAAACGACAGATTTAAAAAAATTTCATCGTTCTGGGCACGGCAATTTGACGTGATCTGTTTCACTCACTGGTAATCAATCAATTCTGTCTATTATAAATTCCTTGCCCTTTCAGAAACGTAATAAACGTAATAATTTCCATCGTTCTGGGCACGACAATTTCACTCACTCTCTCGCTCTCACCCATCAAGTGTTGGAAACGGCAGATTTAATGGAAACGACGATAAGATTTGTTAATGGGGAAAGAGAAAGTTAAGAATGAAATCATGACTTGACTTTGAATTGTTCTGCTTCACTCATTTCTTATCATCGAAAGCAATTGGAAGGACCCCTTTCTCCAACACCTCACCTTCCTCCAGTTGGGTCAATGCCTTTGTGGTTAGCAAATTTGACTAGTTTGGTTTCACTTTCATTGTTTGGCTGTCAATTAAATGGTTCATTTCCCCTAAGTCGCCTACTTTAAGTTTTATATATATATATATAATCTGAGAGTGGTTTCAGATCTTTAGGAGTCATAATGCAAATTCTAGATATTAAGAAATCTTATATAGACTTAGTCAAATTTCAGTAATCAGTGGGCTTGTATCATCATTCACTTGCTATCTCTCTATCTCATGCTCTTTTATCTCCCTTGAACTCTAGACTTAAATCTATTTTCCTATCTCTCTCTTCCTCCCTTCACCTCTCGATCTATCTCACTCTTTCCTCTCTCCCCAAGCTTTAGATCTTATAGTTTCTCAGACACAATCCAATTTCAATAATCACTCTCTCTCTCTAGACCTAGACCTAGACCTAGACCTATCACTCCCCTTGTAATAACCCACCATAATTGATTCAACAAAATTGAGTAATCTGTTTTTTTGTGTGTGTGTTTAATTTAATCATTATGTTTTATTCAATTGCATACTTTGGGCATCCATCCATTAGGATTAGGCATTCATCCATCCGGGATGAGCATCTAACCATACGGGTTAGGCAATTGTCCATACGGGACATAAGATTCCATCTATCCAATACAGGATAGGCATCTACCCATACGGGGTAGGCATCTATCCAAACAGGATAGGCATCTACCCATATGGGGTAGGCATCTATCCAAACGAGATAGGAGATGCTTTGGCCAGAGACTTAGACTCATCGGGACCATTTGGGTCCTGAGCCACTCACTGAGTACTACACTCTTCTAACAGAAGTACACCGAGGTCGCCGTCCTTAGGAGTAATTAAATAATACAAGCTTGAATTCCGCCTCGGAATTTGGCTTAAAGCCTCGGGAAGTCAAGCGAATCCATACGAGATTCCTTCCAAGTATGCATTGAATTTCTTTTTCCAATTTAATTATCTTATCTTTCAAATAGGATTCTTACTCAACCAAGCCTAGACCCCACCTACGAATGCCTGAGTACGAGGGACAACTCCGTCCCAAGATTGCCTACATACCCGCTTCGGCATGGGATCAAGGCGTAAAGTATGTAGTTCTATTTTCTATTCTATGGTTTGATGTAAACTGATTTGTGGGTACGCAACCCTTTCTAGGGTCAATGTCCCAGACAGTTTCTCTGCGGTTGCTACCCACAATGGTAGCACTTAAGCGAAGGCTCAATATGGCCTATTGCTTGTGGCCTAAAATAACTAGATCCTAATTCTTATCATGAGCGTCACCCTTGACCAAATTGCAAATCACCAATATCTCTTCAAGATAAAAAAAAATCAATTTCGTAAAAGCATTTAACTTGACCATCCCTAAAAGGGGTTTACTATGGTTTATCTCAATGGATGTGAAATTATTTAAAAGTTATCTTATTAGATTATCGATCCAAGGGGGATTACCCACCCCTTGGATTTTAACTTCCAAGTGTCCCTTATTACTCCCCAACGATTTATAGGGACGATGCCATAGACATCGTTGATGTAGCTTTATTAGGCATTAAGTGTAGTAGTTCAACACGATGACATTACCCGTAAGCATGACCCAAAGGCACTGTATATATCGAATGCTACTAGTTTTGGTTTTCCAACTTCTTTTGTTTAGTTTCTAACTTATAATAACATCATGTTGAAAAATAATTATGAATTTAGACATTGCAAAGGCAAATTAATTGAAATAACTATGGAATAAAAAGAACCATAACTAGAATCATTTATTCAAAAACTTGAGTATAATTTGCGAAATAATGAAAGTTAGGTAACTTGTATACCAAATATTAAATGTATAATTTGCATGAAGATGCAACACAAATATTTGATTCAACGTAAAGATATATGCATGAGCAAAGGTAAGGTAAGTTGTACGCAAGAATGCCGCTTATAATATCACTAGCCCCAACATAGAATTTAGCTTATGTCATTAATTGCTAAGTGGGTCTTAAGATGACTTAATATAAATTTATTAAAACTAGTTTATAAATTTTTTTTAAAAAATGATTTCTTAAGTTTAAAATTTTCTTTAACTAAAATTTATTTACATATTAAAAATGAATTTTTAATATATATAAAAAGGAATTTCAAAAAAAAGAGTAATCATTGCCATCAAACTAAGTTCGAATCGCATGAATGCGGGTTTATGGGAGTGGGACCCCATGGTCCCCTCCACTAACCTGCGGCCACTACCGCAGCAATGACCATAGGCTAGTGGAGGGTACCGTAACGGTACCATTCCCCCTGTGGAGTACTATCTCCGTCCTCCACCTGCGAATCGGTACGCACAGGCCCGTTCTCGTGCAGTGCATCATCAATCACTTCACATTTGTTAATACAAAATGCATTAAGATTAAAATGCTAATACTATATATATATATATATTTATGTCTAAAGTTCCTAGTTTAATTTTATTTAAAACCAGAATATGAGAGGTAATGTATTAATGTGAACAATAAGAATTTACTTACAGTAGCAAATACACAGAGAGTAGTAATAAACCAGAATACAAAAATGAAACAATATGGATTTACATATTGGAGCGATCAACACAGAGAGTAGAATTTAACCAGGAAGCAATAAGGATTTACATATTGGAGCGATCAACATAGAGAGTAGAATTTAACCAGGAAGCAATAAGGATTTACATATTGGAGCGAATAACACAGAGAGTAAAACTAAACCAGAATACAAAGATGAAGCAATATGGATTTGCATATTGGGATAATTAATACAGAGAGTAAAACTAAACCAGAATACAAAAAAAATGAAGCAATATGGATCTGCATATTGGAATACAGAGAGTATTTCATAGATGGACTCATTCCTTGATTTTCAACTATTATTTTTCCAGAGAGGAGTAGATAACCAAACTAGAACAAATGAGAATATTGCAGAAAATTATTCATAGCGAATCCTATCCTTTCTTTCAACAATTTTTCACAGAAAATATATAACCAGATAATGGAAAATATGTATAGAATCAAATGAGAAACATAGAGAAATATCCACAGCGAGATCTATGAGATTTAGATTTTTATTCGAAAACCAGGGAGATGAATTAGAGGGAGAAGTAAAAATTGATCTAATCTAGTTCTCAATAAGAATTGAAACAAATTGATCTAATCTAATTTGCAACAAGAATAAGATGCATGATAAAGTAAAACTAAATTGAAAGAACATTGCTACTTGAAATTGATGTAGAATCCCCTATGAATCCTTCAATTAGTCTCCCTTGATCCTTCAAACTTGAAAGAAGTCCTCCAAAGCAATTTTAGTTATTTTCAAAATGAAATATGACTACAAAAGAAAAATTTACTCGAGAGAAGAATTTCTTTATGGAATAACCAACTCTCATTTTTGAAAACTTGCATATCATTTATAAGAAAAATCCCTCTATTCCACTACCTAAATTTTTAATTTAAAAAAAGAGATTCTTTCCCAATTTTGGACTTCATGCAAAATTGATTAGACTTAGTGGGAGGAGTTACATGGAAGGTGGTGGAGAATCCTCTAGAAGCTTCTTATTCTTCCTACAACATGTGCCATAATTGGGTGAGGAAAATTAAATAAATAATTAAGAAAAATGTATATTTTCCATGTGTGTGTGTGAGTTTTATTATTTTATCCTTTTATGATATGCATTCAATCATTTAAATAGTTTATCCAGAAATATAATAAAGTTTGTATTTTAAATCCAAAAGTGATAAAGGAGGGTTGTGACACCCCCTCTCCCCCATCTCTCTATCTCACTCTCTTCTCTCCTCTAAGATTTAAATCTATCTCTCTCACCCTTCTTTATATCTCCCTTTTCTTCTATAAATATGTGACTCTCTCTCTCTCTCTCTCTCTCTCTCTCTCTCTCTCTCTCTCTACCATGCTCATCTTTACTTCCCTATCTCCCCTCTCCCTCTCTCTACATACCTCTTCTTCCCTTCCTCCCTAGCTCTATTCATCTTCATAAATCTTGCTCTCTACTTTTGTCTTTCTCGCTTCATCCCTCCCTCCTTCCCTATCTATTTTTCATTGTCTTGCACAGTCTTTATCTTCCCTCTCCTTCCCTCTACCTACCTCTCTTTTCATCCCTCACTACTTTTCACTCCCCTAACTCTCTACCTCCTTCCCTTCATACTCTCTCTCTCTCTCTCTCTCTCTCTAAATATCACCTCCACTTCTATTTATCTAACCTCTCTACATCTCTCTCCTTCTCTTTGCACCTCTCTCTCTATCTATCTATCTATCTAGGTATTTAGATAAATATTTTATGGGGGGAGTGCAAAAAGGTAGGTAGATATAGATAAGTAGAGAGAAATGAAAAGAGAGAGAGGTAGGGAGGGAGAGAAATGTAGGTTGAGAAAAAGGTAATAGAGAGAGAGAGAGAGTGGGGAGAGAGTGAGATTGACAGAAGTGGTAAGGGAAGGTTTGGGAGATAGAAGAAAAGATAGAAATAGAGGTATATATATATATATATATATATATATATATATATATATATAGAGAGAGAGAGAGAGAGAGAGAGAGAGAGAGGTGATATATACAAAAGTGGAGGGGAGACTTGGAGTGAGGGAGAGAAGGAGAGGTATTTAAAGAGAGGTCAGGTAGATAGAAATAAGTATCTAGAGAGAGAGAGAGAGAGAGAAAAGGAGGTAGAGAATTAGGGGAGATAAAAGTAGATAGGGATGGAAAGAGAGGGAGAGGGGAGACAAAGAGAGCAGGAGGGAAGATAGATACCCATAGAGAGAGAAGAGATAAATACATAAAGGGAGATGGAGAGAGTATAGATATATGAGTACTTGATAAAGAGGTGGAATAAATAATACCTCTCGTTACCTCCCTCTCTTTAAATACCTCTCCTTCTCTCCCTCACTCCAAGTCTTCCCTCCACTTTTGTATATATCACTTGTCTCTATCTCCTTCCATCTCCACCTCTCTTTATCTATTTCCCCCCTCTAAACTTATCACTATCTCCCCTCTTCCTCTCTCTCTATTCATACATCCCTCCCTCCACCTCTCTACTTACCCCTCAGGACACCATATGACCTCTTTTAACATCCTAGTACACAACATGACCCCTTAGGACACCATATGACCCCTTAGGACAATATGATGTCCTAAAGGGTCATATGGTGTACTAAGAGGTCATATGGTGCTATAACACATGTGTGCCCCCTTAGGAACTCATATAACCCCTCAGGACACCATATGACCCTTTTTAACATCCTACTATGTACAAGATGACCCCTTAGGACAATACAATGTCCTAATAGGTCATATGGTGTTCTAACACATGTGTGGCCCCTTAGGACCCCATATGACCCCTCAAGACACCATATGACTCTTTTTAACATCTGGGTATGTATGATATGAGCCCTAAGGACATCATATGAGCCCTAAGGACACCATATGACACCCTAAGGAGTCATATGGTGTCCTAAGGAGCCATATGGTGTTCTAACACATGTGTGGCCCCTTAGGACCCCATATGACCCCTTAAGACACCATATGACCCCTTAGGACCATATGATGTCCTAATGGGTCATATGGTGTCCTAAGGGGTCATATGCTTTTATAACACACATGTCTCCCTTTAGGACCCCATATGACCCCTAACAACACCATATGACCCCTTAGGACACCATATGACCCCTAACAACACCATATGACCCCTTAAGACACTATATGACCCCTAACAACACTATATGACCCCTTAAGACACTATATTACCCCTTAGGACACCATATGATGAATTTTAACATCCTAGTACACAACATGATCCATTTCAACATCCTAGTACATGACATGGCCCCTTAGGATCATATGTCATGTACTAGGATGTTAAAAGGGGTCATATGGTGTCCTTAGGGATCATATGGTATCCTAGCGGGTCTTTTTTTTTAGTATCTTCATATTTTGAGTGGATGAAACTCAAATTGCTCCTCCAACTTTCGGTTTAGCTAATTTCAGAAAAAAGGAGTCCACTTATGCCCCCCTTTTTGCACACCATCTTGATGCACTTACCCTTAGATTTTATTGAATATTCCATTATGTTTTTAAGGTTCATTCTAGTAACATGCCATCAAAAATTGTTCTAAATAATGGATAGATGGAATGAGGCTTGGAATCACATCAAAAATTGATATTATGATGAAGGAGATGCAATAGTTATACAAAAAAATTTCTTGGTGGAGAGCATGCTCACAATGCAATTTCAATATAAATGTAGATTGAAGGCGCAAAGGTTTGAACAAAGAGTTTTTAGATGAATTCAATAGTATAGTTTTTCATAATCAAGGAGGAGTGTTAGAAATGTGCTCCTTGATAGATGTGAATGGAAATTTAGGAGGTGGATTAGTGCTATAAGAGATGTTAGGTGTGAATTAAATTGTGAAATTATCTAGAAGAAGTCAACAAATAGAAGTAAATATGTAATTCTCTAGATCTCATTAGAAGAATATTACAATAATAACTAGTAGTTTGTTGATGAAGATTATAATATAGAAATCAATAACTTTAACAAATCAATTAATCCATAGTTATTTAAAGTTTGGTAATTGGTTATTTTTTGGGTAGAAAATAATTGAGTGTTGTGATATTACATGTAGTTTGATAGAATGATATGGTATCATAGAGAGAAAGAAGTAAGTTATCAATGTTGTGTGGATCGAGAAGGTGTACAAAAAGAGACACAAAGTATTATGTGGTAAGTCTAACAAATGTCTACAATAAGGTAAATAAAAAGGAATTTATGTAGAGGAGGTGGACAAATTATATATCATTACATGCATCAAGGGATGTGCAAGGGTGTAGAATGGAAAATGTGGTCTTTTAGAGGATGTGTCATGACCTAGCTCAACACCTTATATCTAGAAAATGTGATGAAAATAATATAGCTCTTTTCCATGATGCTTATACACGTGTTGAGGATATGCTAAGATCAAATAATAAGTTGAAAGATCAATTCTACCAATCAACCCTTATTTTTAAAAACTAAATAGCTAACAAAAAATTTCCACCTAGTTCTTTCAATCTAGTAGCATCCCTAGTTTATTGCATTCTCGTGTCAACACATTTTTTCATCTTTATACTTTACTTTCTTGTGTATGTCTATTTTTATTTTCCTAGAAATAAAGTTTGCAAATTACCCTACATGTTTTTTAAGGGTATGAGATATATTTATAGTATTTTAATGAATTTTAACTAATGTAATTTTTCATAATTGTTCACAAATGGTTCATATTTGTTCTTTCTTTTCTTTTTTTTTTTGACTATGTACTATGAACATGATCATGTTTCATCCTTAGTAAATATCTTTGGCTTCTCCAATCTATTGTAATTTTTTAATTATTCAAATTTATAGATATCAATTTTTTATGTGTGAAAGTTCATTCATGTGGATGACATCCTTTCTTATGCCTAGCTATGATTGTTGTGATATTCAAATTCAAAATCTTATATGCATGTAGATTTGTACTAAACCAGAGAACCATTTTATAAAAAAATCCTTAGATCTTGGTTAATACCATTAATTACTAGTATTGTCCAAATAATCTATTCTTATATTTGTATGCTGGAAAGACGGGTCAATGAAACTCAAAATGTGAAAAGTGAACCTCAAAGAGACTTGTCCACACACCCACAGGACTTCTTGGTGCAAGTTATGGAGTCATGAAGATTGACTCAACTTCTGAAGGTTGGTTCCATGGTTCTCTATCTCATAAGGTCCCTCAAACCAATGCCTTTGCTCTCATATCACTGAGCACAGTGGTTTAGGGATGACAAATGCAAGAACGAGGCATTCTTTTGATTGATTTTAATATGAAAATGCATCCTATCTATGCATGATTCTACAAAATGCAATAAACTAGATATAAGATGACAAGATTAGTAGCAATACTATCCTAACATGATATACTAGTTATATGATTTAAGCTAATGATAAAGGAAATAGTCTAAAATGTTTATTAGATTAATTCCTATTGCAAAGAGAGACTAGATGTGCTAAAATGAGCATAAATGAGATACTAAAAGCTTGGATTTCTAGATGTATAGTAGATAATAGATTTCTTAGATTCATGTATCCTCAAAATGGAAGAAGGGGAGCTCTATTTATAGTGAAAATAGGGCAATGGATGGCCAGGATTGAAAGAGTTAATCAAGGGTCAAGATTGAAAGTTGTTAATCCATGTTTTCAATTTTCACCAATGAAATGGTGACAATTGTCAACATAAGGTTGGTTGAGAGGAGAGGTAAGAAGCATTAAATGCTTGAGAAGACATGATGGTTACCCTAGGAGGTAAGGGTTAAGGTTAGGTTAATATTATCCAATGGATAAAGATTTTACCCAAAGGATAAACTCTTGTGCAAGGGTTAAAGGAATAACCATGGTCAAAGCAATAAATGCTTGATGAGACCCTTGGGTTAGATGGAGGTTAAGTTAGGCAAAAAGTCTCTAACCATGCCACTAAGGGTTAGTTAACCATTAATGGTTTGAAGAATTTGGGGACAAATTTGCAAGAGTCCTTCCAAATTTGGGGGCATTCAACAAGTTATCTTGTTGGATGGATAAAGGCTTTAATGCATTTTGAAGACTTTACTCCAAATTTGAGAAGTGACCTCCTCAAATTTAGGGAAAGGGGATAATGAATGGGTTTGGGTTGAATGATTAGGATTAGATGGATTCTAGAAGAAATTAGGAATAGGGTTAGGATGCAAGTGGGAGATGTAGGAAAATGCAAGTGGGTGGGGAAAATAGAATTTAATTAAAATAAAATTAATTTATTTCAATTTGGTTGCAATTTGGGAATTTGAATAAATTAGATTTATTCAATTTGGGGTGAACTATTTAATTAAATGTAAATTTAATTAAAAGTAGAGAGAAAGGGATTTAATTAAATAAAATGATTTATTCAATTAAATGATGCAAAAGGTTTTAGTGAATTTAACTTAAATAAATTGAATTATTTATTTAATTAAATAGAGGAATGTGGGTGATTTAATTAAATTGGATATAACTAAATGGAGGAATGAACATAAAATATTCATTTGGGAATATGGTTATTTTTATATGTCTACAATATTGATCCATGTTTAATTAATTTAATATTGAATTAAACTATGCACCAATTTACACCAATTTATGAGGGTTATCATCTTGAAAGATTGTGATCCATTTTTTAATAATGGATCAAGGTGTGTATGATTATACATAATTGTGTTTCATTGGATCATTCCTCCTAGTGTTCTATCTTTTAAGAAATTGTAATAATCTTTGTAATCAATGAATTCGACCAGTGTTCCTTTATGTATCAATGATAATCAATAAGATCAATAAGTAGGAGGGGACAAGTGAGATTTGTGAAGGGAAATAATTAGGCGAGTATGGTACTAGCTTGATCATTACACATTTAACAGTATTATCTATGTGTGAAAGTAGACTATCATTTAAATGGAGAATGAGTCTATGCTATAAAATCCCTATCATTTATATGTTTGTATTAGACAAATTTGCGAAAAAGAATAAGATGATTAGTTGGAAAAATAATCTTAAAATTTCTTCTATCATCACTAATTATTTATATGAGTCCATTGGGATCATTAAAAGAGACATTTCTTTGAGCTTTTGTGCAAAGGTGGTTGGAAAGATATAACATTAACTTGCAACCTTTATTAATGTTTTCTCTGTCTATGTCACAACTATGTCGCTAAGTTGATTTTGATATAATGGACAACAAATACTTGTTTTTATATTGTTATCATTGGATATTATACTTGATGAACCATAGTCTCTAGATTTGGCTTGTGATTTACTATTTTTTACCTATGGTAATAAAAACATTAACATTGCCTAACTTAGTTAGGATTAACATCTAAGATATGTAAACTAGTATATATACATATGTACATATGTTGTGTAATGCCCCGTCAAGAACCCTAAAGGAAAACATCATAATCTATGCAACTAAGGGTGAAATAATTTTTTTTTTTTTAAATGCATGAATTAAACCTTAGTACATCTAATAATATAGCGGAAGTTTTACACCTGAATTTCCTAAGGGTTGCCAACGAATATTACTTCATAAATTAAATATTTAAGATAAAATTTCTGCAATGAAAGAATCTAAATTTCTTCAAGCAATCATATATTATATACATCAGAAATCAATAATTGAAGTAGCATATATTACAATATTTCTTTGCTTTCAATATTAAAAAATACATGTTTTCAAAAATAAATTACATCATGAGCTAAAATGATACAAAATGATAGTTACATATAGTTTCTTTTCAAAACCTCTAGTATTTAACTGAAAGATGGATAGGAAAAAGAGTCGGTACATGAATCATGATCAAAGATCATCAGCGAAGTCCTTCCTCGCCCGAAGATACGTACCAGAACATCCGATGGGAAGTGACACTACCACCCGACCATGTGATTCCGAAAAGGAACCACCCAACCATGCTGGAGATAGTAGATAACCCTCAAGCAAGCAAAATGATACAAGAACAAAAGGACTACAAGACTTCACTTACATTCATGTGACCCAACTCACAGAATACTAGTGACTCTAAGGAGAAAGTGTCATCGCATGTCTTACGGTGGATACCATGGTACAGCCTCCATAGGTCCCGACCCCCATCCTGGGTTATCCTGGTGACCTCTCTCTAACCTCCGATTCCAACTAAAACTCATGCAGACCTTACCAATCCTCTCATGAAGACAAGGTGGTAAGTTTGCCATTCCAGGCCTTCTCGCTACATTATGAGCCCTATACTAGCACTCACCTATGTGCGAGGCACATTATTTCATTTAACTTTTATTCGACCCTTCCCTAGTCATTTATTAGGTTTTCACTTTCTTAACCAACTTCCAACGGGTTATCCTGTCACCTCTTCAGCACGGTTCCCGCTCGAAAGCCACTCTCTCTCTTAGGACACTATGGGTTAGTTCTATCTATAGAACTCTATGGCGACACAGACAGCCAATCCCAAACTTGACCTACCTCAAATGAAAGATACAAAATTACTAACCTAAGGTTTGGCCATCATGAACAACTCATAGTGGCTCACTCCCTTAAGGTTATACATCTAAATATACTATCCAAGTCACAACACAAGACAAATTGACAACATGACATAATGTACTTAGTTGCGACCACCATATAAAACAAGATAATCCTATGTACCAATACCTATCACAAAATTAACTTGCAAAACGTAAACATAATTGTCAAGACACAGAGAACAATATGGTCGGTAAAACACATAATTTTACACTTAATGACAAGTTTAAGAGTTCTAATACTCTTGTGAACAACTATAGGTATGTTACCTTAATAAATTCCATTTTTAAAAATAAACGAAGATTAAAATAGAAATATTCATTTCATCAAGAAAATATTACAATAAAACGTAATACATTTCTTCATAGAAGAATGCCTTTATTTTTATTTATTTATCTTTTTAACACAAGAGTGTTACATCATTCTTCCGAAAAATACGGAGAAGTACACTCGTCAGACTCAACATGATCTAAAGGAGTATATCCTTCAGATTTGCTTTCACTTCGGGGAAAGTACCCCACAGACTCATTATCACTCAAGGGGGTATACCCCTCCAATGAGTCAGAACTTATAACTATTGGCTTTTCAGGCGAGCACTCTGACTTGGGTTCTTTTCCTTTTTCAGTGGTAGCTTCTTTGGTTGGGCTCTGAATAGGACTTTTTTCTATTTCTTTGCTCCCTTCTGGAGCTGGGTTCTCTTCAGCAGGGTTGTCATCCACAACAGGCTTGACAGGAGTCAAAGAATCTTTCTTGACTTTTAGGTAGTGAGCATAACCCGCTATTGATTTGTGAGCTATCTGTTTGGCTCGTACCATCTCTGTAACGTATCAATAGTAAACTATTACTTCCCAGAACTCTCCTAGAGCTATGTCAAATAAATCTTAATATCTAGGTGTTGAACGTAATCATACCTTTCTTCCATTAAGAAAATTTGAACTTAAAACTATTCCACTTCTTTAGTCCTAATGTAATCACAACTTCTACTATACAATTTTATTTAACAAACCCTAACGAATAACTAAAACATAACCATAACTATTTCATAAGCATGATATATAACTGAGATTGTAAATAATAATGATTATAAACTAAGAAATTCCTGACCTACTTGAAGCGATGATTAATATGCAAGTCCTTGACGCCCGCTTGCTGATAAATATACCTTGCTTGCAATCCTTTTCACCAATGTTTCCATCTCTATCAAAGAAATAGACAACCAACTCTCTCTTGATTCTATCAACCACTATCCTTTCTAAAACATCTCTCACTTGATACTATAAAAACATACACTATCCTCACTAATTCTACTCTCCTCTCTACGATCCTTCGTCCTTCCTTGGATGTCACCAACAGCCCTCCCTCTTCCTCTCTACCCACACCCCTTTTTATACTAAAAGAAAACATCCATCGCTCCCCTAAATCTGGCTTAGTGATAGCTATCGACTGAGACTCTTTTTCTACTAACTCTTCTACTTCCTCCACACAGGAAGTCCATCTCTAGTTAGCTTCAGTCTTTAGTGCTCCTTGATAATGATTATGACAACTATCGGCTGGGTGGAGAGGTTAATTCATTACTTCATTCACTGATACGTTTGCAAACAACGACTTGTGCGTTCAATCTGCTAGGTCTAGAGTCCATTAAGGATTATGGTTTAGTTTCCACCTTGCGCGCCAGTTCATTCTCCTTTCAAACCGGTCGATCAGCTGTTAGTTGCCAACGAACTGGAGCTCGTGGAGAAACTGGACGTGGAGAGGTGATAGTGTATCGTTTTAGACTGCGAGAGGTGTCCTCCATTACTTGCTGACTGAAGTGTACCTGCAGGAACCCTCACCTCGCTTGTTGTCTGCTGAGTTATGGCGGAAGAGGGAGACGTGGTGTGCGAAGGAGGAGGGTAGTCAGTGGTAATACCGACCCCTCCCTATATTAAGGGGGGTGGTCGATATTACCATCGACCACCTTAGACCAAACAACAAAACTTAACCTCCGCCACCTTTATAAGGTCGAAACTAATTTTTATTTGTTTTTTTTAATATACTTTTGTTATTACGTTTTAATATCATTCCTTTGTTATATTTTAATAATTAATTAATGACTTTTGTTAATATAATTATTTAAATATTAATCCTTCCTTAGCAATCATATTTGTAAATGTGTATTTTGGTTTTCTAATATTTATAATGAGTAGCGTTTTCTTATATATATATATATTCAAATAATTGAATTATGTATATATTATACGTTAGAAAAGTTTATAAAACATGACATATTTATAATTCTAATTATATACATGCATAATCCAATATCATAGTAAACCGATGGCGATATAAACTACTGATAATACGATCACCTTATCTCAACTCAAATAACTACTTATCAGTGACTATTGCCTTCTGAGTATATTATGTCCTTACATTTATTCAAATGATCGAATTGCAACTATCGAGCTAACAAGTTGATAAAATTCATATCGACTCATACTAAGATATTAACTTGTCCTTTATAAACAATATTAAGTCACTAGATCACTTGATTCTTTTTCCTCCAATTACCAAAACTACTCTTATGGATGTAATAAACGTAACATTTACCAATGACATACAAAAATTGGGACACTGGATACGCAGACTGAGCAAGCATCAAGTGACTTTTATAAAGATCAAACAATAAAATATGAAGACCAAACCAATTGACAGAATGACTTACTGAAGGCACTCACCCGAGTGTAACTGACTAAAATTAGGGTCAACTACTATCTCCTTCACTTCCATTGGAAAATATAAGGCACGCTCAGACCTGTGTAGCTAGGTGGAGACGATACCCCGTACCTACCCAGTACTTGTACCTGCAACATCCTGTATCACTGACCACACATGCATATATACATATATAGAAATTTTAACATACACACCGATGAAGGAGATTCGCGACGTTCCCTGTCTCACCGAGGTGAGTGAAGGAAAATTGTCCCCATGCATCCCATACACTCGTAGATACACAACACACAGTGCATAGATGAAGTAAAGTGTCAGTACATAGCAATGAACCATATAATGCCATAAAACATAAATACATAAATACTGCAAATAAAACATATGTCTCATAATCAGATAAAACATGAAACAATGTTGTACAATTCTAAATAACCAATGATAATGTATCCACTGAGAATAATAAGAACAAAGTATTAGTTCAAACGAGTAAGGGTACTACATTCTCCCCCGCAAGACTAGGCTTACTCTTGGAAGCCTAAAACAAATATGAATATAACTCTCTCATCTTCACTGCATCCTCCCAAGTTGCCGAGGTCTCATCATTTGGGTCCCATAGGACCCTTACCTGGTCGATGATGCGACCCCTGAGGATCAAATCCCGATGCTGAAGAATGCGCATGGGTTCCATGGAAAGCTGGCCGTCCTCGACCTGCAAAGAGTTCCAATCAAGAACATGTGTCACATCAGGGTGATAAGGTCGAAGAACTAAAACATGAAAGACATCGTGGATGCGGGATAGACTCGGTGGCAAGGCAAGGCGGTAAGCAACATGACCTATCCTCTCAAGAATCTCGAAAGGGCCTACAAACCGAGGTGCCAACTTAGAACCCTTCCCATAACAGATCGGACTCTTCCATGGATGCACTCTCAGAAACACACGGTCGCCAATAGAAAATTGACGATCTATCTTATGAGCATCTGCATACTTCTTCTGCCTATCCTGTGCAGCTACCAAATGCTCTCGAATTCGCCCCACTTGTTGCTCCATCTCTCGAAGAATATCCGGACCTATAAGCACCCTATCCTCTAACCGATCCCAACTCAAAGGAGTACGGCAAGGACGACCATATAATGCCTGAAAGGGGGACATACCTATGAAGCTATGATATCCATTGTTATATGCAAACTCTACAAGGTAGATATATTCCTCCCAATGCGACTGCTAGTCCATAACATACATGCGAAGCATGTCCTCCAAAACCTGATTCACTCTCTCTGTCTGACCATCCGTCTCTGGGTGATAGGCTGAACTAAAGTTCAACTGAGTTCCCAAAGCATGCTGAAGTGAGGTCCACAAAGCTGAGGTAAAGACAGGATCTCTATCAGAGATGATCCGCCTTGGAACCCCATGTAGTCTCACTACTTCTTCCAAGAAGACTCGTGCCACCACTGCTGCTGTATAGGAAGCTCGAATAGGAACAAAATGAGCAATCTTAGTCAACCTATCAACTATGACCATAATGGCATCATGCCGACGCGAAGAGACAAGCAACCCAACAATGAAATCCATGGACATGATATCCCATTTCCAATCCGGTATCAAATTAGGTTGAAGAAGCCCTGCCGGGTGCTGATGCTCTGCCTTCACCTGCTGACATTCTAAACACTTTTATATGAAATCAGCAATGTCACATTTCATACCTTCCCAATGATAAATTTGTCTGAGATCTGCGTGCATCTTCTTGACACCTGGATGTGCCGAATAAGGTGCACGATGGGCCTCAGTCATGATCAAGACGCGAAGACCCTCTAAAGAAGGTACATAGATCTACCCATGGTGACGAAGAAGTCCATCTGCCTCAAGATTATATCCAGAATATCTTCCCTCTAAAGACCTTCCGGACTGTATCATGGTTCTAACATCTTGATACCAAGTATCCTGAGGAAGAACTCTGAGAATCCTCTCTCTCAAGTCAACTCCAAGGAACAATACCGAAACTTCATGCCGCCTATGACTCAAAGCATCTGCCACCATGTTCTCTTTCCCCTGAATGTATCGAACATCAAATTCATATTCGCAGAGAAATTCCATCCATCTCCATTGTCGAGCATTCAAATTTGGTTGTGTAAAAATATACTGTAGACTACGGTGATCACTATGCAGTTCAAAACGATGCCCTAACAGAAAATGTCGCCATCTAACCAAGGCATGAACTATAGATGCCAACTCCAAATCATGAACTGGGTAGTTCAACTCGTGGTTCTTGAGTTTGCGAGACTCATAGGCAACCACTCATCCATCTTGCATAAGCACTGCACCTATACCTTCCAAAGAGGCATTTGTGCATACTACAAAATCTCTAGATGGATCTGGAACTGCCAAAATTGGAGCACTGACAAGGAGTTCCTTCAAGGTACGAAAAGCTGACTCACATTGTTACGACCAAACAAACTTCTTCCCTTTTCGCTGTAGAGAAGTGATCGGGTGACCTATCCGGGAAAAGCCTTGAACAAATCGACGGTAGTATCCAGCCAAACCCATAAAACTTCAAACTTTAGAAATGTTGGTTGGCACTGGCCAATCAACAATGGCTTGTATTTTTGAAGGATCCACAGATACACCTTCCCCTGAAACTATATGACCAAGATAGTTTACCTCTGATTGAAAAAAATCACACTTTGCCAAATTAGCATAAAGTTGGTTTTCCCTCAAGCACTGCATTACCTGTCGTAAGTGACCTTCATGTTCTTCCATAGTTCTAGAATAAATTAATATGTCATCTAAGAACACAAGGACAAAATGATCAAGGTAGGTGCAAAAAACCCCATTCATGAGGCTCATGAAAACTGAAGGCGCATTCGTCAACCCAAATGGTACTACTGTGAACTCATAGTGACCATAACGAGTGCGAAACGCTGTCTTATGAATATCTGCATCCTGGATACGCAACTGGTGATATCCAGATTTCAAGTCAATCTTAGAGAATATCTTGGCTCCCTTTACTTGATCAAAAAGATCATCAATATGAGGCAAAGGATATCGATTCCGGATGGTTACCTTATTTAGCTGTCGGTAATCAATGCATAACCGAAGAGAACCATCCTTTTTCTTAACAAAGATAACAGGTGCACCCCAAGGAGAAACACTAGGACAAATAAATCCCTTGGCTAACAACTCTTCTAGTTGTAACTTCAATTCACTTAACTCCTGAGTGGTCATCCGATATGGAGCTCTCGAAATAGGTTCTGCACCAGGAACCAAATCAATGTGAAAATCTATGTCTCTCTTTGGAGGCATACCAGGAATATCTAATGGAAATACATCAGCATACTCTTGAAGAATAGGGTGACTATCAAGAGTGATTTCTCGACTCTTTAACTCATCCATGTCCTCAAGAGTAACTGCAAAAAGCTGACACCCTCTATGCATGCACCGCTTAAGTTGCATAGCAGAGATCATACGTAAGGATATTGGTCTCTGAACTCCAACAATTTTCACTTCCTTGCCAAGGTCATCTAAACACTCCACTGTCTTCTTGCGACAATCTACGTGAGCATTATGAGATGATAGCCAATCCATTCCCAACACAACTCCATAAGAACCCAAAGGAATGACTCGAAGGTCAACTGAAGTAACTATGGTTCCTAAATTCAACTCACAACTGGGGATAAAGGCATCTACAGAAACACAGACACCTGTTGCCAACTCTACTTGCCACCTATTCATCTCCTTAGCAGACGTGAGTCCACACCGCTCCACAATAGATGAAGAAATGAAAGAATCTGAAGCTCCAGAATCAAAAAGTATAGAGATAGGGATTCCACGCAACATACCTGCTGCTTCTATAACTATACCTTGATGATCAGCTTGGCGGTTATCCAACGCTGCGAACACTCTGTGAGATCTGCCCGCATCTCCCACTGTAGGCTTTGACGCTGCCGGCCGTTGACTACTTGTGTTGTGGAAACGCTGAGGACACTGCACAGCTCTATGACCATACTACCCACAAGAGAAGCAAGCTCCTCTATTACTTGTCGGACCATTGGATTGCTGATAATTTCCCTGGCTAGGAGCATGCGATGCACTTTGCGAGGATTCCCCTATAGGGCCCTGTCTGCCCCTCTGCCAATTTCTATTTTTTCTAAATTGAGCATTGCCACCTTTCTGGCTTTGGAACTGTCTCGATTTTGATGGTTGCTGCTGCTGTGGTCCACCCTTAGCAGGTGCCTACGGAGCCTTAAATGGTGCAGCTGACTGAAATTGATTACCACGAGCTCTATTCCCACTGGAAGGAGCACTCCCTATCTGTACACCTGTTTGCCCACCAAGAGCACGGCTAAGGTTTAGCTCTACCAATCAGGCCTTTGCCACAACTGTCTCTACTGAGGTTGGCTTGAACACCCTAACACCTCCACTAATGCGATCATTCAAGCCCCTCAAGAAATGTTGTACGAGCATAGCCTCATTATTACCAATTCCAGCATACTGCTTGAGCTCATAGAATCTGTGCTCATACTGGTCTACTGTCATACCATACTGTCGCAGTGCATGGAACTCATCTGCCCGAGTCTGTTTCCACTGGGGCGAGAGAAATCGTTCCCTGAATCTTTCTAGAAACAGCTCCCATGTCACAGTGTTAATGCACACACCGATCATTTCCTCCTCCAGTCTCCACTAGATTGATGCAAAGTTTTCGAGATGCATAATAGCACATCTTGCCTTGGTGTTGCTACTATATGGAAACCTAGCAAAACACCTATCCAGACCGATAAGCCAAGTCTCCGCCTCTAGACCAGTGCCCATACCATTAAAGAAAGGAGGATTGGACCTCATCAAGTCCTTTATGTGACCCAAAGAAACTAGATCTTCATTGTTTGCAATCCCTATCCTTCTGGGTGATCTTTCCCTCTCTCTCTCTCTCTCTTCTGGCATTGGCTGAACAACCTCAGGCCTAGGGCCTAACCTAGCAAGAACCTCCTGAAACATTTGTCTCAGCTCTTCCCTTCCGGGAACCTGCTCTTCTGCATGAGGTAAGTCCTGATGAACAGACTGTTCTGGCTCAGCACTAACATGAGTAGGTGGTGGTGAAGGACTATGATGATCAGAATCACGGCTTCGTCCTCCACCTCTTCCTCTACCTCTGCCTCTATTGCGACCACCCATCCGGCCACCTCCCCTAGCTCTCCTAGCCATGACTGAGTACTACAAAAGAGAAAAGATGTAGATTTATAACAAGGATAAACAAGGAAAAACACAAATGTTAGGACCTAAATAAAAAAATCAAGTTGAATAGGCACACTACAAACCCAGAGTACCCAATGTTGAAACTTAGGCTCTGATACCAAATGTAATGCCCCATCAAGAACCCTAAAGGAAAACATCATAATCTATGCAACTAAGGGTGAAATAATTTTATTTTTTTTAAATGCATGAATTAAACCTTAGTACATCTAATAACATAGCGGAAGTTTTACACTTGAATTTCCTAAGGGTTGCC
Source organism: Cryptomeria japonica (assembly GCF_030272615.1). Taxonomy (NCBI): domain Eukaryota; kingdom Viridiplantae; phylum Streptophyta; class Pinopsida; order Cupressales; family Cupressaceae; genus Cryptomeria; species Cryptomeria japonica. Next base: position 583,044,050 of record NC_081411.1, on the reverse strand, counting down.
AACGAATATTACTTCATAAATTAAATATTTAAGATAAAATTTCCGCAATGAAAAAATCTAAATTTCTTCAAGAAATCATATATTATATACATCAGAAATCAGTAATTGAAGTAGCATATATTACAATATTTCTTTGCTTTCAATATTCAAAAATACATGTTTTCAAAAAGAAATTACATCATGAGCTAAAATGATACAAAATGATAGTTACATATAGTTTCTTTTCAAAACCTCTAGTATTTAACTGAAAGATGGATAGGAAGAAGAGTTGGTACATGAATCATGATCCAAGATCATCAGCGAAGTCCTTCCTCGCCGGAAGATACATACTAGAACATCCCATGGGAAGTGACACTACCACTCGACCATGTGATTCCGAAAAGGAACCACCCCACCGTGCTAGAGATAGTAGATAACCCTCAAGCAAGCAAAATGATACAAGAACAAAAGGACTACAAGACTTCACTTACATTCATGTGACCCAACTCACAGAATACTAGTGACTCTAAGGAGAAAGTGTCATCGCATGTCTTACGGTGGATACCATGGTACAACCTCCATAGGTCCCGGCCCCCATCCTGGGTTATCCTGGTGACCTCTCCCGAACCTCCAATTCCAACTAAGACTCATGCGGACCTTACCAATCCTCTCATGAAGACAAGGTGGTAAGTTTGCCATTCCAGGCCTTCTCGCTACATTATGAGCCCTATACTAGCACTCACCTATGTGTGAGGCACATTATTTCATTTAACTTTTATTCTACCCTTCCCTAGTCATTTATTAGGTTTTCACTTTCTTAACCAACTTCCAATGGGTTATCCTGTCACCTCTTCAGCACGGTTCCCGCTCGAAAGCCACTCTCTCTCTTAGGACACTATGGGTTAGTTCTATCTGTAAAGTGGAAAATGATTGAACCCTAGTTGCTCTCCCCTCTTCCAACTCCAAGGAGAGAGAAGGGAGGTCACTAGGGTTGATGGTTTTCACTTAGGGGAGACTTTACATTCAAAAGAGGGGTTGAAACCCACAAGATCCAATCCCATAGAATGCAAGATTGGATTCTAAATGAGTTTCAAGGGTTAAGACAACAAGGCTACCCTCTTTTGTAAAGAATGTAGATAGAATGATTAGGCTAGGAATGCATAGAAAGTGAGAAAGATTCGCTTATAAACTGAGATAGGGATATAGGATGAAGTTGCGGACCTGGAATTAGCAGTAAAATGTCGATACGGAACTGTCCTGCAAATTTGAGCAAAAGTTGACGGGACGATGGCGCCTGGCGTGCACACGGTCCTCCGAAAAATCCGCGAAATGAAGGGGGATCTGTTCGTCTCTGCACAAGGATTCCAGATCTTCAATTTCAGCCACGTACCTGTAACCTACACACAGAAAAGCGAAGACGATTGGCGGGTTAGGGATTAGGGGTTTGCCCTTAGGTCAAACCCCAGTTTTGGAATTAACCAAGAAATGAGAAATGCTGTAAATGTAAATGTCTGTAATGTAAAACAAGTACTAATACCTTGTTGTAAGGATGTTTGTATCCTTATGTGCGAAGGTATAGATGTTGTTGTATGTTGTATGTTGTAGTAGTATGTAGTAAGTGATCTCCTCTTCAATGGTTGAATCCTTGTCTTGAATGCAACACTTAGCCTTGAATGGAGACTTAGAATGATCAATTGCTTGAAGGAATGCTTGAATGCTTGAATGTTTGAATACCGTTTCCACGCTTGTACACATATGTCCTTCTTACCCAAATGGGAGAGGAAAATGTAGTTTATATACTTGTCAATTAGGGCTGATAGACTGATTTTCCCGACCTTAGGCCGACCAGGAAATGTTATTTTCCAATTTGCAAACAAAAAAGACCCGAAGTCCCATAGGAGACCGGGCCCAAAATAGGGCCAGGGACCAGGGCGCTGGGTGCCCTGGTCCTGAAGGAAGAGGGCGCTAGGTGCTCTGGTCCCACCTCCCAGGATAGCAGGGTGCAAAGGAGGTTTAGGCCAGGGTGCAAGAAAATGCAGTTTTTGGTGTCGTGGACAAGTTTTGGGGTCTCCATTTAGGTTTCGTGTTGCATCGCCATCGTGAAGAACCAAATGCGGTCAAAATTGCAAGTGTCGCAATTTTAGGACACTACATTTAGCCCCCACTTTAGCGGGAGTATGTATGCTCATACTTCCGGTAAAGTACAAGGAAACAACATTGAAAGACTTTTACCACATCAAGGAGGCAAGACACACCAAGCCCCCAGTGGACTAAGGATCTTACGACTTCGATTGACAAAGTAAAAGGGAAGATCACGAGGGAGAACCATGACTGTCAGTAGTAAGGTTCCCTCACTATGAGTCATGCAAGAGAAATACCGAAAATTTTCAAGGCAAAGCTAAGTTCGCCAAGAAATTTTCAAGTATCTTGAAGGGATAGATAGGGTGTATGCCCCCCTACGTTAAAGCGATCGCACATGCCTCAACGAGGGTGATTGTTTTAATGTAGTGATACACATAAGAAATGAGAAAGGAAAGGAGCACATTATCACAAAGATTTAGCCCCCAAGTGTAAGATAAACCCAAGGATAATAGACACAAAGCACAAAGCACGAGGTGACTTCGCTTTCCTCGGGGTTAGTATGCTGTATGATAGTTCATGTATATATATCATATGTATGTATGCATAATTGTTCTTCATTCCCCAATCAAGGAAGGTCACCTAGAAGAAGGGAACACATGTGTCTTTTGAGTCAACATGAGAGAGACCAAAAGAGATCTCAATGCTTTGCATCATCCTCAAGTAGACAACACTAAGGACAACAAATAGAAGAATGAGAATAACACATAGAAGAAGTAACAAAAGAGAGGAGGAGAGAATCTGCTATGCTAATGTAACGAGTCTAGCATGTCATCTACCCCCCAATCTTGCTGATCAATGTTTTGGGAAGGCCGGGAACACGCTAGAGGAGGAACATCCAACATAGCAGATGGAGCTATCACAAGATCCAAACAAGGGCTATGTTCATGTTCCAAGCCACATTGTTCTTGTCTAGGAGCTAGGATAAGTGCTTTAGAAAATTCGTTAGATAAATGTTTTTCAACATCAACAAGTTCATATTCACTATCAGAAGCAAGAGGAGTAACATTTTCATCATGAATAACATTTTCATCTATAGCATCATCAAGATTTATAAAAATAGGATCTTTAACTTGCACAGGATCAAGACCATCATGCATCTTATGTTTAGGAGATTTTGGAGAAAATGGAATAATGCTTGTTGAAGGTGTTTTTGGAGATTGCGAAGTTTGAGAAGCAGCTGCTTGAGCCCTAAGACGATGCTTTCATCGGCGTTCATGTGCAGAACGATTTCGTCTAGTCTTAGTAGGAAGTGGAGAAGATTTAGGAGGAGGAATGTTCTCATCCTTATTACTTGGGTGTTTAGGTTGTGGTCTCTTAGGCTGGATAATAGGAGAAGAGGAAGGTCTCTTCTCTCTATAAAAGGACTGAGGAGGAACTGCTCCATATAAAGGAGGAATATTTGGTTTAGGAAGGAGACCAAGTCCATCATGACGAGGAGGTATAGGTCTACTTTTAGAAAGCTTTTTAGGCATAGACATAGTCACATCCGTAGGAACGGGTTGGGAATCTTCTTGAGGAAAGACATTAGTTTTATCTTTCAAAGGAAGAACTTCCTTCTCAAGAATGATAGGAATGTCAAGTTTAGGTGTTCTAGGTTCACTTAGAGATAGGATCATATCTGTTTTCCACTTTTGATAAGATTTGAAAAGATGATCACTTCACGGAGGAAGAGATTGGAATTGTTTAGGCCAAAAATAATCAATAGGAACGCTAGAAGTTCTTTCAGCTGGTTTAAAGAGACTATGATTGACAGTAACAACTTCACCATTATGGGGAAATTTCAAACATTTGTGAATAGGAGAAGCAATAGCCTTCATGGAAGATAGCCAAGGATAGCCAAGCTTCTCACAAAATTGTTCGGATGAAGGAATAATAGCAATGTTCACATCAAGGGATTTGTTATGGACCTCAATAGGTAATGTAATAGAACCAATTGCAGGAGAAGAAAATGCATCAAATAATTTCACAATCACATCTGTTTTGTCATAGATCACTTGATTCAATTGCAAAGTAAAAAGAAATTCTTTAGTAATAACATTAACCATGCACGAAGGATCAATAAGCACTCCACGGCAAGGTGTATTCTTGACTTTTGCAACTATGTATAAAGGACCATCAGGTGCCTTGATATTTTCACTAGAATCAAATGTGATGGAAGGTTCTTTAGGGTTTTCTTGCTGCTCTACAAAGTTAATCACACTCGGAGTCATAGACACAAGACCATCAGATGAGAGAGAGGAATCATTAGTCTCAATCGCATTAGAGGTATGGGAAGGTAATGGATCAGTAAAAATCTGAAGATTTTGGTTAGGAGGAGCTACAAATGTATTGCCTTTATCATTCACTCTGGAAACAGAGATAGTATTATTATCAATCAAATCTTGAATTTTACCCTTTAAAGCAAAACATTTTTCAGTATCATGCCCAGGCTGACGATGAAATTGACAAAAAGATTTGTTATCAAAATAAGGTGAAGTAATCTTTGCAGGATCAATTTGCCTTACAGGAGGAAGAGTAAGCACATTTTGTTCCAATAACTTATTCATAATACTATGCAATGATTCATTCAAAGGAGTATACTTTCTTTCTTTCTTGAAAAACATAGAAATAGGAGGCACACCTGATGCTGCATTCACATTGTTGTTGATGATGTTTTCATTGAATTTGATAGAATCTCTGTTCAGTTTAAACTTTCCAAATGGTTGTTGACTGCTATCACCCTTATCACTCAGAGCCATAGGATGTGATTGTTCCATTTCACTCACAGTCAGTTGATAATTATGAAGAGTTGCACACAACTGTTGGAAAGAAGTAAACTTAGAAAATAGAAGTTTGTCTCGAATATCTTTTTGTAAATTAGAAATAAAGATTCTTTGAATATCATTGTCAGGCACTGGAAAAGAAATTTGAGCATACAAATGCTTATATCTACCAATGAAATTAGTCACTTTTTCTTTAACACCTTGTTTACAATGCATTAAATCAATCAAAGTAACTTTAGGACTTATATTGTTTTGAAATTGTTGAATAAAAGCATTTGCAAGTTGTTCGAAAGAAGTAATAGAATAAGAAGACAATGAGCAATACCATTGTAGGGCTTTATCTCTTAATGTTCTAGTAAACAGTTTTGCAAGCAACCTTTGGTCATAAGCAAAATCAGTACATATTGTTTGAAAAGTCTTAACATGTGTTAGAGGATCACCTTTACCATTATAAAGCTCCAAATGCGGGATTTCAACATGTTTAGGAGGGATAGCTCGAACAATGTCAAGAGAAAGTGGGCTCGCAACATCAAACGTGGGCACACTAAACTTAGATTGATTCATAGAGGCAATTTGTTGCTGTAAAGAAGAGACAGTTTGTGCAAGATTGTTAATGGTCGCTTGAGTCGAAGAATTCATATTAGATGTGTTAGATTGAGATGGAGGTGTTATGTTATTGAAAGAAGGTAAAGAGTAAGGTGGCGGGACACTATGATAGTTAGTCATTGGAGATGATTGGAAAGGAGGAACACCACAAGGAGGAATGGAATGGTTAAATGAATTGCCCCCTTGCGCCAGGTTCAATTGTGACGATGTAATAGGAACACTCATTGAAGGAATGAATGAAGAAGTTGGATTGAATGAAGGAAGAGGGTTAATTGAAGAAGAGAGATTGCCCCCATGACTGGTAATCACAGGGGGAATGTCTTGTATAGAAGTAGTCATTATATTTGTTGTATAGGTAGGTATGCTAGCAATAGAAGTTGTCAAAGGAATAGAATGATTGACTTGAGTGGGAGGTTGTGTATAACCTAAAGTTTCGGCACAACTCTTCATAGGCATCACATTCAAATCCACAATGTGTGCAATACCACGCAAAATATCAATTCCATTCTTATCACTTTGAAGCATATGTTTTAGACCCTCAATTAAAGGAAGAGCTTGACTATCGGGGTATTCTTGAGACATCCATTGTCGAAAATCATCAAATTGATTATCCAATTTCAAAAGTTGTTCTATAGAAACCTCATGGAGAGCTTCTTCATCATTAGGAGGATTAGAGGAATTACCCATGTCCTTGTTAAAAAGGCTATTCAAATTAGGTTCCATCTCCTCAGTAATTAAACCTTGGAAAGACTTAATTCTACGGCTTCGTCTAACGGGAATAGTGTAAGTAGGGCTTATTGTTGTAAAACTCATGCACTAGAAAGGGAGAAAAGATTTTGAATTTAGAAGTAGCAAATTTTAGTAAAATCAGCCAATCTTCTAGATTTAAGCTGTTAAATGCAATCACGACAATCTCCCGAAATTTCAGAAAAAATGTCCGGCACCGTGGCACTCGGAGTGCACACAGTCCTTGCAACTTTTTTCGAAATTTGTAGGGATGAAAGTTATGATGATTTTAGAGCTAATCTGAAAAAATTGAGTGATTTTACGATCTATAGATAGGCCAAATTAAAGTTGCAATCTCAAAATTGAACACTACCAAGATTGTCGAAAAATGCAAAATTTGAATTTTGAAAAAGAGAGGGAAACTGAAATTTTGAATTTTATGATTTTAGAGGGAATGCTAAGAGCAATGCAAGTTTTGAAATTTAAAAATTGACTCAATTTCACGCAAAATTCAATTTTGAAAGCGTAAATCAAAGTTGTTGTAATTAAGCACTTAATTTCAAAAGTCACAAATTGCAAGAATTTGAATAAAGTACTAAAATTTCGAATGAATGCAAACACACTTCAGATTTAGGGCAGTAAGAACACAATTTTGACACAAAATTTCAATTTCAATGATTTTTGAATAATTAGGAGCCTTAATCCAAGCAATCACAAGACCAACTTTGACTGTAATTTTGAAAGTGTTATAATTGATAAAATCAGCCAAAATTCTGGATTTTAGCAGAAAAATACAGTAAGATCTAGCTCCCGAAATTTCGAAAAAAATGTCAGGGACGATGGCACTTGGAGTGCACACGGTCCTCGCAAATTTTTTCCAAATTTTCAAGGATGAAAGATATTGTGATTTTATTGCGGAATCCAAAGTTACAGCTGATTTGGAGATGTTTTGATCAGTGAAATTGTCGAACAAAGGTTGAATCAAGAGGGTTTCAAAAATTAGGGTTTTGACACTTAACCACTTAATTTTCAAAATTAAAGCACAAATATGAATTGATAATTTGTAATAGAAGGGCAGATCTGAAACAAGCATTAATAATTAAACATTTCACAAGTTCAATTACTAAAAAGAAAATTTAGGGTTTTTATGCAATTAACCTCTAAAATTTGCAAAAGATCAAACATGGAAATGCAATTAAGGAATCCAATTTTCAGATCTAACCATGAATAATCAAAAAGGATGTTCACGTCGGGTTCACCAAAATGTAAAGCGGAAAATGATCGAACCCTAGTTGCTCTCCCCTCTTCCAACTCCAAGGAGAGAGAAGGGAGGTCACTAGGGTTGATGGTTTTCACTTAGGGGAGACTTTACATTCAAAAGAGGGGTTGAAACCCACAAGATCCAATCCCACAAAATGCAAGATTGGATTCTAAATGAGTTTCAAGGGTTAAGACAACAAGGCTACCCTCTTTTGTAAAGAATGTAGATAGAATGATTAGGCTAGGAATGCATAGAAAGTGAGAAAGATTCACTTATAAAATGAGATAGGGATATAGGATGAAGCTGCGGACCTGGAATTAGCAGTAAAATGTTGATACGGCACTGTCCTGCAAATTTGAGCAAAAGTTGACGGGACGATGGCGCCCGACGTGCACATGGTCCTTCGAAAAATCCGCGAAACGAAGGGGGATCTGTTCGTCTATGCACAAGGATTCCAGATCTTCAATTTCAGCCACGTACCTGCAACCTACACATAGAAAAGCGAAGACGATTGGGGGGTTAGGGATTAGGGGTTTGCCCTTAGGTCAAACCCTAGTTTTGGAATTAACCAAGAAATGAGAAATGCTGTAAATGTAAATGTCTGTAATGTACAACAAGTACTAATACCTTGTTGTAAGGATGTTTGTATCCTTATGTGCAAAGGTATAGATGTTGTTGTATGTTGTATGTTGTAGTAGTATGTAGTAAGTGATCTCCTCTTCAATGGTTGAATCCTTGTCTTGAATGCAACACTTAGCCTTGAATGGAGACTTAGAATGATCAATTGCTTAAAGGAATGCTTGAATTCTTGAATGCTTGAATGTTTGAATACCGTTTCCACGCTTGTACACATATGTCCTTCTTACCCAAATGGGAGAGGAAAATGTAGTTTATATACTTGTCAATTAGGGCTGATAGACTGATTTTCCCGACCTTAGGCCGACCAGGAAATGTTATTTTCCAATTTGCAAACAAAAAAGACCCAAAGTCCCATAGGAGACCGGGCCCAAAATAGGGCCAGGGACCAGGGCGCTGGGCACCATGGTCCTAGGGGACTAGGGCGCTAGGCGCTCTAGTCCCACCTCCCGGGACAGTAGGGTGCAAAGGAGGTTCAGGCCAGGGTGCAAGAAAATGCAGTTTTTGGTGTCGTGGACAAGTTTCAGGGTCTCCATTCAGGTTTCGTGTTGCATCGCCATCGTGAAGACCCAAATGCGGTCGAAATTGCAAGTGTCACAATTTTAGGACGCTACACTATCTACAGAACTCTATGGTGACACAGACAGCCAATCCCAAACTTGACCTACCTCAAATGAAAGATACAAAATTACTAACCTAAGGTTTGGCCATCACGAACAACTCATAGTGGCTCACTCCCTTAAGGTTATACATCTAAATATATTGGCCAAGTCACAACACAAGACAAATTGACAACATGACATAATGTACTTAGTTGCGACCACCATATAAAACAAGATAATCCTATGTACCAATACCTATCACAAAGTTAACTTGCAAAACGTAAACATAATTGTCAAGACACAGAGAACAATATGGTCGGTAAAACACATAATTTTACACTTAATGACAAGTTTAAGAGTTCTAATACTCTTGTGAACAACTATAGGTATGTTACCTTAATAAATTCCATTTTTAAAAATAAACGAAGATTAAAATAGAAATATTCATTTCATCAAGAAAATCTTACAATAAAACGTAATACATTTCTTCATAGAAGAATGCCTTTATTTTTATTTAATTATCTTTTTAACACAAGAGTGTTACATCATTCTTCCGGAAAATACGGAGAAGTACACTCGTCAGACTCAACATGATCTAAAGGAGTATATCCTTCAGATTTGCTTTCACTTCGGGGAAAGTACCCCACAGACTCATTATCACTCAAGGGGGTATACCCCTCCGACGAGTCAGAACTTATAACTATTGGCTTTTCAGGCGAGCACTCTGACTTGGGTTCTTTTCCTTTTTCAGTGGTAGCTTCTTTGGTTGGGCTCTGAATAGGACTTTTTTCTATTTTTTTGCTCCCTTCTGGAGCTGGGTTCTCTTCAGCAGGGTTGTCATCCACAAGGGGCTTGACAGGAGTCAAAGAATCTTTCTTGACTTTTAGGTAGTGAGCATAACCCGCTACTGATTTGCGAGCTGTCTGTTTGGCTCGTACCATCTCTGTAACGTATCAATAGTAAACTATTACTTCCCAGAACTCTCCTAGAGCTATGTCAAATAAATCTTAATATCTAGGTGTTGAACGTAATCATACCTTTCTTCCATTAAGAAAATTTGAACTTAAAACTATTCCACTTCTTTTGTCCTAATGTAATCACAACTTCTACTATACGATTTTATTTAGCAAACCCTAACGAATAACTAAAACATAACCATAACTATTTCATAAGCATGATATATAACTAAGATTGTAAATAATAATGATTATAAACTAAGAAATTCCTGACCTACTTGAAGCGATGATTAATATGCAAGTCCTTGATGCCCGCTTGCTGATAAATATACCTTGCTTGCAATCCTTTTCACCAATGTTTCCAGCTCTATCAAAGAAATAGGCAACCAACTCTCTCTTGATTCTATCAATCGCTATCCTTTCTAAAACATCTCTCACTTGATACTATAAAAACATACACTATCCTCACTAATTCTACTCTCCTCTCTATGATCCTTCGTCCTTCCTTGGATGTCACCAACAACCCTCCCTCTTCCTCTCTACCCACACCCCTTTTTATACTAAAAGAAAACATCCATCGCTCCCCTAAATTTGGCTTAGTGATAGCTATCGACTGAGACTCTTTTTCTACTAACTCTTCTACTTCCTCCACGCAGGAAGTCCATCTCTAGTTAGCTTCAGTCTTTAGCGCTCCTTGATAACGATTATGACAACTATCGGCTGGGTGGAGATGTTAATTCATTACTTCATTTACTAATGCGTTTGCAAACAGTGACTTGTGCGTTCAATCTACCAAGTCTAGAGTCCATTAAGGATTATGGTTTAGTTTCCACCTTGCGCGCCAGTTCATTCTCCTTTCAAACCGGTCAATCAGCTGTTAGTTGCCAACGAACTGGAGCTCATGGAGAAACTGGACGTGGAGAGGTGATAGTGTATCGTTTTAGACTGCGAGAGGTGTCCTCCATTACTTGCTGACTGAAGTGTACCCGCAGGAACCCTCACCTCACTTGCTGTCTGCTGAGTTATGGCGGTATAGGGAGATGTGGTGTGCAAAGGAGGAGGGTAGTTGGTGGTAATACCGACCCCTCCCTATATTAAGGGGGGTGGTCGATATTACCATCGACCACCTTAGACCAAACAACAAAACTTAACCTCCGCCACCTTTATAAGGTCGAAACTAATTTTTATTTGTTTTTTTTAATATACTTTTGTTATTACGTTTTAATATCGTTCCTTTGTTATATTTTAATAATTAATTAATGACTTTTGTTAATATAATTATTTAAATATTAATCCTTCCTTAGCAATCATATTTGTAAATGTGTATTTTGGTTTTCTAATATTTATAACGAGTGGCGTTTTCTTATATATATATATATTCAAATAATTGAATTATGTATATATTATACGTTCGAAAAGTTTATAAAACATGACATATTTATAATTCTAATTATATACACGCATAATCCAATATCACAGTAAACCGATGGCGATATAAACTACTGATAATACGATCACCTTATCTCAACTCAAATAACTACTTATCAGTGACTATTGCCTTTCGAGTATATTATGTCCATTTATTCAAATGATCGAATTGCAACTATCGAGCTAACAAGTTGATAAAATTCATATCGACTCATACTAAGATATTAACTCGTCCTTTATAAACAATATTAAGTCACTAGATCACTTGATTCTTTTTCCTCCAATTACCAAAACTACTCTTATGGATGTAATAAACGTAACATTTACCAATGACATACAAAAATTGGGACACTGGATACGCAGACTGAGCAAGCATCAAGCGACTTTTATAAAGATCAAACAATTAAATATGAAGACCAAACCAATTGACAGAATGACTTACTGAAGGCACTCACCCGAGTGTAACTGACTAAAATTAGGGTCAACTACTATCTCCTTCACTTCCATCAAAAAATATAAGGCACGCTCAGACCTGTGTAGCCAAGTGGAGACGATACCCCGTACCTACCCGGTACTTGTACCTGCAACATCCTACATCACTGACCACACATGCATATATACATATATAGAAATTTTAACATACACACCGATGAAGGAGATTCGCGACTTTCCCTGTCTGACCGAGGTGAGTGAAGGAAAATCGTCCCCATGCATCCCATACACTCGCAGATACACAACACACAGTGCATAGATGAAGTAAAGCATCAGTACATAGCAATGAACCATATAATGCCATAAAACATAAATACATAAATACTGCAAATAAAACATATGTCTCATAATCAGATAAAACATGAAACAATGTTATACAATTCTAAATAACCAATGATAATGTATCCATTGAGAATAATAAGAACAAAGTATTAGTTCAAACGAGTAAGGGTACTACATGTTGTAGATGATATGCAAATAGGATAGTTTAGTCACAACATGAACTATTGAATAGATGATAAGATATAAGTGAAAAATGAAATGGCATTATTCAAACTTTAATGACTTAAATAATTCTTCTAAGTTCTACCTTAAGTAAAAAATCTAAATATTAATCACTACTCACCTAACATTCATCACTATTCAACCAATTTTGCTTCTAGCTTAAAATAACTTAAAAAATTCTTCTAAATTCCACCTTAAGTAAATAAATCTAAATATTCATTTACTTAAGTCTCCTATCCCCTTTTCAAAAACTAATTAATTTTCTTTCCATTCACTTTTCATTAGTAATCTAAAATTAACTAACCCAACAATCCCTCAATTTCACACACTAACTTTGTTTGCATTCCGCCAAATCTTATACAATATCACATGTATAACAAGGTATGGGTGCTTGCATGGATCTTTGTCCATGTGACATGCACTTCTTCACATGACACATGTGTCAAGGACTTTCCCAACTTCCAAAGGTACTCCAAAGTAACCTTATTCCACCTCATCCCTCAACTTTCTCCAAGGGGATCCTCCACCATGGATTCCTCTTCAATATTGGTCTCTTTCCCATCCATAAACCAAGTGATGAAACTTGTCCTCCTCTTATATCTGCAAGCATCTAAACCAAGTTGGTCCCTTGATCTCTACTTTTAATCTTAGTTGTCCAAACTCGTAGCCAGAAATCTATAAATGGGATGTTATCCAAAGCAATTTTCAAGATTCAATGAAATGCAATATTATGTTCTAGGTAGGAGCACTCACATACCAACATATTGAGCATAACCACCATAGCTTTGGAAAAGGAGTTGGTGTTGGTGAGCTTTCATTTTTTTTTCATAAAAGCTTGCTAATATTTTTTCTTAATCTAAGTGTTGCATAGATTGAGAGTAGCATAAGTTAGTATAGTTTTAAGTTGTTCTTGTATGCTCCAATTTTTATGTACATGTAACCAACCCTAAAGTCAAATTTTGTGTGACCATTTTAATACTTTTATCATGTTTTATTAATCCTAGAAATATGATATCAATAATGTTCTTTCTTATCATTTATACCTAATCTTGTCTTGGTTGTATTGGGGATATATGCACTTTTGTAATTTGGTATCTTGATTTAACATTTGGTAGTGTTCAATCATCTTCTTTAGCTATTCCCATATGAATTTGTCATTTTTCCATGACATACTTTTAACAAATCAAACTATATTTGAAAGGGGATTAGACCAATTTTTGAGGCTTTTGTGAACTCCATGCTTGGCCAATTCGGGGTTATGTGTGGTTAAGCACTTGGTCTACACCATTTTTCAATAACATATGAAATGATGGAGTTATGCCCCATTAAACAAAAGTTGGGATCTTTCTATCCAAACCTTATAAAATAATTCTAAAAGTCTAAAATGAAAGTTGTCGCTTAGACCTAAAAGTTTTAGTTGAATGCATGTAGTTGACCAAACTTAGCTCAAAATCTAGGTGTTTTAAGTTGCTCCTTAAACCTCAAAGTCTAAAAGGTACACTAGGGATTAGGCTCAAAAGTTGAAATTATCTTCCTAAATGAATTTGGGTATGTGTTGGAAAGTGGTTTGTCCTATCAATTTCATTTTAGACTCTAAATTCTAAGATGCACATTATTGGTTGATCATTAATCATTGAGGACCAGGTTAGTTGTTTGTTAGGGTTTAGTGTTGGCTTTGTAGATTTAGAACTTTGCTAAGAATTCTATAAAATTTGAAGTTATGTGTTTAAATTCCAACTTCTAATGTCTAAATTATAATTCCCAAGTCCCTTCAACATTTAATGTGTACTCCAACTTATTGTAAAATATAGGCCATGTTTTGAAGTCCAAATCTTAGGTCCTAGGTGGTTGGTTCTAAGCATTTAAAATGCAATCTGAAGAAAATTATGTGGAAAGAGGTTGAACGTAATCTAAATTCTAAGGTGTGCATTTGGTAGTCTTAGATATGTTTCTTTGAGGTTATCAGCTATCAATTTAGAATCTAATTGTAAATCTTGAAAGGTATGCTCAAGAAGGGCTTGAAGTTTCAACCTTAACTTCTAGATTACATCTTGTAGTCTAGATGAGTTGAAGTTTGAGACAATGTGACTAGACATTGAACTCCCATGATGAGTGAATTTATTTTTGGACCCCAAGCTTGTGCAAATGTGAGATTAGACTCAAAAATCTAAACTATGTAGTTTGTTTCTAGCAATTTGAGTTTTATGTAGTTTTATCTCTAAAGCCTAAACTAAAGAAGAACATCACATTTCTTCACTTCTTGTAAGATACCAAAGGAGTGGCCCTTAGAACAAGGTGTTTAGGTTGTTATTTGACATATGAATCCCAACCTTCCTCTAATTCTTATTTCTTTCTCCATTCACAATGTTGAGGCTATGGTGTAATTAGTCTTCCATTTGTGTCACTATGCTTAGTGAATTAGTATGTTAGGCATTTCACTATGTTACATCATGGACAATGTAGATGTAGATGTATAACGTGGCAAACTTGGTGTCACATTTGTATCACAAAAAAAATCTACTATTTTATATCCATTGATGTGCTAGGTGGAAGCTCGAGGCATGACGATTTCCTATGGTGTTTCCTAGAATTATAATGTTTTCCTTACCTTAGATATACATCAAGTGTGAATGATTATTTTATATAAAGATAAAATCATATCATTATAATAGGATTATGTAACTTGAACTCTTTTATTATAATAGACTTTCAATTAAGATCCATAATAAAAACAATTTTAAAGTAAACCTATATTATTTTCATTTTATTTTTAACTCACTTAATTACAATCTCAATTTATCCATTTCAACATTTATATTTTGTTCTGTGGAAAAAATAAAAATAAAAATAAAGTTAATTTTGATACAATGCATAACTAAGACTTTTTTTATATTATTATCATTGGATATTATGCTTGGTGAAGCATATGCTCCAAATTTGGCTTGTGATTTACTATTGTCTACCTATGGTAATAAAAATATTAGCATTGTCTCATTTAAATAGGCTTAATGTCCAAGATTTGTAAACTGGTATATATACATATGTTGTAATTGATATGTTGATAAGAAAGTTTAGTCACAACATGAACTGTTGAGCAGATGATAAGATATAAGTGAAAAAAAAAATCAACAAATGACATTCTTCAAATTTTAATGACTTAAATAATTCTTTGAAGTTCCACCTTAAGTAAATAAATCTAAATATTTATCACTAGTCATTGAATCTTGCTTCTAGCCCAAAATAGCTTAATGAATTCTTCTACGTTCCACTTTAAGTAAATAAATTTATATATTCATATACCTAAGTCTCCTATCACCTTTTCAAAAACTAATTAATTTTCTATCCAAACACTTTTCATTAGTGATCTAAAATTAAATAGCCCACCAATCCCTCAATTTCACACACTAACCTTGTTTGCATTCCCCCTAATCTTGTACATTCTCACAAGTATAACAAGGTATGGGTCCTTGCATGGGTCTTTGTACATGTGATGTGCATTTTTGGACATGACATATGGGTCAAGGACTTTCCCATCTTCCAAAGGTACTCTAGAGTAACCCTATTGCATCTCATCCCTCAACTTTCTCCAAGGGGATCCTCCACCATGGTTTCCTCTTCAATATTAATCTCTTTCCCATTTATAAACCAAGTGAGGAAACTTGTCCTCCTTATCTCCAAGCATCTAAATTAAGTTGATCCCTTGATCTCTACTTTTAATTGTAGTTGTCCAATCTTATAGCTTGAAATCTATAAATGGGATGTTATCCAAATCAATTTTCAAGACTCAATGAAATGCAATATTATGTTCTAGGTAGGAGCACTCACATATCAACATCCTGAGCACAACCACCATAGCTTTGGGCAAAGGAGTTGGTGTTGGTGAGCTTTCCTTTTGTTTTCATCAATGTTTGCTAATAATTTTACTTAATCTAAGTGTTGCATAGATTGAGAGCAGGATAATTTAATATAGTTTTAAGTTGTTCTCGTATGCTCCATTTTTTATGTACATGTAACCAACCCTAAAGTCAAATTTTGTATGACTATTATAATACTTTTATCATGTTTATTTATCCTATAAATTTGATGTCATAAATGTTCTTTCTTATCATTTATACCTAATCTTGTCTTGGTTGTATGGGGATATACACCCTTTTGTAATTTAGTATATTGATTTAACATTTGGTAGTGTTCAATTATCTTCTTTAGTTATTCCCATATGAATTTGTCATTTTTTCCATGACATAATTTTAAGAAATTGAATTATATTTAAAAGGGGATTGGACCACTTTTTGAGGCATTTGCGAACTCCATGCTTGGCCAACTTGGGATTGTGTGCTCGAACACTTGGTCTCCACCATTTTTCAATAACATACAAAATGATGGATTTATACCCCATTAAACAATAGTTGGGATCTTGCTATCCATAAAATTATGTAACTTGAACTCTTTTATTATAACGGGCTTTCAATTAAGATCCATAACAAAACAATTTTAAAGTAAACTTATATTATTTTTATTTTATTTTTTACTCAATTAATTACAATCTCAATTTATCCATTTCAACATTTATATTTTGTTCATACAAATGATTAAGTGTGAAAAAAATAAAAATAAATGATAACATATAATGCCCATTGAAAGACTAAAGCAAAAAATTCGAAATTGTTAACTAACAAATATTTCAATTCTAAATTTCCATCGTTGTGGGTACGGCACTTTGACATCATGTGCTTCACTCATTTCCAATTAAAAGTCTGTCATGATTAGTTGAAGAAAGAGAAAGTAAACAATGAAATCATGTGCCATCTATTGACTTGACTGTAAAAACTTTACCTTTTATCAACATCGCCATTTATTTATTGACTTGACCTATTTTTTTAAAGGCGGCCTTCTAAGATTTTGCAATGATGGACTTCTAAGATTTTATAGAAAAAGTGGGACGACACTAATTGCAAAGGAACTTCCTCCCCGTGTTAGAAACGTAATACGCATCTCCCTGCTTATAAAAACCCGCTTTCCCTTCTTCATTACTCCATCTTACCACCATCACTCAATCTTACCATTCAACTTTTTGTAGGTATCTACGTTTCTCTTTGCTGGGCGTTTTTAACTTTTTTATTTATTTTTAAACCAGACAATTCTTGCTTAATTTGGATCATCTAATCTCTAGTGAACATTGTTGTTGTTGCAGGTGAAATAATCTGAATTCTTGCCATGGACAAATTATTCTCTGCTATACTCTGCTTGTTTGCATTTACATGCTGTTTCCCTCATATGATAAGCTGCAATATCTCATGCCTCCCTCATGAAAGAGATGCTCTTCTTTCTTTCAAGAATGAATTGCATCATCCATTTCTATGGCAGGGCTTTAATTGCTGCGACTGGAGGGGAGTGGAGTGCAGCTCCCACACCTCCAATGTTATCAAACTCCATCTTGCCAATCCCTCAGAGAGTGTGGAAGATTACTGGTCTAGTGAGGGAAATGGCAGGCTTACTACAGATCTGTTCCAATTAAAACAGCTGCAGCATTTAGATCTAAGCTTCAATCATTTGACTGGTGTTCTGCCCAAAGGTACCTTTTCTGAAGCACTATTTCATTTTTTTTTGACTTAAGCTTTTTCTTTCAGTAATTTGAACAGATTTTTTGTTTAACATGTAGGTCTATTTGCCCTTCAAGAATTGAGACATCTAGATTTGAGCTTCAACCATTTTGAGGGTGAAATACCAAATCATTTTGTCTCATTGCACAAGTTGGCTTATCTCAACTTGTCCATGGCTGGGTTCAATGGTACAATTCCATATCAATTGGGGAATCTTTCTCAGTTGGCATTTTTGGACCTATCTCGTACATATGTGTCTGAATTTAGAATAAGGTACTTTTTTGGACCTATCTCATACAGTCCTAGTTTGGTGTGGACAGAAAAGCTGCGAAAATTAAAATACTTGTCTCTGAGCGGAGTAGTGCTGAATATGACAGGAAAGCAATTGGAAGGACCCCTTTCTCATCTCCACAATCTCCAACACCTCCACCTTGAAGATTGCATGCTTTCAGGCCACATTCCCAATGCTATCCAAAACCTCACCTTCCTCTCCCACCTTGAATTGGGTCACAACAACTTTGAAGGGTCAATGCCTTTGTGGTTAGGAAATATGACGAGGTTGGTTTCCCTTTCATTCTTTGGCTCTCAATTAAATGGTTCATTCCCCCTAAGTCTCTCTCATCTGCCTACTTTAAAAGAGCTCAATTTGGGGGGGAACAAGTTATTAAGTGGAAATCTAAGCCAAATACTATGCGGGGATTGGTCTCAGCTCACTGTATTTATTCTCTATGAGTCCAGTGTAATAGGAAGTATCCCATCTTGTATTGCAAACATTTCCACCATCGTAACTCTTGATTTAGGATCTATTAAAAAAATGGGAGGCTTTATACCTTCTGTCATTGGCAATCTCTCCAATTTACAAAATCTGAATCTTGGTGGTAATTTATTGGAAGGAGAGATTCCATCATCACTTGGTGAAATGTCATCTCTGACTATTTTGTTTCTATTTGACAATATGTTGAGTGGAAATATCCCTTTTCAGTTAGGGAAACTATCATCTTTAGAATATCTGTGGCTTGATGACAATCAATTAAATGGTAGCATCCCAAATTCATTCATGAATCTTTCTAGTATTGAAGAAATTAATCTATTTTCAAACAACCTTCAAGGTAATCTTTTTCTTAGTTTTTTTCAAAATTTGACCACGATTTCTACACTTGATCTGTCTAATAATGAGTTGACTGTCATTATTGAATCAGATTGGATACCCACAATATACTTTGAAGATTTGAATTTAGCTTCATGTAATATTAGTGGTATCATTCCACCATTCATTTCTACACAGTATAGATTAACCAATTTGGATCTCTCCAACAATAGTATGTTTGGGAATATTCCAGATTGGTTAGGGATGCTTCCTAATCTATATAATCTTAACTTGTCACACAATATCTTGGAAGGTCTTGTTCCCTATAGCTTCAATATAAGTAATTTTAACCTATTGGACTTACATAGTAATAAATTACAAGGTCCTCTTCCAATTTCTTCAATGTCATTGGGTTTGCAGTTGTTGGACATATCTCAGAATGAATTCAAAGGGTCCATTGCAGTGGATATCGGCAATCTTCTACCAAACATTCAGTTTTTGTCATTTTCAGCAAATGATCTAAGTGGCGAGATACCTTCTTCAATTGGTCTTCTACAACAGATGGAGGTTTTGGATCTCTCAAAGAACAAATTATCTGGTAAAATACCATCAAGCATAACTAATTGCTCTGTGCTCAAAAGACTAAACCTAGCAAATATAGGTTTAATAGGAGAGATACCATATAATATAGGAATGCTAAGCAGTCTTGGTTCACTTCATCTCAATGGAAATATGTTGAAGGGAAACTTGCCATCAAGTCTTAAGAACTGTTCTAGTTTGCAAATTTTAGACTTGGCTGACAATCTCTTTTATGGAAACATACCACTTTGGTTGGGCCAGTTCTCTGAGTTGATGATACTTGTTTTGAGGTCAAATAAATTTGAAGGACACATTCCACATCAATTAAGCAATCTATCAAGTCTTCATGTTTTAGACATTTCTCACAATAGTTTGATTGGTGGTATACCACCACAATTAGCAACATTGATAAGTATGAGAAATTCTACATTGGGAATCTCACATGGCAATGGTGGTAGCTCCTATTATTATTATAAAGAAGGGATCCAAGTGTTCAACAAAGGATTAAAAATGGAGTATGTAAGTTCAGTGATGTTATTGATAACTTGCATTGATCTATCTTCAAATAAGCTATCAGGTAACATTCCTCCAGCAATTGGAAATCTTAAAGGTCTTCACACATTGAACTTGTCAGATAATAGGCTTACAGGAGAGATTCCAAGCAACTTTGGAATGCTTAAAGAGTTAGAGTCACTTGATCTTTCAAACAATAAATTGCATGGTAAGATTCCAAATGAAATGCTACAAGTTTTCTCTTTGAGCTTTTTCATTGTATCTAACAACACGCTGTGTGGGAAAATTCCAGAAGGAAACCAATTTAATACATTCAATTCTACTTTTTTTTCTGGGAATCCTTATCTTTGTGGATTCCCAATTAATAACAAATCATGCAGATGTGGAGAGAGATCAAGTTCTAACATGCCAACTCCTCTTCCCGAGAAAGAAGATGATGGAGTAGAAATTCCATGGCATTGGTATGTTGAGTGGATGGCAAGTGCTGCTGTTGGATTTTGGGGAGTATTTGGAATTTTGGCTATAAAAAGGCAATGGAGGAGAAAGTTCATTCAAGTCTTAGATGAGATGGTGATTAATTTATTGAATGGATTGATAAATAGGTAATAATTGTAAAAAAAATGTAAAAACATTATCGTCAAATATTTCTCATGAAATGGCATTGCCTTGTAATTCTGTTATATCTAGACAAGTATGATTTCTTACTTTCAAGTTTATGATTTTTTTAAAAAAAGACTTGAATTCTTGGACAAGATTATTAAATCTTAAGTTATTTCAATAATTTTGTTTTAATATTTATAAAAAATGTATAATAAAGTATAAGAATACATTTTTATGATTAAAATATTTTTTAAATAAAATATTAAAAACATAAATATTTACTTATATATTTTTCGCATAAAATTATAAACAAAACTTTGATTGTTAAAGTTTTCTTTTTTTTTTTTTTTTTTCTATTTTTTAATATCAAATAGATTCATTCAATGCACAAATTATTTTATAGCTTGTATACTATTGTTTGTAATATTTATAAATATGTGAATTGAGTAGGATTGATTTTTTATTAAAAAACAAAATGTTTGTTTGTTCCAAAGCTAAGATAAACAAATGTTGGTTGTATGCACATCAAATGTACATACATCATTGTGAGGAGCCACTAATGCTAGATGATTAACACATCATACATTTGAGAATTATTAATATTGCAATATTATTAGTTTTTTTAAACATATTTTTAATATATGTATGTTATAAAAAAATGTCAAATATATATCTGTAAAATACTAATATAATTTATAATGGATATTTATTTTTTCAAAATAGATATATACATTAATATTGAATTTTCATGTATTATTAAATGATATATTTTTATTTTGTTTTTGGATTACATTAAAATTAGGTTTACAAGTCTCAAATTTTTTTTTTTCTATGCAATCATATACCAGGTCCTTGTATACTTTGCAGTGTTATTTTGATGTTCATAGTTTTTAAATTAGATTTTGATTAATGAAAATGGGATAATTTTAAAAGATATATCACACTTTTAGGCTTAATTGGTTGTATTAATTAAATTTTGAATTTCATATTTTTTTATCAAATTAGGTTGGTTAAAAATATGTTTGCTAATATTTTGACAAAAAAAAATTCCTATAATTTAAAGGTTTAAAGAAGAAATCATTTCTCTTGTTTAAACTTAAATTTGTCGAATTTGTGCCTACTTTATTTTTTCTTCAAAAAGATTTAGTAGTATTTCATTCAAATTCAACAAATTATGCTTTAGAAATATGATGGTCTATAAATAAATTTAATTTTCCATAATTTTTATTATTACTTTTTTTTCCAAATTATATAAATAACTAATACATTTGTAATTTGTAATTATTTAAGTACATATTTATCATTTTGATTATCAACTAAGGTTATTGTTTGGCCCATCATGATCTAAGGCTCACACACATATCAAGTTATCTTAGTCCCTCGTTCACATAACCTCATAGAATATTAAATAGCCTTGATTGAATATCTTTATGTCTAATTATTATATTTGTCACACATCTTACTCAATGAAGCAACCCCACTACAATAATAGTGGCTAAAATATGAAGAGGATGAGTGCCAAGTTCAACAAAAAGTAATTGCATGTAGAACTAACTACTTTTCTTATAGATTTTTGAATAGAATGAATATTAGAAATTTATCAACATAATTTAAATCATTACTATGAAGCTTATGTCCCCAAATCTCACAACCATATAGAATCGTTAGTGCCACTAAAGTTTCCAAGAAGATATGTAATTTTTTGACATCGTAAAACTTAAGTTGAAAAAAAAATATTTTTATTGTATTGAGTATGAGTTAAACCTTCCATAATCTCTCTTCTACTACAAACAATCTTTATGGTAGTTTCTTTGAAAGACATATTAAGCTAAGTATAATAGTAAACTATTTCTACTTGTGCAATTTGCCCAAATTTCCTTTGAAAACTGGGGTCACCCTTTCCTCTACCTCTATGCTTGCATAGTTTATTGTCCCTTGAGCATGCCCTATTTTATTTTAATTTTAATTTCATGAGTCTTGTAAATATTGAATGTGATGCATGTCGTGCCTGTGAAGTGTAATACCTACAGCTACAACACAAAACACTCAATAGATCATTACAAGAATGGTTAGCAAATTTAAAACAAAGAAAGATAAAACCATGGCAAAGCGATTTATCGCCTACTAAGAGATGCGAGTGTGGATTTGCTCTAAGATCTGGATAAGAAAATTCCAGTGACTTGACTACACCTAGATGGAGGATTTGAAATGATAATGATGCAATTAAGCTAGAAAAGATAATGATTAAGCTACATGATTCAAGAATTATGCTAGAAAATGATCAAATTAAGCTAGATCTAAGATGCAATTGCCTATGATAACAATGTTCAAATGATATGCTAAGAGATATATGCCTATAGTAACAATGCATAAGATGCAAATGAGATGGGATGATTATTGCTCCAAAATGGGGTCTATTTATAGGATTTCCAAGGCCAGGGGTGAGGTGGCAGGAATCAACGGTCAAGATTGAGTCTAAAGATATCAATGGTGAAATTGGAGGAGGTTGGAAAAGAGGTTGGATGAAAGGGAACATTTTTCATCTCTATGGTGACAAGTTTCAAGAGGCTTCCAAGAGAGGGGACATGTGGCCCAAGAATGCCATGTGTCTCAAGGGGAGAGTATCCACACCATAGGAGGTTAGGATGTGCAAGCTAAGATAGGTTTAATTAAACCCAGGGTTAGATGGAATGGGTTAGGTTTAGAAGTGGTTAGGTTAGGTGGTTAGAAGTTAGGAGGCATGTGAGTAATTTGAATTTAAAAATTCAAATAATAAGAAAAGACTAATTAACTTTCAACAACTCATAAATTGATTTGTTTTAATTAATTAGAAGATTAGAAGAAATGATTGAAGATGGGAAAAAGATTAATTAATTTGAATTAATTAATCAAAGGGGATTATTGAAATGAACCCATTAAATAAATCCTTAGATTTATTAATAAGTAGATGAGTGGAAGAATTTAATCAAATTGCTAATGAATTCAATTAAATTGGGGAGGGGGATTAATTAAATAATTGCTTATTCAATTAATTATCTTCAGACCATTTTTAGGTGTATACATTTTGCCCCTCTTTGAAGTGAGGTGTGATGATGCGTTGATTCAAAGAATAATCTCATATTGATGATGATATTGGTTCAATAGGATGCCCCATCTATTGCTTGATAAATTGCGATATGATGATGCCCCCTCGGGAGATCAATTGAGATAATTGATCTTTGGAGTTTTTGGATCTTTGCGAAATTGATTTCCTGATAGATTATTGAATGAATCATGCAACTGTGGTTGATGAAAGTGTGAGTTCTACAATCATGGTGATGTGGTTCTTAATTATTGGTAAAGCTTGATTGATTAGATTGATAAGATCGAGATTTAGTCTAGTTTCAGGAATGATACCTTCTGTATAAGACAAAGATGATCAAAGCGTCTGGTTTCAGGAAAGATATATCCTGTATAAGACGTAGATCGGAATGTCTGGTTTCAGGAAAGATACATCCTATATAAGACATGATAGAATCAATTAGGTTTGATTGATAGAATTGACAAGATTGATTAGATAAAGAACTAATAGTTTGTTGATATCAAGTTGCAGGAAGATTCAGATATGTTGATGTTGGTTTTGTTGGTAGGGATAGCATAAGCTTTTCATTAGATCGACAATATCTGGAGAGATATGAGTCATTAATCTGACTATGTATACACTTGTGATGATATCTTGATGATTCTTTGCGATAGATTTAACCTTGGATAAAATGAGCATGCGGGATCCCATGCAAGAATGATATGCAAGCTTAAATGCAAAAGCCAATGCAAAGCTACGATCGAACCACTCACTAGATTATTGCATTTTTGTCATCATTGAGCTTTATGAAATGTGGGAAGTGAGTGCAAACATTGATAGTATAATTAAACCATTATGACCTAAGCACTATTTTCCTAGATTTTGATATGGCAAGTTAGCACAAGCATCAAGGTATAATTAAACCAAGATGACCTGAGTGTTACTTGCATAAAATAGGCAGTATTAACCATTTCAATATGGAAATCGAAAAATGTCTTCAATGATATTCTAATGATCATGTCCCGAGACAAATTTGCACATATTAATGATTAATGTATGGACAATAGGCAAGAAAAATATCACGCTCTTTCCTTGTTTCTCTAGTTAGAGACATCCTGGAGTCACTCAGAAATCATGATAGCGAAAACCAAGATAGAAAAGTTGAACAATCATGTTAAAATCATTATCCAAAAGATATTATCCATTGAAAAGTGTGTGATGTTCTTAGACTAACTTTGTGATAGTTTGATGGTTGATAATTTGATCTCGTGTTCAACGTTGGATGTGTCATAGTTTTTGCTTGATAAGGGTTGTTCAATTGTTGTTCTACTTGTTTGATTAAGCTCAAAATGATCAAGAATTTTGCCCCCAGCTAGGTGTCAGATTTTGCCGCAAGCCTAGAATTAAAGTCGCTATGATATACTCAATGATCCAAACCACGGTGAGAAACCACCTAGGATGCCTGTATATGTACAAAGGCTTCATGATGGATATGGACAACACTAATGGAAAATGAATGCAAGCGGAAAGATGCATGAACTAATAGATGGAAGAGCTAATGGACAGATAGCGCCTATTTACCAGGTTTTCACCATCTATTTTTATTGCACTTTTTCTCATATTTGATCTTTTTTTGTTTGGATTTTTTGCTTTTTCACTTCTTTTTTTTTTTTGTTTTTTCAGACATAAAATTTCTTTAGATGCATGCTATTGATGGGTTTGTCGGGCTAATATTTTTTCCTGTGTTGATAGTTGATATGCTCCTGATCCAAATACTATTGTGACCACAAACGGACCTAACTAGTTTGGTTCAAACTTTCCTTTCTTTTCCCGATCTGCCTAGTTGCATGGATTTTCCTTTAGTACTAGTTCCCCTACTTGAAATGTTCATGGTTTGACCCTGTGATTATAACTCCGACACATTATTTTCTGATATACCTTTAAATGATCAAAGGCATTTTGTCTTCTTTCATGGATTAATTATAACTCTTGTAATCTAGATACTTGTTGTTCTTCATGTGGGATGAGACCTTTTAATGATAGTCATAGAGAAGGTATCTCTACTTCTATTGGTAGTATTGTTTCTGATCCATAAAAAAGAGAGAAGGTGTGGCACCTGTTGGTGTGCGGATATTGGTACGGTAGGCCCATAGAGCAGGGTTTAATTGAATATGCCAATCTCTTCCAGCATCATTCACTATCTTTTTGAGGATTTTCAAAAAAGTTTTGTTTGATGCTTCTGCTTGCCCATTTCCTTGTGGATAGTAGGGTGTGGAGAATCTGTGTTGGATCTTGAATTTCTCACATAGCTCTTGTACATCCTGATTCTTGAACGGTCGTCCATTATCAATGCTAATGGTCATTGGTATCCCATAGCAACAGATGATGTAATTCAAGATAAATGCAACAATTTGTTTTCCTATGATATTTGTGAGAGGTACTGCCTCAATCCATTTTGTGAAATATTCTGTAGCTACAAGGATGAATTTGTGACCATTAGATGAAGAAGGATTTATCTTTCCTACTAGATCAAGACCACATTGACAAAAAAGCCAAGATGCTGCCAAAGCATGAAGTTCTTATGCTAGTCCATGAATCAAATTCCCATGGATCTGACATTGTTTGCATGTTCTTGTTACTATTTACTAGGTTGTCATTAGTTTTATGTCCAAAGTCATCCTATATACTCTAGTCAATTAATACTATCGAAATACTCAGTTGGTAAGCACTAAAGCAGTCGGTTATAGAAGAAAGAAGTCACAGAGTTTAGTATACACCGAGCTATCTACCGAGCAGTAAAGATGGTATACCGAGTTAATATGAACCAAGTGAAACGTGTTACCAGATTCATTGAACCTAGACACATATGTGGAAATGTGTTACAAGATCGAGGAATAGGGAACCGTTATCACATAGGAAATTGCACCTTAAGATTTTGTATGATTTTGAGGACATCTATCCAATGAAATAATTTGTATGGTTATTCATTCGATGAATCATGTTTGTAATATAAAAGCATGAACAAATCACCGTCATAAGAGATCTATTTATACGATATGAAATGAGGATCAAAAAGTATGAAGAAAGACATGTGTGATAGATAAGCTGAAAGGCAAAATCATGAGAAAGCACAATGTGTTGTGACTGTTACGACTGACAGAGATATTCAGAGGTCACCAAGAAAGATTTCAAAGAATAGTTAAGGAACAGAGTAAAACGAAGGGTTTATCGAGTTGATTTATCAATTACCAAGGTATGCTATGAGCAAGGTAATTTCATACTGAGCACATAGAATCTGCTATAACATTTCAGATGTGAAGTTGCAGATATTTTGTAAAGATTTTGATTGTATTATTTTGAGTTGTAAGAGAAACCTTTAACAGGGTAAAAGACTCTAACAAAGTCTATAAATTATAAAGCCTTTAACTAGGTACAACATTTAGTATAAGTGTTGTAAAATCCTTTAGCAAGGTAGATCTAAAGATCTTGATACTCCTAACAGGGTAAGCTATCAGAAATAACTAAACATGTAGCTCTAACCGAGCAACCTTTATTATTGCAATAGTGAAGTTGTGGGTGCCATCCCCACCGCAATTTTTCTCTCTAACAAAGAGTTTCTGCGTAACCAAAATATATGTGTTATGGAGTGAAACATGTATGAATGTTATTTATATGCTTTAGTTTTATATTATGTTTCAACAATATTCAGTTTATGCTTAGCAGTAAAGTTTCTGTTGAAGAAAACTTTTGAAGTACTGATTCACCCCTCCCCTCTCAGTACATTAGCTTTCCATATTGGACCTAACAATTGGTATCAGAGCTTCAACCTTGGGAAAGGGTTTAACTGCCTAAAGAGAAAGATCTTATCAATGGAAGGCTACAAACAATCTCAGAGAATTGTGAATCTTCAAAATGAATTGGATCATGCTAATCAAGTGATTGCAGACATGCAGAAACAAATGCAAAGATCACTGAAAGTTAGAAGAAGATTGTCTGATTATTTGGAGGACTCACAAGAGCTAGTGGAACAAATTGAGACATCATTTGAGAACAGTATATCTGAAGAGACTGAAGAAATGATTGGAGAACTGAAAGAAAAGAACAAAATACTGACTGATCAGTTAAAAGCAATGAAAAGAGAACATGAGCATTTCAGCACACAGATGACTGAAAATCTTGATGCATTGAGGATAGCCAAG
Organism: Cryptomeria japonica; assembly: GCF_030272615.1. Lineage (NCBI taxonomy): Eukaryota > Viridiplantae > Streptophyta > Pinopsida > Cupressales > Cupressaceae > Cryptomeria > Cryptomeria japonica. The sequence continues at coordinate 583,016,317 of NC_081411.1, read as the reverse complement.
GATAACATAAGAGATATGGAAAGGGAAAAACAACAGCTAGAAGCATTGGTGTCTGAAAAGAATGATGAAATCACAAGGATGACTGGAATTCAAAGTAATCTGTTTGATCAATTGGGTTATGCACATCATGAAGCAAATCTAAAGGAAAATGAGAATCAAGCATTGAAACTTGAACTATCAAGATTGACCGATGAACTTGAAGCAGAAAAGAAGTCAAAAGAAACACTAAAGAAAAGTTATGAAGCTTCAAGGATGTTGGGTGAGCAACTAACTACAAGAAGACCCAACAAATATGCAGGACTCGGTTACAAAGGAAAAGACTCTACCGAGAAAGGAATCCACATCACCGAGAGAGGAGATCCATCAAAACAAGCTGGAAACAAGAAGAACATCAAAGGAAAGAAGCCTATTTGCAACTACTATGGAAAACAAGGACATACTACCAACATGTGCCAAATCAGAAAAGGTAAGCAACTGAATGTCACTAGGTCTAATGGTTATTGTTACAATTGCAATAAGTATGGTCACACATCTAATCGATGTAGGACAAAGTCTGTTAGCAATTATCAGAAGGCAAAATTCAAGGGGTTTTGTAAAAACTGCAATAGATATGGACACAGTACCGAGAAGTGTTGGTTTAAGCAGAAGAACTATATGTGGTCTGCACACCGAGCAAATACTAGAAGCTACCGAACTTACACATATCATAACCGACATTATACTGTAGTACCATGGGATTACAATACAAGGATATGGTGTGAATGTTGTGGAAGATATGGACATATAAGTGCCAATTGCTTTATAAGGTTTGGAATGAACAATCGAAGATCATGGAGAAATCCTGGTATGGCATGTTTTCATTGTCACAAAGTTGGAAACTTGGCCAGAGATTGCAGAGATCAACCCAGAGGAGATATTGAGGAAATAAGAAACAAATTACAAATGATTTGGAAAAAGAAGGAAAATGTGTCAACTAATGAAGAAAGAACCTTACCTACTGAGTTAGGTGCATCTATTTCAAATTAATCAGTAAAGATATGAAGGGACTACATTCTCTCAAGGTTATATCTTAACAGTTCCTATTTTATCATGTACTTAATTCCAAAATCTGCATAGCTAAGATGCAATAGCAAGTTTGATTTTTTATCTAGTCTTTTGGAGTACTAGAGAAGTTGGTAAATGTAGGAAGCCTGTCTAGTTGGTAAAAGCATAAAAAGGAAGGTAATCGGTTTAAAGGAATCGAGTGCATTTAATATTTTCTGACCTAACTGCACGGAGCCCGATAAGGTAAAATGTGTACTTAAAGCCTTTTGCATGATCATTTTACACTTACCAAGTTTTTAGAAAGCAGAGCTAAGCGATTCAAAGGCGATCAAACTCCTCCCAAGAAAATTTCAAGGTATTTATTCATCAATCTCAATGCATTTTTCAAGCAAGTCAACCAATCATATTAGTTGAGAATACCTGCTTTATATTTACTAAGTGGAAAGCATTTGCTGGTTAAGTTTCAAACCCTAAGCTTTTTTCATGAGTAATTATCCAAGGTTTGAAATGATTGCAAAGATTCAAAATCCTGTTGTTGTTGAAACCATTGAGAAGCCCTCACTCAAATATTCCTTACCTCCCAAAGTAGCATTCGTAACTGACGATAAAACATCATTTTCTCTCATTTCAGATAGGGTTCTATTGGTTGAGGATGTCAGATTCTACACTAAGTGTCATGTTGAGGAACTACGTCATATTGAGATCAAGGAAACGTATGATGAATTATGCACCGATGGAAATCTGGATAGCAAATATGAGCATATCAAAGTCAAGGCATTGACCGAAGCCCTAACCTACCCATGAGTCTTCAAACCCCAATGGGTTAAATTTGTTTTGAGCAGAGTTCATGATGAATTTATGTGGTTAGAGGAGCAACCATTCAAAATCACCAAGGAAATCATCCACTTAATCACCGGATACCCTATATTTGACCATGCCCGAGCTCAGAAAATGATTTCACATAAAGAATTGATCACTTTAACCGAAGTTGAATCTGATTGCAGAGGTCTAAAATTGAATAATGTTACAAATGCAGAGCTGAAGTTTGCAATTAGAGTCATAGGTTATTGTTTCTTTCAGTCGGCAAGGGAAAATAGTGTACCATGTGTAGCTATTGATTTAGCATACAAAATTGTGAAAAAGGGTATGAAGATTGACCTATGCGAAGTGTTGTTGAAAAATCTTTTTGAAAATATCAACACCATAAGGAAGCCGAAGAAGAACAACTCGGCAAACACACTAAAGTTTGGGTCACTCTTAGTATGCATGTTTTTCTATTTTTAGAAATTCTTTCCATCAGTCGGTAACATAGTTTGAGAGTTACACCGACCAATCACCCATCAGATAAATGATTTTATCAAATAGCTAGGTGATAATTTCAATGATATAATGGATGATTATTTTACCAAATTTCAAGAAAAGATGCATAACAGGTAAAGAATCCCACCTCAGTTAGTGGAGAAATATAAGGATGATATATGTTTTGAAGTAGACATCGACTATTGCTATGTCAATGCAGTAGAACCAAGAACTCAATCCTTGTCACCTATGGGTTATGAGATTGATTCTGACATTATGCAGTAGCAAATAGATGCCTTTCTTTCACTTCCAAGGCATGCTACCAAGATCAGGTACGGTACCTATGAAGAGGTCAAAGAAAAAGTTAAGATGAGCATTGTAGTTCCTAAGGCTACAAGGAAAGCAACCAAAATGATCAAAGTATTAACAAAGAAATTTGGAGAAGGTTCTTCCTCCACTCCTGTCAAGAGCGATCAAGTCATCACTGAGGAGGAATTTGAAGCCCAAGAAGCAGCAATTACATTGAGCACCGAGTTGTCAAAAGGCAAAATTTTGAAAAGGAAGAAATAGGATACATCACAGGTATCACCTACTCCTTCAGTGAAGTGCCCCAATACTAGATAATCTGTAGTGTCACCGAGTAAGAAGCAGAAAAATGTTGCAATGCCTAAGGTAACAAAAACTTATAAGAAGTCTACTTGGAGACTCATTTTGAATAAAGAGTCAAGTGACATTGAATCTGAAGACATAAGTAAATTTTAGATTGTTAAGAGCACAAAGAAAGATGTACATAGTGTTGATAATTTTTGTGCAAATCTGAAACAATATGGTGGATTTGGAGCGTTTAGATATGTAAAATATGAATCCAAAACTGATGCAGAAAAGAGGCAAATTGAAGAAGCTATAATTTGCACACTTCTTAAATTCTGATTAGTCCCATTGGAAGTAACTAATTCTCTTCCAAAAGCATTGTACTTACACATTGATAACAAGTGGAAATATGCTATGGACTCGAAAAAGAAGATAAGAGAAAGAAGTTTGGTACATCTCTTTCTAGACATGTCGGTAGATGAGATAAGTGAACATCTGAATACCAGACAACCTTCCTAGTCAAGCAAAGAGCCTTGAAACTGATGAATGGCCTTTATCTTGAAGTAGAGAAAGAGACAAAAGAAAAATGGCAAGAAATTTTGTGAATCAAGAGTGTTGATGAGCAAGGTGAAGTTGAAATAGTTGATATCACCAAGCAAGATCCTGTTGGTACTATACAACTTGATGAGGATATCATGGACACCAAGGTATAGGAACAAGAGATGATAGAAGGGAATGCCTATGCCAAACTGGTATCAAGTGAATTGGTTTTGGAACAAGTCAAGTCGTATCCTCCGGTAACTCAACATGTCTCAACCGAGACACCTCAGGACACTGAACAAGGCAAAGATGGTCAACAGTCTACCAAAGGAGAAGCTACTTCTCAGACCACTGGGGAACAAACTTCTCAAGCCCCAACAAGCACTGAAACTATTGCCACCGAGACCCCAAGCAAGGAATCATCAAAGGCTACATCTCAGGCTAAAGAAACCAACAAAAGTGTTGCCTCTACCGAGCAACCTACCGAGGGTGAACAAGCCTCCCAAGCCATTGTACTGGTTCAACCGATGAAAGCCTCATCATCTAAAGAGAAGAAAATGAAGAAGCATAGTTTCATACTAGATCTGTCAAAGCTGATTGTGTTGGCAAATGTAGAAATTTCAAAACTAAAAGGGAAAGCACTCATTGAATTCGGGGAACTATGCAAAGCCAAAGAAGAACAAGAGAGACAAATGGCTATACAGAAGAAAAACAAAGTACTTCAGAAGGTTAAAGCATTATTAACAGAAATGCTACTTAAAGCTACAGTGACAAAAGATGCAGCCATCCATATTCAACTAGATGAACTCCTCACTAAAATAGAAGCATCTGGAGTAGACACATCTGAATACCTGAGCAAATTGAAGGACAAAGAGCTCACTGCCAACATGATTGAAGAGGTAGAGAAAGCCATTTCTATTGGTAAAGTTAAGCTAGCCGGACTCATTGCTGAGTTGTCCCCTCAACTCAAACATATTCTTTATTTATTTCAAAAGCTTTGTACATTTTCTTTATTCATTAAAGATATCAAGAATAAAGCCGAAGTTATTGAAAAAGAGATCACTGATCTCTCAAATAAATTGACCACCAAGCCAAATTCTGTTCAAAATTTCTATACCAATCTGCAAACTCTTATGGCTCAATAGTTGGAACTTCAGAATGAAGAGCACAAAATAAGAATGGATGTCATGACTCTTCAAACCTTATTCATTCCACACTTGTCCTTCGTCAAAGAGCAGATTAACCAAGCTACATAGTTGTCCACTCAAGCTGAGGGAATCACATTAGATGGTCTAATTTCACTATTAGCTGACATTACAACTCATAATTCCCTAATGGACAATGTCAAGAGTGCCCTTACTAATGCTCTCACTGGTGCTCGAACTAAGTACAAATCTATTTTTGATAAGTTGCCTCCACTGAATGGTAACTAGTTTTGATGTTTGTCAAAAAGGGGGAGTATACTGTATACAAGAGGAAGTATGCTGAGCAGATCAGAGTATCTAGATGTATAGGTAATTTTGTCACAAGGAGCAGTGAACACCAAGTAGTGAATACAGAACAGTAAAGCTGCATGCAAAATCAGAGTTATGTACAGTATATTGATAAGGGGAGTATATCTGAGTATACTATTTATTGACAATTGTATATACTGTCATTTTAGTCAAATTTTGTAAGTATATATATTTTTGAGTTATGACTTTGAAAAGAGTTTTGTCAAACATACCAAACTAATGTCAAAAGGGGAGATTGTTACTATTTACTAAGTTGTCACTAGTTTTATGTCCAAAGTCATCCTATATACTCTAGTTGGTTAATACTACTGAAATACTCAGTCGGTAAGCATTAAAGCAGTTGGTTATAGAAGAAAGAAGTCATAGAGTTTAGTATACACCAAGCTGTCTACCAAGTAACGCTCTATGTCTACCGAGCAACAAAGATGGTATATCAAGTTAATATGAACCGAGTGAAATGTGCTACCAGATTCATTGAACCTGGACACATATGTGGAAACGTGTTACAAGATCGAGGAATAGGGAACTGTTATCACATAGGAAATTGCACCTTAAGATTTTGTATGATTTTGAGGACATCTATCCAATGAAATAATTTGTATGGTTATTCATTCGATGAATCATGTTTGTAAGATCAAAGCATGAATAGATCACCATCATAAGAGATCTATTTATATAGCATGAAATGAGGATCAAAAAGTATCAAGCAAGACATGTGTGATAGATAAGCTGAAAGGAAAAATCATGAGAAAGCACAATGTGTTGTGGCTGTTACGACTGACAGAGATATTCAGAGGTCACTGAGAAAGATTTCAGAGAACAGTTAAGGAATGGAGTAAATTGAAGGGTTTACCGAGTTGATTTATCAATTACCAAGGTATGCTATGAGCAAGGTAATTTCATATTGAGCACATAGAATCTGCTATAACATTTCAGATGTGAAGTTGCAAATATTTTGTAAAGATTTTGATTGTATTATTTTGAGTTGTAAGAGAAACCTTTAACAGGGTAAAAGACTCTAACAAAGTCTATAAATTGTAAAGCCTTTAACTAGGTACAACATTTAGTATAAGTGTTGTAAAATCCTTTAGCAAGGTAGATCTAAAGATCTTGATACTCCTAACAAGGTAAGCTATCAGAAATAGCTAAACATGTAGCTCTAACCGAGCAACCTTTATTATTGCAGTAGTGAAGTTGTGGGTGCCATCCCCACCATAGTTTTTCTCTCTAACAAAGAGTTTCTGCGTAACCAAAATATATGTGTTATGGAGTGAAACATGTATGAATGTTATTTATATGCTTTAGTTTTATATTATGTTTCAACAATATTTAGTTTATGCTTAACAGTAAAGTTTCTGTTGAAGAAAAGTTTTGAAGTACTGATTCACCCCTCCCCTCTTAGTACATTAGCTTTCCATATTGGACCTAACAATTCTAGCTATCTAAAAATAATCTCATTCCATAGTCGGCCAATAATAGCCCAAGCGTATGAGTTTTTTCGAAAGGGTAAGACCACTTGAATGAGTGCCACAAATGCAGTTATGGACTTCATGCAAGGCCTTCTCAAATTCTTCTTGTTCGAGGCATCTTAAAAGAGTACCATCTAGACCTCATTTAAATAGGGTATCCATGACAAGAGTATAATGGGAGGATTGGCGAATAAAGTTTCTCTTTTAATTTTTCAATAAGTCGGGAGGGAGGATATTATCTTTTAGGTATGTGTAAGTTTGGCCGTAACAGGATAAATCATTCCCAACAAGTTGACAGATAGTTTGGGAATCAGGACAATATGAGCAGGGTAAAACAACTCTTCTACCAAGAATTCATAGCACTGTTGATTTTCCCGTGTCTGAAGGAGAGAAGCAAGTGTAGCCATGACATCTACTGCTTTGTTGTCATTTCTTGGAATTTGCTGAAAATTTATTTCTACAAAGTATATCTTGATATCATCAACCATCTTTTTATAAGGCATTAATTTTTCATCTTTTGTTTGATAATCATCATTAATTTGATTGAGGACGAGCTGAGAGTCTCCAAAGACTTGAAGTTGTGTAATGTTCCATTCTATAGCCATTTTGATACATGTTACCAAAGCTTCATAATTTGTTGTGTTGTTGGTGCATGGAAAGCTTAATTTGTATGCTTTTGGAATTGTATGACCTTGTGGTGTGATGAATAGAATGCCTACTCCTGATCCATGTTGTGTATATGAATGATCAAAGTATAATTGCCATGTTTTTGTGGTGACTATTAGGATATCAGCATCAGGAAACTCAATCTATAAAGGATGATCATCTTGAAGTGGTGCCTCTGCTAGTTGGTCTTCAATGACTTGTCCCTTGATAGCTTTTCTGTCAACATACTTAATATCAAACTCGCTTAGAATCATGATCCATTTTGCTAGTCATCTTGTTAATGTTGCCTTGCTGAGTAAATATTTCAGAGGATCGATTTTAGCTATTAACTTGATGGAGTGAGATAGTAGATAGTGTCATAATTTTTGAGAAGCAAAAACTACTCCCAAGCATTCTTTTTCTATTGGTGAATAGTTGATCTCTTATCCTACTAGTGCTCTATTGATGTAGTAGATAGCTCGTTCTTTTCCTTCATTATCCTATTGTGCGAGTAAAACTCCTAATGATGCTTCGGTGGTTGATACATAAAGTAACAATGATTTTCCTTGAGATATGCCTTGATCTTGTTGAATGCGTCCTCACATTGGTGGTCCCACTTGAAATGGACATTTTTATGCAATAGATGAGTAAATGGTTGACATTTATTTGCTAGTTGAGCAACAAATCTTCTGATTGACTAGAGTCTTCCTTGGAGTGATCTTATTTGACTTATATTCTTGGGAGATGCCATTTCCATGATTTCTTTGACCTTAGCTTGATCCACTTCGATACCTCTAGCTGAAACAATGTATCCCAATAGCTTTCTTGAAGTGACACAGAAGGCACATTTCTTAGGGTTTAGCCATAGCTTGTATTGTTCTAACCGGTGAAAGATCTTTTCCAATATCCCTGTATGTTATTCTTTGTTGTAAGATTTAGCCAATATGTCATTGACATAGTCTTCCATGAATGTATGCATCATGTCATGAAATATAGTTGTCATTGCTCTTTGATATTAGCACCTGAATTCTTTAATCCAAAAGGCATGACGTTCCAGTAGAAAGTACCCTAGGGACATGTGAAAGCTATCTTTTCTTGATCTTTGGGTGCTATTTTGATCTGATTGTATCTGAAGAAACCATCCATTAAAGAAAACATGGAGTGTCTAGCAGTTAAATCTTCAATGATGTCGATGTTAGGCAAAGGAAAATCATCCTTTGGACATGCGTTATTAAGATCTTTGAATTCTATGCATATTTTGATGCTTTTATCTGGTTTTGAAATAGGAATGATGTTGGATACCCATTGAGGATATGCTACAGGTCTGATGAATCAGACATCCAATAATTTCTTTAGTTTTCCCTTGACTAGAATAGCGATATGTGGATGCATTTTCTTTAACATTTGTTTGACTAGTTTGGCTATCGGACTAACATTTAAGTGATGCATAATAAGCTCTAGATCCAACCCTAGCATGTCTGCATAGGACTAGGCAAAATTGATTTGTCATCGTTTGAAGAATTCCATATATTATTGCATTTCTTGCTTAGACAAAGAAGTTGTTGGATGAAGAATCCTTGATTGCTCTATTGTGCCAATGTTAACTGCCTCTATTGGTTCGATTAAAATGGATGACCTTTCTTGGTAGTGCTTAGGTAAAGTATCAAATCTTCCATCTTCTGGTGCCTCAAGGAGGTTTTCACCATTAGATGTGTCCTTTCTTTTTACTTTTTCCTGATCTGATGTTGCCAAGAAATTGTTTTCAGCATTAGACCTGATATTGTTTTCTTTATTTTTCTTTTTGTGACTAGGAGATTTGGCACCCACTTGACTAGAAGATGTGTCATTGAAATTCTTGGTGAGAATTGTTATAGGTTCGATTACGTTAAGATATATAGATATGGCATGGTCATTCAGAAAGGTATCAACGGTAGTATGTCCTTCATTTTCCCAATCAATAAGCTCAGGGTGGAGTAGAGGTAAGGGGTCTTCAGGTTGGGATGTTTTGAGGATATCAAGGGTCATGATAGATGTATCAAATTTTTCAATATGTATGTCGATGTCTAGAATGGTACTCTCATCAGAATGACCTCACATAAGAAACTCTTGATCATCCTTGGTTAAGTCCAAGTCAATCGAATGTGATTCTGATTCAAGTGAACTAGTTCCTAACGTTTGTCCTACATATGTGTGAACTACATCAACTCCTACATCTTCTTCAAAGCAATTTTCTTTAGTTGATTCTTTAGAGTGATAGGAATCCCATTCTCATTCATTAGAATCTATATCACTTTCAGCCTGCAATCTACAAATTTGTTCATATAGTATTTGATTTGTTTCATCAGCTTTTGTTGCTATATCTTTTCTTCTTTCATATTCAACCTCTTCAGGACTGAGATTGAGTTTTGTCCACTTTTCTATGAGCTCTCCTTGACTTATATTAGCTTCTTTCTTATTTTGATTGAGATTTAATGTTGCTTGAGAGGTGCTTTTAGTTTGTTTATCTTGTTGATTTGAAGCTTGTTTCTTTTCTCATTTCATGTTTGCTAGTGCTTGTTGTTTATTTGATGTTTCTTCTCTTTCAATTGCCAGTTGTTCTTGTCTGTTTTGTAATGCCTCGTCAGGAAACCCCGAAGGGATTAAGCTAAAACACAAGAATAGAGTGCAATTTTTTTTTTAAAGTTAAACACAAGAGAATGATACAATGAGATATCATAAGCTTAGATAACACAACATAAGACTAAAATAACACCTAAAGAGTTTCCCAACATGATTACTTAATTCAACCTATAACTCAACTCACATGAATTAATCCAATTAAGCTGATAAACTTAATGACAAGATAATACTGAAACAAAGGATAATTTCTTTCGGTAAGATAAAAATATATATAATGTGATAAGGTTCATCCATTGAGGTTAAAAGTATAGATAACACAATTAAGTTCATCCAATAAATTTTAACCATACATTATGTTCAACTTTCATTAAAACATAAGTCATACGTCTAATTTCATTACACAATTTAATTACAAGATAAACTAACGAATACTTTCCATGCATACTTTAATTGCATAATCATCAACTGAATACATTTCATGATTCAAATCTACATTATTTCATGATCCAAATTACTGCATCTAATAAGATGACTAAATACATGCATTCAAGATTAACTTCATCTAATCCACATTATACATTCTAACATAATGTCATCCATACATGCTAAAATAAAGATGAAACATAAGAACATAAACACTGTATAACATTGAAATGATATCAAAGTTCACCACTAGTGGGCTACATCTTTGGGTCTGCTCAACTACAAGACCCCTCTGATAATTAAATAATAGAGAAGAATACATAAGGTTCACATCATTTACACTTGCCATCAAGGCAAACATAACCAATAATACATACGACCACATCGGTCAAATAAATACATGAATGAGCCCTGAATAGGAAAGGATCCAACTAAACAAAATAAGAAGCAATTACAAAAGATCAATTCGAGCATCCACAAAACTAAGTCTTCGCAACCCATGGTCTAGCATGAATATCAAGTTCTAACAAGGGCATAGACAACAGGATGACTGCACAACAGTTCTCCTATCAAGACAGCACAACAACGCACTAGCGAACATAAGGGACAAGTGTCATCACATAACTTGGTATGGTTATTATGGCAGGTCTTCATAGGTTCTAGCCCCATCCACTGGGTTACCCTAGTAGCCTATTCCGAACCTCCAACCCATCCAAGCCCCATGTGGACCCAGACATCCTTTCGTGAAGACAATGATGATGGTTTTCCATTTCAGGCCTTCTCACTGCATGTCAAGTTTCTACTAGAACTCATCCCATATGTAAGATACAATTAACTTACTTAGTGATTCATTAACTAACTCTCTAATATGCTATTAGGTTATCACTTATTAAGACACACTTTTGATGGGTTACCCAACAACCACTTTGGGCGCGACCCTCAATCGAAAGCCACTTTCCCAAATGACACTAGACTATACTCAAATGAACTCCTAAACCAAGGCATACACAAGGTCAAGCACATGGAGTTCAATATAGTAGGAATACCTACTTGGTCAAACAAGACTTCATACAAGGTGCATTGACTAATGGTACTCTAACTAGAGACCTGACCAGCTATGGTCAACCACAAACCAACATTCAACACCCACATAAAGGACATGACTGGATACAAACCATCACATGAAAATAGTAAATACTTGCAATCAAGAACATAAACATGTACCCAAATCAAAATACGACAATAACCAACAATCACAATCAAGGCCCTGCCATTTCATAAGCAAATGCGAATACAGGAATTAAACATGCGTAGCATAAACCGGAAAGGGCAACCTTTTTCCATATTGTTTAATCATTAAAATTGATCCAATTTTCTAATTGATCTAAGTTTGATTGCAGTTTGTCTACCTTGTCTAGGTACAAGACGCTCATGGTTTTCTAACTCACTAAAGCTCATTAGCATCATAACATTAATTTAAATACTTCCTCATGAGTTTTCAACCAAAATCGCATTAATATAAATATTCTATACGCAGAACACCCAATGATATAAATTCAAATATTCGAAATTAATCAATTAACATATGATATTTATTTTTTCAAAATAACATATCATTCCCATTCCTTTTTTTTTTCAAATAACTAAACTATTCTCATCTTCACAAAGCATATATATATATATATATATATATATATATGCTTTGTGAAGATGAGAATAGTTTAGTTATTTGAAAAAAAAAAGGAATGGGAATGATATGTTATATATATACTTTCCAAAAATGAAAGTATATATTTAAAAAGGAAACTAAAAAGATATTCATTTTTCCAATGAAATAAAATTTTGTTGCATATACATGGAACCAACTTAAATATTAACTAACATATATTTATCTAGATACATTAATTAATAATTAACTAATCACCAAATATTATTTAATAAACTTTGAATTAAATAATAAAAAAAAACTTTGAATTTAAATAATATTGAAAAACTTAAATTAAAAAAATATATATAATTTTTTTATTTTTTATTTTTTTTCGTTTAAAAACCAAATTGCAAATATCATGGGGTAGACCCATGTGGGCACCCATGTGGCCCCCCTTTGGTAGCACACACTACCGTTGGCAGCGATGCTACCAATTGGTAGCAGTTCGCTATCATTGGTAGCGCTGCTACCCCTTGGTAGCAGGTCGCTACCTTTGGTAGCCCTACTACCAACGGGTAGCAGTCGCTACCTCTGGTAGCCTTCTACATCCCCATGTGGTGGGCTTTTTCCTGCCATGTGGGGGTAAACAACTTTTTTTTTAATTTTTTAGTTTTTTTAATTTAATTTCTAAAAAAATAGAACATTCCCCAAATTTGCAGAGTCCCAGAAAGAGACCTATTTTTTTAGAATAACCAGACTAACAGGCAATCTTTCCTCAACCAAATATCATATTTGGGCAAAAAGAATCCCTTTTCACACAATCTTTCAACCAATCTATCAAGCTCTAGACTAATTTTCAATTTAAAACTTAATCCAAAATATTCAATGGAGTTTAAACAAGAATTCATCAAGAACAACCAAACCAAATTGTTATTTATTTTTTGAAAACCAATTTGAACAACCAAAAAAGCAATCTGGAGGTTTGGAAACGAGGGAAGGAGGGTTTTAAATTCAGAAATTAAATTACAACTCCTTCATTTTCCCGAATATATGAGATTTTTAACCTTTACAACCAGATTTCTACAAAATCCAAAAACAATTTCTTTAAGCAAAGAAACCATGAAATAAATTAGAGACCTACTTGATTCAACAATCCTGGAAGAGATTTGAAGGAGAGCCCAACCTGCAAGCTCCATAAATCCTTCTTCCTTGAAAAATATTCTCCCAGAAAACATTTTCCAAAATGTCTCTCTCAAAAATATTTTCCAAAAATCATCCTCCCAAAAATATTTTTCTAATCTAGGTTAAATGGGAAAAGTTCTTTGACCAAAATTCCCATTTTTAAATAAAAATACTTTTACATAATTAAAAATTAATTTCTAATTAGAGAAATTAAAATGCTTTCTCTTCCTCATTTAATTTCTAATTTTCTCAATATTAACAAAACTAACAATTATAAGTTTGAGGAGTTGACTAAAACAATTGCATAGGTTACTCGAGATAACATTGAGTGAAAAGGGTAGCGTCAATCATGCAGCTGGGAGGAGTAGGAAGTGACAATGGGAGAATTCAAAATTCAAATTCTCTGAAAGGCAGGAACTCTAGTTCCAATGGTGGGAGTGGCCAGAATGAAGGAGCTAGTCCTATGGGAGAGAAGGACAAGCCTCTAGACATTCTGAAGGTTGTTGACATTCCGCAGACTGATGGTACTCTACCAGAGAAGAAAGTGGGTTCTAGATTTTTGGGGGAGGGGTCCAGTGGGGGGTCCAACCCATGTGAAGAGACCTTGGAGAACGAAAAAGAATCTAGAAAATGGTCATCCCTTTTTGGAACAAAACCATCTTGTAAATCCTCTTTACCTCCTATCAAGCATATTTCTGATCCAATCGATGGAAAGTTCGCTATCTCTATCCCTAATCTAGTTCTAGATCATAATATAAGCAGTATGTCAAACTCCTTAGTAGGCAAATTTATGGGTTCGCATCCAAACATCAAAGTTGTAAGGGCTTATGTCAAACGAAAATGGGCTCTGAAGGGTAACGTTGAAATCTTGGATTTTCCTAAAGGCCTCCTATCTTTTACTTTCTCGTGTGAAGAAGACAAATTAAGGATACTTTGTGGTAGTCCTTGGATGGTAGGAAAGACAGCCTTGGTTCTTCGGAAATGGCATCCAAATCTGAACATGAACGACTCTCTTTTGGCACAAGTTCTAGTTTGGGTAAAGTTACCAGGTTTGCCTCTTGAATATTGGGCAAAAAGCATCTTCTCAGGAATAGCAAGCTCCTTTGGTGAAATCCTCTCTATAGACCTAGTCACAGCTTCAAAAAGGAGACTCACTCATGCTAGGTTTTGTGTAGGGATAGCCCATGATGCAGATATGCCGGAACAGATAGTTATAGTGTCAAAGCTGGGGACATGGAAACAATAAATAGAATATGAATCTATCCCCTTTGCCTACTTCCATTGCAAAAAAATAGGTCATTGGGCAAAATCTTGTCCTATCAAGCCAAAAGGAGAGCTCAAGCAGACTAAACCCCTGGTTGAAAGCAAAAAGGTTCTAGAAAAAAGGTATGGCAAGTTAAAAACTCGAAAAATAAGGAAGTTGACTTTGTTGACAACAACTATTTTGAACCCTTGGGGGAAAATAAGGAAGTGGTATCTTCAACTTCTGTCTCCAACCTTCCAATCCAGGAAGTATTGAGAAATGAGTCAACAAAAGTAAACAACCATGTGATAGAGAAGATCTGAATAGAGGAATTAAAAAAATAGACTGTATCTTCAAAAGACACAGCAGAAGTGGTAATCGTTGATACTTATTCTGGTAAGGAAATGCAAAAGAAAGAGGAACAACCTGAGAAAGGGTAGATCTCTGGCTCCCAAGAAGAAAAGAATGACTCTTCCCCGCTCATGATAAGCTTTGAAATGCAAGATGCCCAAAAATGTGCAATACTAGGTATGAACCTTTCAGATTCAGATCAAAACTCAAAAACAGTAAATAGTGCTTCACATGATTCTAGATCCCCTAACTAGGGCAATGGAGATGAAATATCCAGAATCCTCAGTAATCCAGAAGTGGTTCTCGAGAAAGAAGCTGACTAGAAAATACCAAAATAGAGGAACAAGAAAGGATCCACTCCCTTGACTTCTCAACTAAGGAAATCTAGCATAATAGCTCAAGTAGATGTTGGGTATATCTCCTCTTCCCCAGGTTGACTTGTTAACCATAAAGTTAGAGACAAGGAGGCCAGTAAGAACATTGCAGATGGGACTCAGAAGACTCTTAAGGAGTTAGGAATCGGTAAGCAACTATGAAGATTATCTCTTGGAATATTAGGGGACTTAATAATCCTCATAAACATGATATTATTAGGAATATGATAAGGGATAGTAAACCTGATGTTTTTCTAATTCAAGAGACCAAAATGAGTAGAGAAAAAGTTGAATCTTTGAAGTTTTTAAAAAATGGTAGTATTAGTGGTGGTAGCTCGGAAGGTGCTTCGAGAGGCATAGCTACCATTTGGAATCTTAATAGTGTCAAAGGCCATGTTCTTATTCAAGAAAAAAAATTCTCTTGCATTAGATTTGAGCATTTAAAAGATGGAACATCTTGGGTCCTCACCAACATTTATGCACCCAACACCTTGAAAGCTAGAAACTCCTTCTAGAAAAAACTTATAGAAACTAGGGACAACTTCAAGAATCTTAGCTGGCTGGTCATGGGAGACTTTAATACTCCTTTGAGAGGAGGAAAAATTTGGTGGAAGCCCCTCTCAGTTGGAAAGTAGGTTGCCCCTTATGGACTTTATAAATACATAGGCTCTCAATGATGTGGAGATACAGGGATGCAGTTTCACATGGACTAATAGGAGAACTGGTAATGATCTTATCCAAGCCGCCTTGACAGGGCTCTTATTTATTATGACTGGTACAGACATTACTTTTGCTCCCTGTCTACCCACATTCAGTTTGGGTCAGATCATTTTCCCATCACTTTCATTGCTAACCCAATTAATAGAAGAAGACATTTTCCTTTTAGATTTGAAAAAATATGGACTCATCACCCTGATATCACTCATAATATTTAGAAATGGTGGAGTATCCAAGTTGAGGGCACTACTATGTACAAAGTTGTGAAGAAACTCAAAAGTGTTAAGGACAATATAAGACTCTGGAATAAATCCAACTTCGGGAACATTTTTGAGGCCAAAAGTAAATTCCAGGATGACCTTAAGAAAATACAAGTCCAAATTCAGAAGGATGGTTTCACTACTGTGTCTATTGTTGAAGAAAATGAGACCCTTAAAAAATACCATGAAATCATTGCTAAAGAGGAAACTTTTTGGAAGTAGAGATCAAGATGCATTTGGCTAAAGGAAGGAGATAGGAAGACAAGATTTTTTCATATGGCGATGATCAAACATAAAGTGACAAATAGGATTAGTAAACTGGCAGTGGACAATGGGGAGCTGGTCAAGGAGGAAGAGATAAGGAATGAGGCCAAAAGGTACTTCTCAGAACTTCTGAGGAGGGATCACAGGTTGGACGTTGATGCTCAATCTTCTTTTCTTCAAAATATTCCTTGTGTCATTGATGAGAAGATGAATGCCTCCCTTTCTTCCATTCCTTCGATCTTGGAAATAAAAAATTCTATTTTTTTTTTTTGATGGTAACAAAGCTCCTGATCCAGATGGCTTCCCCATGTTCTTCTTCCAAGATTTATGGGAAATTGTAGGGAAAGATGTTTCCAATGGGTTCAAGGAATTTTTTGGGGCTAGAAGACTTTTGAAATAAATTAATGGCACTTTCATTGCACTTATTCCCAAAACCCAAGGTGTTGACTCCATGGACAAGTTCAAACCAATCAGTTTATGCAATTTTTTTTATAAGATTATCTCCAAGGTTCTCACCACCAGAATCCTGACTATCCTTCCTTCTTTGATTAATCATCAACAAAATGGTTTTGTCCTTGGAAGACAAATTATCGACTCCATTATTACTATCCATGAGAATATCCATTCTCTTGTTAGGGCTAAGAAACATGGTCTCATCCTCAAGCTTGATCTCTCTAAGGTCTATGATTGGATTGATTGGTCTTTTCTTGTGAAGGTTCTTGTGTCTTATGGTTTTTCCACCAAATGTGTTGACCTCTTTAGTCATCTTATCACCTCAACCTCTATTGATGTTCTTTTCAACAGTTCTCCATCCCCCTTCTTCTAAGTGTCTAGAGGACTGAGGCAAGGGGATCCCATTTCCCCTATCCTCTTCATTATTATGGCTCAATGTTTTGGTAGGTCTATGGAAAACATGGTGATGCAAGGATCTTTTAAGGGACTTCAACCTTCTTTGGCTGATCTTATCTGCTCTCACCAATAGTTTGTGGAAGATACCATTGTCATGGGTGAATCAAGTATCTCAGAAGCTAGAACCTTGAAGGACACTCTTTGTAAGTTTGCCTATGTATATGGTTAGCTCATTAATCGGGTCAAAAGTGATGTTTTTTTCATCAACACACCAGAGAGAAGACAACATAGAATCAACAGAATCCTAGAATGTCAGATTGTTGATCTTCTTGCCACTTATCTTGGCCTCCCCTTGGGCATTGCACCTCCTGATTCTTTTTGGAGCTCTCTAGTGGACAAATTTAATAAAAGGCTAGCTGGTTGGAAAGGAGCCCTTTTAAGTTAGGCTGGAAAGCTTCAACTTCTAAAATATTCTCTTCAAAGCATACCTATCTATGCCCTAAGCCTTTTCAAAATTCCAGTTAATTATGCTGATGCAATTGAGAAAATTCAAAGAAAATTTCTATGGTCAGGGGTTGAGGATAAGAAAAGAATGTCTCTTGTGGCTTGGGATCAGGTATGCAGACCAAAAAGGAAAGGAGGTTTGGGCCTAAGAAGAATCCAAATCCTAAATGAAGCTCTCCTGTCTAAACAGGTTTGGAGAATGTTTCACTCATATAGTGAATGGTGTAAAATCTAGCAAAGTAAGTACTCTCTTTTGTCCTCCTCTCTTTCCTCTTTTATCAATTCTGAAATCAGTATGAATGGGTCCCATATCTGGAATCATGCCTCTAAGTGCAGAGATAACATTGCTAAAGGGGTTATTTGGAAAGTAGGCAATGGTAGGAAAGTTAAATTCTGGGAAGACCCCTGGCTTTTTGATAAACCTTTGATTGATATCCCAGAATGGGCCCTTTATGCCTCCTCTTGTATTAGAACTTTTGGTCCTTTAGTTGAAGGGTATTGGATAGGTAATAAATGGAAAAACATTGAAAGTATCCACCCAAACCTTTTTAAGCTTAAACACAATTTATCATCAACTTGGTTGAATAAAGAGGAAGACTTCCTCATTTGGAAATATGAACCTAAAGGTAATATTACTGTCTCTTCAACGTATGGTGTTCTCTCCCCCACCCCTTCTGAAAATCCTTTCTGGTCTAAAGCATGGATAAAGGGTCTGACCCCCAAAATCAACTTTTTCTATTGGACTATTCTTCAAAATAAAATCTTGACCTTATATAATCTCAAGGGTAGAGGATTTTCCTTTCTTAATAGATGTGCTCTATGTCTTGAGGAGGAAGAGTTTGTGGACCATCTGGCCATCCACTATTCCTATTCTGCATCAATCTGGGAAAGATTTCTTAAGAGCTTTTGCATTGATTTAGTGTTTCCTAATACTATCAATGAGTTGTTCTACTCCTGGAATTACCATTGGTCTAACTTCTTTTTGAGATCTCTGTGGCAGCTATCACTCCCTCATATTCTGTGGGGGTTATGGAAAGAAAGAAACAATCGTATTTTTAGGGACACTTCTCTACTTAGGATATTGTGTTCTAGAAAATATAATGGGCGATTATGGAGAACATTGGGATCACTAGGGTCCTTGCTTTTTGACCAACCCCTTGGAATATCACATTTTAAGTTCCTGGAGTTTGAAGAATGCTGGCAGTTCTGACCCCAAGAAAAACAAAAGATTAGAATCAAGATGGCAAACTCCCCCTCATGGTTGGTCCAAATTCAATTTCGATGGTGCTGCAAAAGGTAATACGGGCCCTACGGGATGTGGATCTATTCTTAGAGATGATAAAGGTATATGAAAGAAAATGATTGTTGTTCCAATAGGAAGCCAAACAAATCACAAGGCAGAAGAAATGGCAACACTCCAAGGTATTCTCCTTGCAAAAAGATGAAATTGCCCCTACATATGGATTGAAGGGGACTCTAACAACATCATCAAATGCCTCAAGGGGACATCTAAGCCCTCATGGTCTATCAATAACATTGTAAAGGCTGCTAGAGACCTCATTAACACTTTTGAGAAAAGTTACATATCTCATATCTACCGTGAAGCTAATGGATCTACTGACTAGGTAGCCAATGTGGTGGTCAATCAAGATGAAATTATTACTTGGAATGGAGAACAATGCCTCCTAGATGATGTTAGATTAATCATTTTTAAGGATTGATACAATAGTACCCCAAAGATCATAAATGGACAAAATAATAATGAAATAGATTAAAAGGAGTGCTTTGAGTAATTATAATACTGTCAGTACCATTTATTATAACACTCAATCAATCACTTCCCACACTTTCTGGGTAAATTTGGTAGCTCCAAGAAACTCCATGTCTAAAGCTCTTTGCAAGTTTCGACATTCATCTCTGAATAGTGAAAATATGGGAGGAAATAGATGCCACTACGAACCTAGCAATTGTAAGGAGTGGAAGCAAAAGGAGGTTGTCTAGAATATTTTGCAGAAGGGTGGGTTTTCAAAATTTATGGAGAGGCTCCATGGATGGGATGCCACAGTCACTAATTTCTTTTGTAAAAACTGGAGAAAGGGCACTTTGAAGATGGGAGATCAGTTTGTCATCATAGATGAAGATCTCATTGCTCAGGTCACGGGTCTTCAAAGGGAAGGAAGCAACTACTACAGAGACAGAAAAGTGAGCAAGGAGGCCATTGAAAGATATCCTGAAATTGAAAAGGAGAAAAAATGCCTGGTGAAGCTAAGTAAAACTTACTATCCTCCTAAGGCTTTTGTTAAGCCATGGAGGGAGGTCATTTTTGTTATAATGCGCTATATTACTTTGGATGGTAGATTCACTAAAGTGTATGGCTACCATTTTGTTTTGTTGAATCATTTTAGGTATGACAAAAAAGTTAACATTCCATATTTTCTGTTGTGTTTTATGAATGCCACCATTAAGGCCCATAAAGAGAACCCTAAGGGGGACACTACCATGCATCAAGGTTTAATGGTTTTAATTTATGACCACCTCAAGGCTAACCAAATTACCTGCCCTCAGCTCTCTATTTTTGAGTCTGAGGAGGAAGGGTCAGACTCTATTTTTTCTTTGGATGAGGGTTCAAATAGTGATTCAATGAGTGAGTATGAGGAGAGTATGGATGACTTGGAAGCTGAAGTAGGTAAGAAGAGGAAACATTTGAAAACCAGGCCTTCCTCCTCGAAGGGTAAGAAACCTAAAGGAAAAATTCTCTAGATTAGCTCCTCCTCCTCCTCAGAGGCCTCTCAAGATTCTAGGAAGGAGGAACCCTAGGGTTCACTGAAAAATTAAACTAAAGTCCCCATTCAGACCAAGAATAAGTAAAAGAGAAAGGAAGAGAATATGAAGGAGTTGGAGGAACAAAAGCAGAGAAAGATTTCTGAAGTTGACCAGAACTTGGAGGAGGTTACCACTGGGGAATATATTAAACATAGGGTTGAAGATAAAGCCACTATTGGTGACACCCCAAATAAGGAACAAGACAACTTCGGTAAGATAGCTCCCTCCTCAAACCCTCCTCCTGAGGGTATGAAAGGTTTTATGGACACCATGGAATGGTTAATCACCAGTTATAAGAAAGCTATGGAGGACAACAAGAAGCTCAGCGACAGAATCCAGATTCTGGAAACTATTAGCACTGGCGAAGGGAAGACCATGGCAGATTATGTGGAGGATTTGACCAAAACTATTGCTAAAGACAAAAATATAAGAGACTCCTTCAACCCCGGATTTGAGCAAATTGAGAAAGACCTGATTAAGAGGAAAGCAAATGCTAATTCTATGGATCAAACAATGGTGGAAACTGTCAGTAAAGTTAGTAAAATTGAGGAATGCCTTAAAAGTATCGCAGAGCAAAGCTTAAAATTCTGAAGGTCTCTGTTGGAAATACCAAAACCCTCATCAACAAATTGGAGGAGGAGATGGACACTCTAGAAATTGACCCTGACATTGAAGGCACATGAGATGTTCAAGGACCTAGAACAAGAACCAGAGGTAAAAAGAAGGAGAAGAAGCCAAATAAGGACCTGGATGAACTCAAAGCTGTTGCGGCCAACTACGACCAGCTGGTGATTAAGGCAGACGACCTCCTGAAGACTTTATAACTGTAAAGTGTTTTTTTGGTTTATTTTGTATTGATGTTTCTATCTTTTGCTATCCTTTTTGTTTACTGGCTTTATTGCTAGTCGTTTTGTAAGCTATTCTTATATGGTCTGGATACTCTTTGATGATCTTTTTTAATATCCTATGTTAAAGGTTTCAGGTCTTGAAAACCTGTTTTTCTTATTATCAGAACAAAGCTAACTTTTATATTTCATGATATTAATGAGGGTAAAATATTTTTAATTAAAATATAATCCCAAAATCAATCTTTCCAACTATATCAAATATACATTAAACTTGCTTTTCTAATTTAAAATTGATTTTCTTAAATACTTGAAATTAACCTTTTATATTTCCAAAATGCCAAAGAAATTAAATTAATTCTGTTTCAAATAAATTTAAATCTTTCCTTTCCAAAAGCATAAACTGAATAAATTTATCATTTAAAATTAACCATTTAAATCGAACTTGCTACCAACTTGCATTGAGCAATTCTAATCAATGATTAATCTCATAAAAAGGGAACCTATTTAATTTAGTCCCCAAAAATACTAATACGTAAACATGCATTAAATTAAATTAAATATTAAAGATTAAATACTCAATTTAACCACACACAAACACACAACCGAAGAAAACCAAACAGACAGACGACCTGCATACCCAACCAAAGGGAATACCGATGATGACTAACAATGCTCACTTGAGCACAACTATGGTCAAACGAGGGTCTTATGACCACCTAATCCAAACTATAAGGACCAAAGAGGTACACTCAAAATTGTGAATCTAGGTGGAGATGAACCTCGCACCCATGCGGTACTGTACCTGAAATCTCCTGCAACCAAGAGTCATACATGCATACATATATATATTTAATAAAAGTGTTATCCCAAGATTAATAACACAAATCAGGAGAACTAATATGCTTACATAAGAATTAATGCAAAAACCACATTAACAGGTACGTACAATAATCAAAACATCTGACTATAACATTATAACATGGTAAACTAACCAAGGTCAAACTAGGATTAGAATTTGATTAGGGTAGGGGTACTACATTGCCCCCCCCTAGGTTCCGACTTACTCCTAGAAGTCGCAAGGCTTGATGGAAAATATGTAGCACCCATCATCCCTGAAACTCATTTAACAAATATCAAATTGCACACAGGAAATTTTCAGCAATAAATAAAACATTATTGCTAAATCCTCTACGAATGCCATTATACATCAGTAAGATACATCTAAATCCATACATTTCTTAAAACATTCTAGGAATTATCCACAATCTTAGCAGAGAAACAAGAATTTTCTCCCTTTCATCATACCAAATTAAAGCATAAAAAGAGGTAACCAACAATTATCATACTCATCTACCAATATGACAAGAAAACATGCCATCATGATCAATTTCCTTTACCAATCCATCTTTTTCATAAAACTTTATCGCATAGAACTAGCTTCAAATATCAAATTCTACAACCAAGTTAACTTTCATGAAATAAGAGCAACATATAGAACACAACTGCTTACACTTGCCAAGCATATAAGAACCTTTCCAATGACTATGTCCCATATCATAGTGACAAGTTAACACAATTTACTCCATGATTACACATAATAACCATCCACATAACTGGAATGCACAACTCAAAAGGCCACATGTGAGCATGTCTAATGCTCGGTCAAAGATAACATGCATGATCAACATCTCTATTCCTGATCTCAGAACAAAATATGATCATAAATATCAAATATCTCACTCAAGGGCTTGATGGTGCTAGGGCACACCATAGAAGTGCTACCTTCCATACAAGACCTTCAAGAACATCCCTTGTTGAGTAAGGTGGTTAGCCTCCAAGAGATAGTCACCACACATAGGTAGGTAGTGGATCCTAGTTGCATCACAGCCTCACATACCCCCATCCTCAAGGTTCCCTATGTCTACTTCCTCGTACACACTCTACCAAGATTGTCTCATACGTCCTTGGAGAGGAATTTCACATTTCAACACAAGACCAACATACGAAAACAATAAGGATAAACCAATTCAACCACCAAAGTACAGATGAATAAAGATATTAAATCATCAATTCCAATAGTAAGGAAGGAAAATAATCTAGAATTCGCAACACCAAATCAAGTAAGAAAAAGATCACAAGATCATGGCTAAACCTTCAAACTCAAAGTAGAATAAATTGCTGGTCCACAAAGAAATAAATAAGAATATCACAACTGCACATAACATCACTATGTGACTAGCATCTAGCCACCAACGAGGAAGGAAGGAACAATCGTCTAGCTATTGCAGTATCTCATCATGTGGCGTGGCCTAGTCACACATCCACATGACATGGCAATGTGCACCTTGGCATCACCCCGCATCATGTCATCACACAACATGGCAATACTCCAAGCGGAGAAGACACACAATGGACGTATCCCGCATGGTAGTGTACCTCATGGAAAAAGGCACACGTAGGTCACGTCTTGCATAGTGATGTATCTCTTAGGATACTCATTGCAAGACAAAGATATACATGGCTAAGGTCCACCCACATGTCTAACAACACCTACCAACCGGTAGCTCATGTGGACAAAACCTACCTTTCATGAAGACAAGGCAACAAGATCCTTCAAGATACATCATCACTATGCTCAAGAACGACCATCAATATGCTCAAATAAAAGAGAGGAATAGGCTGGCACACATAAACCTTATAAATAGATTCATCAAAAGGGAGAGTATTGAGTACACCTTTAATATAGTTTCATTGTATAACTATATTTTTCCTCAAAATAGAGAAGCTTAAGTTGCTTCGCACCAACATTACTCGTACGTTGATCCATACTATTTAAGGAATGGTGACTTTCAATACTACCCCTTAACATACTGAATTACCAACAACCTGCGGGTTGGCACTCAATAGGGTAACAAATAAGCATCACATAAACAGTATGGTTTCCCATACTCATAAGCAAACATATCCTCCATGGTTGATTACTTCACCATCCCATGGGCACATATAGCAAGTAGGGGTTTCTTACAATACACAAAGGAAGCACCAGTACTAGTTTAGTCACATTTACGGGGAGTACTTTTCAGTACACTATTATCTACACAAGGAAGGTTTTGATTATGCTTCCCACATGAATAACTGAATAAAGTTTACTCTAGATACAAGTACTAAAATTCTTTACAATTCTAAATTACATAAGGAGGTAACGTCACTCCTATATCTTTCACTAATTCCACTAAGCATTCATAACCACATTACTAACTATGCAAATTTCTTTACAAAGCGAAAGGCTTTCATCTTTCAATATGAAGCCAAAATGCAACAATACAATTTCACATGTTTTATAAACATTCTATTTAAATTAGTGCATCCTTTAGTAGCATTTCTAAAAATCTTATAATCTAGGCAAGGAGAAGGGAAAAAGAGTTTGATAGCCAACTATTTCATACATAGACACAAGATCAACAAGATCACACTACATTATAAAATTTCTCACTATAAGCCTATCATCTTAATGGTATGGTTTTCATTTCACTACCATTTTTAAAAGAATGCCAATCAACCTAACATGACATTTCCAATTATTATGGTTGCCACAAAATGTTCTAGTTTTCCAAACAACAGAGATCAAGACAAACAATCCTTTCGATAATACAAGATCTCTTGCAAACACTCACTACTCTTAATAAATACAAAATATATCATAATCTGCAACCTTTCATTGAAAATTCAAGGTACGATGAGAAGGTAAACGAGGAACTATCAACTAAATAATACATATTAATGCATGCACACCAAATAAGCTTTTCATTTGCACTTTCTAATCATAATAAGGCAATTATATATATCCAAAGGCAAGTTCAATGTAGCATTGTTAAAATAGGTCCTCAATCAAATCGGTATAATGAAACACATAAAACAATCTTTCAAGGAACACATTAATACACTCTTAGCCACTATAACATGTTCCCTTTTATACATCTTATTACAAACAAGGCAGTTTCACATAATAACTATTCGCACATTAATGCACATTACTTAAGATAGAATTTCCATTATGTTACTCCTACAATACACATGGAGAATTCTTTAATGTAAACATACAATCTTCTCCCAATAATCAAAATGAACTTTTAAACCCATAGCCCTTTTATTATCTAAAAACACAGAAGCGTCATAAGGCTCACACACGGGTTCAATAAGTCACAACCTTTCCCTTGCAATAAGAAAACACACATAAGAGATAATTACACATATTACAAACATTTTAATTTCTAGAGAGAAAGAGGAGGAAGGGTGATAATCATTCAATATCTACCATACAATTCCTTCAAGCGAACAACACTAAGCTAGATCATAATCTTAAAACAAGCACATTTTGTACTTTCAAATTCAAGCCAAGCACTAACCAACCCAATGGATTAGTCTAAAGAGCACAACAATCAATAAGGAAGGTACATACGACTCTCTTTCAAAGTAAGACTAATCATAGACCAAGATATCAATAAGCAAACAAAGCACATATAATCACTCAAAAAGCACAAACATCAAGAAGGTGAGAGAAAGGTGCGAACACGTGTTACACATAATCAAGGTTTGCTCAAAAGACTATGCAAAATAATAGAACATGAGTCCTTAATATCTTCAAGATCTATGCCTCATTCACATGCATACAAAAGGAGGACAAACATGCAACATAAAGTCGATACACCTCACAACAACTAAGGGCACAAGCGACACCAGAGATTCCAGTGTTTGCAACATGTGCTCTGATACCAAATGTAATGCCTTGCCAGGAAACCCCGAAGGGATTAAGATAAAATAAGAAGCAATTACAAAAGCTCAACTGGAGCATCCATGAAACTAAGTCTTCCCAACCCATGGTCTAACATGAATATCAGGTTCTCACAAGGGCATAGACAACAGGATGATTCCACAATAGTGCTCCTATCAAGACAACACAACAACGCACAAGCAAACATAAGGGACAAGTGTCATCACATAACCTAGTATGGTTACCATGGTAGGTATTCATAGGTTCCGACCCCATCCACTGGGTTATCCTAGTAACCTATTCTGAACCTCTGGCCCATCCAAGCCCCATGTGGACCCACACATCCTTTCGTGAAGACAAGGATGATGGTTTGACATTTTAGGCCTTCTCATTGCATGTCGATTCTGTACTAGCACTCATCCCATACGTGAGGTGCAATTAACTAACTAACTCATTAACTAACTCTCTAATATGCTATTAGGTTATCACTTATTAAGACACACTTTCAATGGGTTACCCAGCAACCACTTTGGGTGCAGACCCCAATCGAAAGCCACTTTCCCAAATGACACTTGACTATACTCAAACGAACTCCTAAACCAAGGCATACACAAGGTCAAGCAGACGGAGTTCAATATGGTAGGAATACCTACTTGGTCAAACAAGAATTTATATGAAGTACACTGACTGATGGTAATCTAACTAGAGACTTGACCAACCATGGTCAACCACAAACCAACATTCAACACCCGCATAAAGGACATGACCAGATACAAACCATCACATGAAAACAATAAATAATTGAGATCAAGAACATAAACATGTACCCAAATTAAAATACGACAATAACCAATAATCACAATCAAGGACCTACCATTTCATAATAAAATGCGAATATAGGAATTAAACATGCATAGGCATAAACCGGAAAGGACAACCTTATTCCATATTGTTTAAACATTAAAATCGATCCAATTTTCTAATTGATCTAAGTTTGATTGCAGTTTGTCTACCTTGTCTAGGTACAAGACGCTCATGATTTTCTAACTCACTAAAGTTCATTAGCATCATAACATTAATATAAATACTTCATCATGAGTTTTCAACCAAAATCACATTAATATAAATATTCTATACATAGAACACCTAATGATATATAATCAAATATTCAGATTAATCAATTAACATATGATATTTTTTTTTAAATAACATATCAATCCCATTCCTTTTTTTTTGAAATAACTGAACTATTCTCATCTTCGCAAAGCATATATATATATATACTTTCCAAAAATGAAAGTATATATTTAAAAAGGAAACTAAAAAGATATTCATTTTTCCAATGAAATAAAATTTCGTTGCATATACATGGAACCAACTTAAATATTAATTAACATATATTTATCTATGAACATTAATTAATAATTAACTAATCACCAAATGTCATTTAATAAACTTTGAATTAAATAAATAAAATAAAATTGAATTTAAATAATTTTGAAAAAATTAGATTAAAATATATATATAATTTTATTTTTTATTTTTTATTTTTTTTGGTTTAAAAACCAAATTGCAAATATCATTGGGTAGACCCATGTGGGCACCCACGTGGGCCCCCCTTTGGTAGCACACACTACCATTGGTAGTGCTGCTACCCCTTGGTAGTAGGTCGCTACCTTTGGTAACGCTGCTATCAACTGGTAGCAGTTACTACCTCTAGTAGCCTTGCTACCTCCCCACGTGGTGGAGTTTTTCCTGCCACGTGGGGGTATACACTTTTTTTTTTAATTTAATTTAAAAAAAAAATTGAACATTCTCCAAATTTGCAGAGTCCTAGACAAAGACCTATTTTTTTACATTTTAAATTTTTTAGAATAACCAGACTAAAACAGGCAATCTTTCCTCAACCAAATATCATATTTGGGCAAAAAGAATCCTTTTTCACACAATGTTTCAACCATCTAGCCAAACTCCAATCTAATTTTCAATTTAAAACTTAATCCAAAATATTCAATGGAGTTTAAACAAGAATTCATCAAGAATAACCAAACCAATTTGAGCAACCAAAAATGCAATTTGGAGGTTTGGAAAGGAAGCAAGTAGGGTTTTAAATTCAGAAATTAAACTACAACTCCTTCATTTTCTCAAATACATGAGATTTTTTAACCTTTGCAACCATATTTCTACAAAATCCAAAAACAATTTCTTTAAGCAAAGAAACCACGAAATAAACCAGAGACCTACTTGATTCAGCAATCCTGGAAGAGATTTGACGGAGAACCCAACCTGCAAGCTCCAGAAATCCTTCTTTCTTCAAAAATATTCTCCTAGAAAACATTTTCCAAAATGTCTCTCCCAGAAATATTTTCCAAAAATCATCCTCCCAAAAATATTTTTCTAACCTAGGTTAAATGGGAAAAGTTCTTTGACCAAAATTCCCATTTTTAAATAAAAATACTTTTACACAATTAAAAATTAATTTCTAATTAGAAAAATCAAAATGCTTTCTCTTCCTCATTTCATTTCTAATTTTCTCAATATTAACAAAACTAATATTTATATTTCAAGATATTAAAGAGGGTAAAATATTTTTTATTAAAATATAATCCCAAAATCAATCTTTCCAGCTATATCAAATATAAATTAAACTTGATTTTCTAATTTAAAATTCATTTTCTTAAATACTTGAAATTAACGTTTTCCATTTCCAAAATGCAGAAGAGATTAAATTAATTCTATTTTGAATAAATTTAAATCTTTCCTTTCCAAAAGTATAAACCGAATAAATTTATCATTTAAAATTAACCATTTAAATCGAACTTTCTACCAACTTGCATTGAGAAATTCTAATCAACTATTAATCGTATAAAAAGGGAACCTATTTAATTTAGTTCCCAAAAATACTAATGTGTAAACACACATTAAATCAAATTAAATATTAAGGATTAAATACTCAATTTAACCACATACAAACACGCAACCGAAGAAAGCCAAACAAACAGACGATCTACATACCCAGCCAAAGGGAATACCGACGGTGACTGACAATGCTCACTTGAGCATGACTATGGTCAAACGAGGGTCTTACGACCACCTAATACAAACTCTAAGGGCCAAAGAGGTACACTTAAACCTACGAATCCAGGCGGAGACAAACCTCGCACCCATGCAGTACTGTACCTGAAATCTCCTGCAACCAAGAGTCATACATACATACATACATATATATATATATATATATATATATATATATTTAATAAAAGTGTTAGCTTGAGATTAATAACACAAATTAGGAGAACTAATATGCTTACATAAGAACTGATGTGAAAACCGCATTAAAAGGTATGTACAATAATCAAAACATCTGACTATAACATTATAACATGGTAACCTAACCAAGGTCAAACTGAGATTAGAATTTGATAAGGGTAGGGGTACTGCATGTTTTCATATTCCTCTTGTTGTTGACTAAAAGATGTGTCTTCTGGTAAAGTAACTTGTCCATACCCTAAGCCTATTTTGTCTATAGCCCGCTGAGTGTAAGGTTAGATAGGGTTTGAGATAGCTTCTTTTCTTTTTTCTATAGGACCTGTTCCAGTGTATCCCATTTTTCTGAGAATGTTAAATCCTTTTCCATACTTTTTTGTAGGTATGCAGAAATTGTTGATCTTTTCTTGAAATTATTCATCCTTGTATAGCCATTGTAGCACATCTTTGTCTTTTGTTTCCTCTGATAAGGTTCCAACACTAACAAATGCTCCATCAAATATTAGAAGATGTTTTACAATTGGTTGTTGTTTAGAGTTTGATGGTTTTCTAAAGGATTTAGGAGAAAGTGGTAATTGTGATATTGAATATTCTTCATTCCCTCGATCTCTTAGCTGCATTTGTTTTTCCATACTTGACAAGATAGAGGCAAATGATTGTTCCTTGGATTGTGTGTTCGAAGATGATGCCTCCCTATTATGAGGAACAATGACTTTTTGAAATGGTTTAAGATTACTACAATACTGAAATGGATTTAAATCTATTGATATCGTGATTTTCTGCCCATCGTAGGGAAACTTTAAGCACTGATGGTATGTTGATGGAACAAATTGTATGTCATGTATCCATGGTCTTCCCAAGAGTATGTTGTATGATAAATCTAAGTCTAGAACTTGGCATGTTGTGTCTTTTTGCAAAGGTCCCACTCTGATGGGTAACATTAAAATTCCTTTAGAGGAACGTTCTTTTTCATCATAGGCTTTAATGGTGATCTTTTACTAGGGATCAAATGCACCTTCTGAATAACCTAGAGCACGAACAAGACTCAAAGAGAAAATGTTTAAACCAACTCCTGCATCTATTAGGACATATTTAACTCACCTCTTATGAATGATGACTTCGATATGCAAGGGAGCATTATGGGGATGTTTCAGGGACATGTCATCTTCTTCAGTGAATGATAAGCAGTGAGGGGTTGTGAGGTGTCCCACCATGGTTTGGAATTGATTGATATCAAGATCTTTGGACACTATTGTATCTACTAATGCTCATTCAACAATTTCTTTGTGTGTAGGTGAAAGCTTTAAAAGTTCTAAGATGGATATTTGTGTGGGTGTTTTCTGCAATTGATCCACTAGATTGTATTGTTTGGTAGTGGATGATGTGTTTGTCATAGGACCAGGCAAAATAACTCTGGCTTTGATTCTTGTGATAGCATGAGAAGGTTCTTGATTTTGTTTTTCTTTAACTACAATCATGTTTACCACATTATCATATGTGTGAGCGTAGTTTACCTTCGCTTTACCCTTACCATTATTTATTGTTGATGATTCACCTTTCTCATAGTTTGGAAGTAGAGTTTTAAAAGTTATATGAGATTCATTTGCTATATGTCCATCCATAGTTATTCTCCATTATCAATCAAATCTTGGATGACATGTTTCAACTATTGACAATTATCTATGTGATGTCCCTTATTTCAATGGAAATCACAATAATGGTTATCATTCCACCAAGGTGGTTTTATTTGAGGTTCATAGTTCCTTTCTTCTGGCAAAGTGATCAATTTGTTTGTGATAAGTGTCTTTAGTGTGGATCCAAGGGGTTCACCAATGTTTGTAAATTGCCTTCGAAAGAAATTTTTGATAGTTACTTTTTGGTGATGATTGTTTTGCCGAGCCACCGCTGAGTGAGTGGATAAATTAAAAACAGGTTGCTTTGGTTTCACATTACTGTTATCCACTATTCCATCATTGATGACATTTCAATTTCTATTTCAAAACTTTGGTTTATCATTGTGGTTGTTGTTATTAGTGTTGTTAGGAGGATGAACTCCGTCTTTGTATATTTTCAATTCACCTTTCTTTATCATGGCTTCCTCCATTCTGATTCCATTATCAATCATTTTTCTAAAACTTTGGTTTCCTTGCATTTTTAAATAATAATTCATTTGATAATTTAAGTTGTCGATGAATATGTCTATTTTTTCGTACTCTGGCACTGCATGAGGATACCGTGAAGCTAACCTTCTCCATCATTGTAAAAATGTCATGAAAGGTTCTCCACTCTTTTGTTTGGCATTACATAGGTATAGAATTGTTATTTCATATTGTATGTTGTAAGAGTATTGTGAAGCAAACTTATCCACCAATTCTGAGAATGATCTAATTCTAGGTGGAAGTTTGGAGAACCATTCCATAGCTAGTCCAGTTAAGCTTTTCGAAAATAATCTCATCAAGTAGGTATCCTCATGTGCAAACTCCATACTCATTCTGCAAAATTCTCATATATGATCTTGAGGGTCAGTGCTTCGATCATATTTTTTGTATCCAGGAGTTTCAAAACCTATAGGAAATGGTATCATGTTTAGAATTTTGTCGAATGGATAAGGACAGATTTCTTGAAGTGAGTATCTTCTAACATTTCCTCTTTGCATATCTTGAATTTTTGTTTTTAGTGTTTGTAGTTGTTGTGTGAGAGTTGTGATAGGATTATCAACATGATTTGTTCTTGCATAACCATGATTTTGCATTCTAGGAGGATTTGGATCTCTTCTTGTTTCATCTCTAGTCCTTCTTGTATCTTCATTGAATTGAATGTTATTCAAAAATTTTACTTCATCTCTTTTGGGAATGTAAGTTTCTTCATTGGTTCTAGTGTTACTAGAAATTGATATGTCATTCACTCTGAGACCAAAAATATCCTCATATTGTTTATTACTAGGAGGATCACTTTTCTTTTGTGTCAATTTGCTCACATCAAAATCTTTGGGAAGTGTAGCACCTGATTTCGCTAACATTAGGAAATATTTTTCTTTTTCTCCCTCCAATAATTTCTGCATAAATTTATCGAATTGAGGATCTTTTTTGATGTCTCTCATATTTTGTTCTATTATTTTTCCTTCAACTTGTATTTCATCTTAATGTTCCATGGTTCTATGCTCTTCAGTTATTTCCAATGTTTCGACTTCCGTCTCTATGATTCTTTGTCTCTGAGCTCTAGTGAGAACGAACATACATGTGTGTTAGATATTGTTCTAGGATTCAATTGTCCAGAAGTTGTTTTGATAAGTGATCAACTGCCAATATAAATGTGATAGTGCGATATGACACAAAAAGATGATTCAAGCGTTTAAAAGTTTGCAAGTTTTCCGATCTTTGGTTTTGGATTACAATGGTGATGATTGGATAAAAATGAAGTCCAATAGGAATGATATATCCTACGATGTGGGACAATATTATTCTGACCAAGCATTGTAGTTTCATGATAAAGGGTGATAGATCCTAATGAGAAACTATGTTTTGGGTGATCAGTTTACCAAAAAGGGTGATAATGCACTTTGAGATGTTTAGATCTTGAACTTGTTGAACGTGAGCACTTGAAAATCTTGAGGTGTTTATTTCTAAAGTTTGATTTTGATAGATGATAACTTGACCAAGTGAACAAAGGAGACAATCCAAGCACACAATGACAGAGAAAAGGTTTTTATGATTACTGTTAAAATGACCAAGCAAATATGACAGACTTGAAAAAGATGCGCAAGAAGATAGTTTTGGACCAATAAAGACAAAATTTTGTACGATAGTTTACACAGCCCTGAACAAAAAATTTATACAGCTCATACGACAAACCAGAAATTTCATATGATAAAGCATAGGCTCGTAAAATAATTCCCCGTAAGCCAAACGATAAACAAAAGGCATCGTATGACACAACTTAATAAACCATACAACAAAAGATTTTATGCTAACAGGCTCGTATGACAATTCCCACCGGACCATATGAAAAAGTAGATACCTCGTATGATAGAGAATAGGATAGAGAAAAATATGTTTGTTTGGTTGAATTTTGATCAATGAAGTCTGATGTTTTGCTTCTATTTTCCAGTTTTAAATGTTTGATTTTCTGTTTAAGGGATGAATACACAACAAACACATGATATGATTAGTGACCTTCAAACACATTATGCTACCTAAGGAAGTTGGCTAAGAGAGAAAACCTTTGCTTGCAAACTTAGGTACACACCTAATAGCTAATCAGAATATGATTGTTGAGTTTCACGCAATGGATTCTCAACGTCGTATTATCCGACTCCAAATGCTAATGGGGGCATGATATGGCAAGTGTCTTGGGAGAGTTACTATCTCTCTTGCACAAAGATTATCGCCCTTTCGGAGGTGAATCAGGTAGCTTCTAATTTAACCAGAACTAGTAAGGGATCCATTCAGCGCGTCGGGGTATAATACTCAATTAAGAGGTCTCCTAGCCTTCAAAACCAAGGTTTGATATACCCGAAGGTACAGAGGAGAGCTATTCCCGAGCACTGTCATTGACTTGATTTTCATCAAATAACATTTATTTTATAGTGGGTTGGATTACTTGGTGTTAGCCATTCCCACTTAGGTCGTTCCCCTCTCACCGACCTTAATGGCTAAGAGTTATTAGCTCCTCGGGAGGGCAGGCCCGCTAAAGAAATGCAATAATGAAAGAAAATGATGAGTCTAGATTTCTGATCACCTAAGAAATATGAGAGCATACTCGCCTATCATCAAGACACAAAAAACATGATTGTTCATTTCCATTATCAAAATCAAGTGTGCCTAGAAAGATAAAAGAAGACATAGAGTTTAGTTGAGTCCTCCTAGGCAACCTGCAAAATAAATGCATTAGTAGTCATGATGTGTTTTGTTGAAATGAAACTTTGACAAGATTAATCTTCAAAAATCATCCTACAAAAAAACCAATTAGGCTGCAGAAGAACTCACAAACAGACCAAGGTTAGCATTAGTAATAATTGAATCAAAGTATGAAACCCTAAAAATGCAGTCTATTTTAAAAACACAGAAGCAAAATGTCGTACGACATGATTTACCTATTCGTACGAGAATATTTCTGAACTCATACAACACTTTAGAAGCTCGTATGAGTTAGGATGGATTGCCATTTCAGTTCACAAAGGAGCTCGTACGAGCAAGAAGAGGAACTCATACAAGATTCTGATTCCAACCCGACTAGAAATGAAGATTTGATGATGCTTGAGAGGCCAAAAATGAGATTTTCGGCCCCACGGTGGGTGCCAAAATGTCATGCCTGTGAAGTGTGATACCTGCACCTGCAACACAAAACACTCAATAGATCATTACAAGCATGGTTAGCAAATTTAAAACAAAGAAAGATAAAATCATGGAAAAGCGATCTATCACCTCATAAGAGATGTGAGTGTGGATTTGCTCTCAGATTTGGATAAGAAAATTCCAATGACTTGACTACACCTAGATGGAGGATTTGAAATGATAATGATGAAATTAAGCTAGAAAAGATAATGATTAAGCTACATGATTCAAGATTTATGCTAGAAAATGATCAAATTAAGCTAGATCTAAGATGCAATTGCTTACAGTAACAATGCTCAAATGATATGCTAAGAGATATATGCCTATAGTAACAATACATAAGATGTAAATGAGATGGGATGATAATTGCTCCAAAATGGGGTCTATTTATAGGATTTCCAAGGCCAGGGGTGAGGTGGCAGGAATCAATGGTCAAGATTGAGTCTGAAGATATCAATGGTGAAATTGGAGGAGGTTGGAAAAGAGGTTGGATAAAAGGGAACATTTGTCATCTCTATGGTGACAAGTTTCAAGAGGCTTCCAAGAGAGGGGACATGTGAACCAAGAATGCCATGTGTCTCAAGGGGAGATTATTCACACCATAGGAGGTTAGGATGTGCAAGCTAAGATAGGATTAATTAAACCCGGGGTTAGATGGAATGGGTTAGGTTTACAAGTGGTTAGGTTAGGTGGTTAGAAGTTAGGAGGCATGTGGGTAATTTGAATTTAAAAATTCAAATAATAAGAAAAGACTAATTAACTTTCAACAACTCATAAATTGATTTGTTTTAATTAATTAGAAGATTAGAAGAAATGATTGAAGATGGGGAAAGATTAATTAATTTGAATTAATTAATCAAAGGGGATTATTGAAACGAACCTATTAAATAAATCCTTAGATTTTTTAATAAGTAGATGAGTGGAAGAATTTAATCAAATTGCTAATGAATTCAATTAAATTGGGGAGGGGGATTAATTAAATAATTTCTTATTCAATTAATTATCTTTAGACCATTTTTAGGTGTATACAATGCATAATCTTAGACTTGTGAAATTTTGTATTTTATTCATGTTGTTTATTATCAAGTTTCTACATCATTTTATCATGGTCATATTTTCTTTCATTCCATTTTAATGTCTTTTTAGTTTCTCAAGGGATCAATCCTTTGCATGAATAAATTAATATGAAATTATGATTATATGAAACTCTTTTTCTCTCAACCTCTCACATCTAAATTTTACTCTATTTTAAATATGTAGACCCATTGAAATTTATTCATTCTATTTTACCAATGTTTTCATTTCTATATCCTCAAACTCAAGCATTTAAATCATATTGACTAGTGATTTTAAATTCACATTTTGTCTCAAGTCCATAACTATAACAACTACGGGCAATAATCACTAACAAAATATGGAGATTAATGAGTGTAGTTAAATGTAAACTAGAGCCAAATGAGTCAAATTATTGACTGATTTTTTCATTTTTAAACTATAAAATGATCCTACAACCATTATCATTAATATACCTTTTACAATACTTTGGAATAACCATAAAACTCAAATAATTATATATTAATGATGTAGGTACACACACCTTAAAATTAGCTTGACAACATATGCAACAAATCTAGTTATAGTAACCATGCTCTTTCATAACAATTCGAAGTTGTAGTATAGTAAATGACTCATATAAGAAAATAAGTAAGATTCATTTGCTCATCTCAATTAGTAGGACACAAGATAAATAATATATTGTCATTTACATTATAGAACCTCTCATTATGAAATTTGTATCTTGATGATAATTTATTGAAAGGGGAGATTCGAGCATCAATCAATCAAATTTCATCTCTAACTATTTTGTATCTATCTTACAAAATGTTGAGTGGAAATATCCCTTTCTAGATAGGGGAACTATTATCTTTAGAATATCTTCATCTTAATGACAATCAACTAAATGGCAACATCCCCATTTTATTTGGAAGTCTTTCTAGTATTAAATTAATTTATTTGTCTTCGAACAATCTTCAAGGTAACTTTTTTCTTAGTTTTTTTTCAAAATTTGACTACAATTTCTTTGCTTGATCTATCCATCAATGAATTGAATGTCATTATTGAACCAGATTGGATACCCACAATTTACTTTAACTAGTTGAAATTGGCTTTGTGTAATATTGGTGGTATCCTTCCACCATTCATTTCTACAGAATATCTAGATTAACCTCTTTGGACCTCTCCAACAATAGTCTATTTGGGAATATTCCAAATTGGTTAGGGATGCTTCCTTATCTAGATACTCTTAACTTGTCACACAATATCTTGGAAGGTCTTATTCCCTATAGCTTTAAAATAAGTAATTTTTACCTCTTGGACTTACATGATAATAAATTACAAGTTGGTCTTCCAATTTCTTCAATGGCATTAAGTTTGTAGCTATTAGACTTATCTTAAAATGAATTCATAGGGTCCATTGTAGTGGGTATTAACAATCCCCTACCAAACATTCACTTTTTATCATTTTCAGAAAATGATCGAAGTGGCGAGATACCTTCTTTAGTTGGTCTTCTACAACAGATGGAAGTTTTGGATCTTTCAAAGAACAAATAATTTGGTAAAATACCATCAAGAATAACTAATTGCTTTGCTCTCAAAA
This sequence comes from Cryptomeria japonica, assembly GCF_030272615.1. Taxonomy (NCBI): domain Eukaryota; kingdom Viridiplantae; phylum Streptophyta; class Pinopsida; order Cupressales; family Cupressaceae; genus Cryptomeria; species Cryptomeria japonica. Next base: position 582,979,083 of record NC_081411.1, on the reverse strand, counting down.
GACTAAACCTAGCAAATACAAGTAAATAATAGGAGAGATACCATATAATATAGGAATGCTAAGCAATCTCAATTCACTTCATCTCAATGACAATATGTTGAAGGGAAACTTGCCATCAAGGCTTAAGAACTATTCTAGTTTGCAAATTTCAGACTTGGCTGATAATCTTTTTTTTGCAAGCATACCACTTTGGTCCAGGGCCAATTTTCTAAGTTGATGATACTTGTTTTAAGGTCAAATAAACTTGAAGGACACATTCCACATCAGTTAATAAATATGTTAAGTCTCCATGTTTTAGACATTTCTCACAATAGTTTGATTGGTGGCATACCACCACAATTAGCAACATCGAAAAGTATGAGAAATTGTACATTGGGAATCTCATATGGCAAAGGTGGTAGCTTCTATTTTAAAAAAGAAGGGATCCAAGTGTTCAACAAAGGATTAGTATGCAAGTTCAGTGATGTTACTGATAAATTGCATTGATCTATCTGCAAATAATTTATCAAGTAACATTCCTCCAACAATTGGAAATCTTAAAGGTCTTCAAACATTGAACTTGTTAGATAATAGTCTTACAGGAGATATTCCAAGCAGCTTTGGAATGCTTACAAAGTTAATGTAGTGTCCCTCCCTGATTCATCTTATCTTTTGTAAATCAAAGGATTGTATTGATCTAGCTTAGTCTAATTTATGGTGATTTCATTGTATTGTTCTGTGTACTCGCCCTATTCCATGATTGTAATGGATTATGATGGATCTATATTTGATGGTTTATATGTGTTCATTATTCATGATGGATCATGTAGACACCTAAAACTAACACAACTAATTAAATGGATTTTATTCATTTAATCATCATTTAATCACCTATTAATTAGAATAAGGTTTAATTAATATCCCTATTCTTCTAATTGACTTATTAGTCAAATTACAGATTTGATTGATTACCCTATCTTCTAATCTAACCCACTAATTAAAATAAGGTTTCATTAAGTACACTTTACCCACTTAATTGAATAAATATTATTTATTTAATTAATATCCTTTTCCCTTTTAATTAAAATCACATTTAATTAAAAATGCCCTTACATTTAAATAAATCATTATTTATTTGTAAATAACCCCCCACTTGCAAAATCCTACAAATGCAAGTTGCACCTTTTTGGCTAAAATAAACATTTTATTTTATTTTAAAATACCTATTATCCCCCCACTTGCATTCTCCTACATTTCTCATTAGCGTCCTAATATCCTTCTAGAACATATCTAATCTCCTTATTATCCCAATTAATCCACTTTGTTTCTTCCAAGTTTTCTCACACATGTGTGAGCACATATCCCCCTTCCCCCTAGGACCTTTGTTCCTCCCAAGGTAAGACCACATTGAGTTTTCACCCCACTCCCCCTTCTGACACTTGTCACAAGGATAAGCTTGCAAATTTGGGACCACATTGATCCTCACCCTCCCCCCCTTGTGACATACAAGGCTGAGCCTTCCAACTTGGGACCACATTCCTCCTTTAATCTTGACCCTTGATTAATAATCAATATTGAGCATTGGTTTTCAAGCCTTCAACTCTATAAATTGATCCTCTATCCACCAATCAAAGAGAGACTTTTATGATAGACTTATAATGCCTTTTAATTCTAGATCAATCATCTCATGCATCAAACTTATAGTCATTCTGCAGGTTACCAAGGAGCTCAATTTGTCTTAGTCTCATATCTTGCATTCAATCTTACATTTCATCTTTTCATATCATTTGATCATCTAGCTAGGATCTTAGTTGCATTCATTTTGATCTTGGCATATCCTTCAATCTCGTTCATTAGGTTGACATCTAAAAGATCAAGTACTTTTCCAAGTGAGAGCCACCTTGAATCTTGAAGAGCCTTGGAGATAGAGGAACATGAGACGTGCTTGGAGTTCTTGATTTTTAAGATAACTTACTTTAGTTTCTGTATAAACCTAAAAATGGTCTAAAGATAATTAATTAAATATGCAGTTATTTAATTAATCTCCCCTCCCAATTAATTGAATTCACAAGAAATTTTATTTATTTTCCTATTCATCTGCTAGTAAATAAGTCTAATTGATTTATTTATATAGTTCATTCAATAATCCCCCTTTGATTAATTAATTCTAAAATTAATTAATTCCCCTCATCTTAATCAATTCTTCTAATTCTTAATTAAGATTAACAAACTATAGTTTGTTGAGATTAATTATCTTTTTTCTAATATTTGAATTTCTAAATTCAAATATGAGCACATGGCTCCTAACTTCTAACCACCTAGCCTAACCACCATCTAACCTAATCCATTCTATCTAATCCTAGGTTTAACTAACCCTATCCTATCTTGCACATCCTACCCTATTTTATCCTAACTTCTTATGGGTTGGATATTCTCCCCTTAAGACACATGGCACTTTTGCCACATCTCCTCCCTTAGACACTTGCCCCCTCATGAGCAAGGTTCCTTGACACTTGTTACCACAGAGATGACAAGTGTCCCTTCCTCCAACCTCTTCTCCAACTTCCTCAATCTTGGCCCTTGGTATCTTCAGATTGAATCTAGGCCGTCAATTCTCGCCACCTCAACTTTGGCCTTGGAATTCCTAAAAATACCCCTCATTTTGGGCAATAAAGATCATTGCATCCTAGATTTTAGCATCATTACTATAGGCATTTTTATCTCAACCATATAGCATAATTAGCAATTTAAATTAATCATACATCTCATATCATTTGCATAGTCCATCATGAAGTAGCTACTCAACTCTTGAGTTGCCACTTTGGAGCTCATTGCTCTGCTGAGAGCCAACAATCCAACACCTTCAAGGTCCTCAAGAATATAGGAAGATGGGATATCTCAAAGGAGCTTTTGGTTTGCTTTTCTTTATCTTCAATTTGCTTCATAATTCCATTTATATTGTCTCATCTATGTGTATGCATGTTTCCATTAACCATATTTTTAGCAGCACATTAATTAGCGCTCACCATGGGGCATAGCCCCTTTGATCTTTAACATGTTTACTTTTAGGAAATCTCATTGACAGGTTGATTAACTCTTTTGGTGAAGAGATTAGCTCTTTAGGATTCTAGATTCATGTTCTTGGTCTTTGTTGTAGAGTTTTGACACCTCAAATGACATTTATGGGGGATTTTTCAACCTTGTTTTTATGTTTTTTTGTACTTTAGCATTTTCAGTCTCTATCTTAGCATTTATGGTCTATCTCGCAGCATTCCTGGTCTGTTTGGCAGTGTTCTCGATTAGTTTGGCAGCATTCTCAATCATTTTAGCAGCGTTCTCGGTCAATTTGGCAACATTCTTGGTGGTGAGAATAGCGTTCTTGGTCAATTTGATATAATTCTTTGTTAATTTGATGGATTTTTTGGCTAATTTGATAGCGTTTAGAGTTTTTCATTGATTTTTCCAATGTTATATTCTGTACTTCTCATTTTTGCATTTGGACTGTCATTTTCCCGAACCTAATTTGCAGTTTGTTGGTTTTGCAAGTACCCATTTCACTGTGAAAGACCGGAGTTATAAACCATTTCTCCACTAAAGATTGCAATATGAACTACTAACTTTGTTTACAACTGCAGGATTTTGCACTTGTTTTTGATAAATTAGGCACATAGACTAATTAGAATGAAAATGAACAAACATCTCTTATGTGTTTTTGATGATAGGTGAGTATGCTCTCACCTTTCATAGGTGACCAAAAAGCTAGACTCATCTTTTATTTTCAATAGTGTATATCTCTAGTGGGCCTTCCCTCTTGAGAAGCCCATAAGGTCAGTGAGAGGGGAACGACCCAAGTGGGAATGACTAATGCCAAGTACTCCAACCCACTATAAAATAAATGTGATTTGATGAAAATCAAGTCAACGATAATTCCTGGGAATAACTCTCCTTCATACCTTCAGGTATATCAAACCTTGGTTTTCAAGGCTGGGAGACCTCTTAATTGAGTTTATACCCCGATGCATCAAACAGATCCCTTGCTAGTTCCAATAAAAATTAAAATCTATTTGGTTTACCTCTGAACATTATTAAATTCTTAGTGCATGGAAGGGGAAGAATCTCTCCTAAAGATACTCACCATATGTCCCTCTTGAGCGTATGTGTGAACTCCCCTTTTGAGACCTTATTGCTAGGCTCATAACAATACTCCACTAGCTCTCACAAAGACAAAAACACGAGCACCCTTTAGGGGGTGACAAGGTTGTGTGAGTTAACAGGGTACCAAGTGTGGGCTAAGAACTAATAATGAAGCCAATCTCCTTAGGATAGATTGAATGATGTGTTTTCAATTGTTCAAAACCTGTGAAAACTTGGGCTTTCTTTAAAGATTCTTGAACATACACTTTATGTGTCCTTTGGGACAAAAATACAATCTGAATTTTGTGTTTGTAAGTCATGTCAAGAAATCATCCATTGAAATACAACAAAAATTGCAAACTCAAACTTCAAATTGTCAAATTTACAAGTTTCATGACATATTAGCTCTCATGGTCCAAACAATAGCTCTCACGATCCAAACAATAGCTCTCTCAATCCAAATAGTAGCTATCACAGTCCAAACAATAGCTCTCTCAATCCAAATAGTAGCTCTCATAGTCCAAATAGTAGCTCTCATGGTCCAAATAGTATATCTCATGGTCCAAATAGTTGCACTCTCAGTCCAATGTCATCTCTCTTGGTATGAATGTTAGCTTTCTCATATTTCAACATTAACTCTCCAAGGTTGAGTTTGCTAGGTATAAACATTGGTTATCTGAGTCTACACATCAACTCTTAAAGTCAAAACAACCATTATCTAAGTTTGAACATTATTATTTTAAACTCTAGAGTTCTTGGTTCAAACAATAGCTCTCTTGGTCTAAACGTCAGCTTTTTTGGTCCAAATGTCAACTCTCTTGATCTAAACTATAGCTCTTTTGGTTTGAATATCAACTTGTTCATATTTCAACACTAGATCTCCTATTTGCACTTTCTAGGTCTAAACATCAGTCGTTTGAGCCTTCAAATCAAATAGTGAGGTCCAAATAACAATCTTCTAAGTTCAAAAAACCAAAATTTCTGAGTCTAAACATCACTGTTTTGAACTTTAGAGTCATTATATTGCAGAATAGTATTTCTAGTATGTCCCTTAGCATTCCTAATCAGTTTGTTAGTGTTTCTGGTCAATATAGCAGTGTTTTTGGTCATTTTGGCAGTGTTTCTAGTCATTTTGTCAGCGTTTCTGGGCATTTTGTTAGCATTTCTGGTAAACTATACAAAAATCAGAAAACAAAAATAGCCCATTTCTCATATAGTCAAATATAGATATTAGGTTAGCTTCTTGGGTCACTAGTCAGGTTATCTTCTGTTAAAAAAGATTCAAAAGCTAGACACACTAAGCTTCTCAAGTATTCATCTCCAACAAGTTCAAGATCTAACATCTCAAAGTGCATCATCACATCTTTCTTTGATAAAATGATCATTCAAATATAGTTTCTCATCAGGATTTATCATCCTTTATCACAAAACTGCAACACTTGATCAGATTAACCTCGTTCTTTATCATAAGATATATCGTTCCTATCAGACTTGGTCATATCAAAATCACACAATTTGCACTCCAAACTAAGATAAAAAATTTGCAAACTCGCAAATACTTGAATGACCATTTCTTGTCTTATCAATCTATCATATTTACCTCAACAATTGATCACTTATTGAGACACATTATAGAAAATTGAAACCTCACACAATATTCAGAACACGTGTATGCTCGTTTTAACTAGGGCTCAGAGATGAAAGATCAAAGAAATAGAAATAGAAACACTAGAAATGACATAATATCATGATGGAATGGCACAAGAAAATGCAATACAAGAAGAAAAGATAACTGATCAGCACATCAAATAAATCCAACAAGATCCTAAATTTGATAAATTCATGGAGAAAATATTGGAGGGTGAAAATAAAAAATACTTCATAGTGTTAGCAAAATTTGGTGCTAAACTTCCCCAAGATTTTGATGTAAACAATTTAAAACAAAAGGGAAGATCAAGTGATACTTACAATGACAATGAACAAAATGAAGAAATTTTTAGTCACAAAAAGGATGACACAAGAATTCCTGATGATACAAGAACTCATGAGGACACACGAAGAACTAATGATGACACAAGAAGGAATCATGATGACACAAGAACTCATGAGGACACACGAAGAACTAATGATGACACAAGAAGGAATTGTGATGACACAAGAACTCATGAGGACACACGAAGAACTAATGATGACACAAGAAGAAATTGTGATGATACAAGAAGAGATCATGATCACACAAGAACTCATGATGATATGAGGATAAATTGTGTCGATGATCCTCTCTTAGCTCTCATGCAATAGATACAAACTCTTCAAATGCAAATTCAAGGTATACAAAGAGGAACTACTAAGAAGTATTCACTTCAGGAAATCTGTCCTTATCCATTTGACAAAAGTCTCAACATGATACCTTTTCTTCCAAATTGTGAAACTCCTAGATATGACAAATACAATGGAAGAACTGATACCCAAGATCATATAAGAGAATTTTGAATGATGAGCATGGAATTCGCACATGATGACACATAATAAATGAGGCTATTTCTAAAGAGCTTAAGAGGACAAGCTATGGAATGGTTCTCGAAACTTCCACCCGTAATTAGATCATTTGCAGAATTGGTGGACACGTTTGTTTCACAATATGTGTACAACATACAACATGAAATCACAATTCTAGACTTGTGTCACACCAAGAAAAAGAGTGGACAACCTTTCATGATGTTTCTACAAAGATGGAGATGATTAGTTACACGATATCCTTGTATGGTGCTAGAATATGAAAATATGGACATATTTATTGACAATCTAAATGAACAAATGAGTTATAACCTAAAAATCCAATGTCATCCAAGTTTTGAAAACATGATTGATAATAAAATCAGGATTGAGGAAGCTATGGTAAAGAAAGGAGAGTTGAAGATATACAAAGGAGTTAATCCTCCTCCTAATAACACTACTAATAATAACAATGATGATAAGCCCAATTTTTGGAGAAGAAATTGAAACATCGTCAATGATGGGATAGTGGATAATAATAATGTGAAGCCAAAGCAACCTGTTTTCAATTTATCAAATCACACAATAATGGTTCAACAAGATGACAATAAACAAAAATCATCTTTCAATAATTTCTTTTGTAGGAAATTTATCAACATTGGTGAACCACTTGGGTCAACACTAAAGACACTTATTGCAAACAAGTTTATTACCTTGCCAGAAGCAAGAAACATCGAACCCCAAGTAAAACCTACTTGGTGGAACGACAACCATTATTGTGATTTCCTTCGAAACAAATGACACCAAACAAATGATTGTCAACAGTTAAAACATGTCATCCAAGATTTGATTAACAATGGTGTCCTAAGTGTGGATGGGCATAAGATAAATGAATTGCACACAGCTTTCAAAATTCCGCTTCCTAATTATGATAAGGGTGAATAATCAACAATGCAAAATGGCAAGGGTAAAGCAAAAGTGAACTGTGCTCATACTTATGATAACGTGGTTAATGTGATTTTGGTCAAAGAGAAACAACAACAATAACCTGCCCATGTTATCACAAGAAGAAAAGCCAAAGTTAATTTTATCGGGTCGTACAATTGACATGTCATTCACTTCAAAACAATATAGTCTAAAGGATCAACTACAAAAAACTCCCATGCAAATATCAATTTTAGAACTTTTAAAACTTTCACCCACACATAAAGAAATTTTAGAAAGAGTGCTAGTAGATACAACGGTATCCAAAGATCTTGATGTAGATCAATTCCAAACTATGATGGGATACCTCACAATGCCTCATTTCTTATGATTCATAGAAGAAAATGGCATGTCTTTACAACATCCCCATAATAGTCCATTGCATTTTGAAGTCCTTATTCATAAAGCATGCATGAAATGTGTCCTAATAGATGGAGGAGATGTCTTGAATATTTTCTCATTAAGTCTTGTTCATGATTTAGGTTATTCTAAAGAGGCAGTTGATCAATGTAAAAGATCACAATCAAAGCATATGATGAAGAAGAAGGTTCCTCCAAAGGAATTGTGGTATTACCCATCAAAGTAGGACCCTTGTAGAAAGATACAACATGCCAAGTTCTAGACCTGGATTTATCATACAACATACTTTTGGGAAGACTATGGATTCATGACATACAAGCTATTCCCTCAACTTATCACCAGTGCCTAAAGTTTCCATACAATGGGAAAGAAATCACAATTTCAGCAGACTCGAATCCATTCCATTATTGTAGTAATTTGAAACTGACAAAGAGGTCAATGTTCTACATAATAGAGAGGCATCATCTTCAAGCACACAATCCAAGGAAAAATCATTTTCCTCAATCTTGTCAAGTTCTGAAAGAAGATACAACTTAGAGATCAAGGGAATGAAGAATATTCACTATCACCATTACCACTTTCTCCTAAATATTATGGTAAACCATCGAACTCAAAACAACAACCAGTTGTAAAACCTCTTCCAATATTTGATGGAGCATTTATTAGCTGGGATATTATATGAGGAAACAGAGGAAAAATATGTGCTACAATGGCTATATAATGATGAAGAAGTTCAATGAAAAATCAATAATGTTAGAATACCCACAGAGAAATATGGAATAGGATTTAACATCCTTCAGAAAATGGGATACACTAGAATAGGTCTTGTAGGAAAATGAAAAGAAGGTATCTTAGAACCCATACAACCTCATACTCACCATGCTACAAACAAATTAGGCTTAGGGTACGGACAAGTTACTCCACAAGAAGAAACATCTTATAGGCAACAAAAAGATAAACATGGCAAAAGACAAGAGCAACTTGAAATCGAAAGAGAAGAAGCATCTGCCAAACAACAAGAACAAGAAAACATAAGATCACAAAAAGAAAGAGCTTCTAACCAGCAAAAATGACAAAATAATGGCACTTCCCAAGCAGAGTCAACTTCCAATCAAAATAGACAAGAAGCTGGTATCAAGCAAGGAGAAAGGTTATTAGAATCACATTTAATCGACTTGGATTTAATCAAGAATGATTGAGAACTACTCATGAGAGGTCATTCTGACGAGAGTATCATCCTAGACATTAAAATATGTATTGAAGACTTTGACATTTCTATCATGACCATTAATGCCTTTGAAACATCTCAACTTGAGGATCCCTTACCTTTAATACATCCTGAACTTATTGACTGGGATAATGAAGGACATACTAAAATTGATACCTTTCCTAATGACTACACTATATCCTTATACCTGAATGCAATTGAACCCACAACAACTTCTACTAGGGATTTTTCTAATGCATCTTCCAGTCAAGTGGGTGTCAAATCTCCCAGTTGTAAAAGTAAAAATAAAGAAAAAAATATCAGGTCTAATGGTGAGAACCCCCTTGAAGTGCCAGAAGATGGGAGATTTGACACCTTACCTAAATATTATCAAGAGAGATCATCTATACTGATTAAACCAATAGAGGTAGTCAACATTGGAACAACAGATAAACCAAAGATTCTACATCTGGCAACCTCTCTACCAGAACAAGAAAAGAAGAAATATTTGGATTTTTTCAAAAGATGACAAATCAATTTCACCTAGTCATATGCAAACATGCCAAGGTTGGATCCAGATCTTATAATGCATCACCTAAATGTCGCTCCAAGAGATAAACCAGTAAAACAAAAATTGAGAAATATGCATCCTCATATAGCTCTCCTTATCAATGCAGAACTGAAGAACTTACTGGACATGGGATTCATCAGACCTGTGGCATATCCTCAATGGGTATCAAACATAGTTCCTATTTCTAAATCAGATAAAAGTATCAAAGTGTGCATAGACTTTAGAGATCTCAATAATGCATGTCCAAAGGATGACTTTACTTTGCCTAATATTGACATCATTGTCGATTTAATTGCTGGACATTCCATGTTTTCCCTAATGGACAATTTCTTGGGATATAATCAAATTAAAATAGCTCCATAAGATCAAGAAAAGACAACTTTCACATGTCCATGGGGTACTTTCTGCTAGAACTTCATGCCATTTGGACTTAAGAATGTAGGTGCTACTTATCAGAGAGCCATGACAACAATATTACATGACATGATGCATACATTCATGGAAAACTATGCAAATGACATATTGACAGAATCATACAATAGAGAGGAACATCTAGAAATACTGAAAAAAGATCTTTGACCGATTAGAACAATATAAGATAAGGCTCAATCTTAAGAAATGTCCCTTTGGTGTCACGTCAAGTAAGCTATTGGGATACATTGTTTCATCTAGAGGTATAGAAGTAGATCCAACTAAAGTTAAAGCAATCATGGAAATGGCATCTCCCAAAAATATCAGTCAACTCAGATCACTTCAAGGAAGATTGTAATCAATTAGAAGATTTGTTTCTTAGTTGTCAGATAAATGTCAACCATTTACACATTTATTGCACAAGAATGTTCATTTCAAATGGGACAATCAATGTGAAGAAGCATTCAACAATATCAAGGAAGATCTCATGCAAACACCAATTCTAATGTTACCAATTCATGGTAAGTCATTGTTACTATATGTATCAGCCACAGAAGTATCATTAGGAGTTTTGCTCGCACAACAAGATAATGAAGGAAAAGAACGAGTTATCTACTACATCAGTAGAACATTAGTGGGATACGAGCTCAATTATTCACCAATAGAAAATGAATGCTTAGTAGTAGTGTTCACTTCTCAAAAGTTGCAACACTATCTACTCTCTCGCTCCATCAAACTAATTGCTAAAAAAGACCCCTTAAAGTATTTGCTTGGTAAGGCAACATTAACAGGAAGATTAGAAAAATGGGTCATGATCCTGAGTGAATTTGATATTGAATATGTGGATATAAAAGTTATCAAGGGACAAGTTATTGCAGACCAGCTGGCTGAAGCACCACTTCAAGATGATTATCCCTTAAACATTTAATTTCCAGATGCTGATATACTCACAATCACCAAACATGCATGGAAGTTGTAGTTACGTGGTTCATATACTCAACATGGATCAGGAGCAGGCATTTTATTCATCACACCGCAAGGTCACATAATTCCAAAGGCATATAAATTGAGTTTGCCATGCACCAATAATACAACAAAATATGAAGCTTTAGTCACATGAATCAAGATGGCCATAGAGTGGAACATCACACAATTATAGGTTTTTGGAGACTCTTAGCTTGTCATCAATCAAATTAATGATGAGTATCAAACAAAGGATGACAAACTAATGCCTTATAAAAATATGGTAGATGATTTCAAGAAATATTTTATGGAAATCATTTTTGAGAAAATTCCAAGAAATGACAACAAAGCAGCAGACGCAATGGAAACACTTGCTTCTCTACTTCAAACATAGGAAAATCAAGAGAATTATGAATTCCTAGTGGAAGAGTTGTTTTACCCTACCCATAACTGTCCTGATTCCCAAATTATATGTCACCTTGTTGGGCATGATTCCTTCTTCTATGGCCAAATTTATACATACTTGAAATATAATACCCTCCCTCCTGACTTGTCAAAGAACCAAAAGAGAAATTTCATCTGCCAATCTTCCCATTATACTCTTGTCGTGGATACCCTTTTTAAACGAGGTTTGGATAATACTCTCTTAAGATGTCTCGAGCAAGAATAATATAAAAAGGCCTTAAACGAAGTCCGTAACAACATTTGTGACACTCATTCAAGTGGTCTTACCCTTTCGAAAAAACTCATATGCTTGGGCTATTATTGGCCAACTATGGAACGAGATTCTTTTCAGATGGCTAAAACATGCAAACAATATCAGATCCATGGAAATTTAATTCATGCACTAGCACAAGAGCTTCATGATTTAGCAACATCTTGGCCTTTTTGCCAATGGGGTCTTCATCTAGTAGGAATGATAAATCCTCCTTCATCCAATGGTCACAACTTCATCCTCATAGCTACATAATATTTTACAAAATGAATTAAGGCAGTACCTCTCACAAATATCATAGGAAAACAAATTGCAACATTTCTCTTGAACTACATCATATGTCACTATGGCATACCCATGACCATTATAACTGATAATGGGCGACAATTCAAGAACCAGGATGTACAAGAGATTTGTGAGAAATTTTAAATCCAACATAGATTTTCCACACCCTACTATCTACAAGGGAATGGACAAGTAGAAGCATCAAACAAAACAATTTTGAAGATCCTTAAAAAGATAGTGAATGATGCTGGCAGAGATTGGCATATTCAATTGAACCCTTGTCTATGGGCCAACTGTACTAGTATCTGCACACTAATATGAGCCACACATTTATCTCTTGTCTATGGATCAGAAGCAATACTACAAATAGAAGTAGAGATACCTTCTCTACAAGTATCATTAAAAGCCTTATTGTTGGAAACCAAGAACACTAGGGGGGTGAATCAATGTTCTACCATAATGAAAAAATTTGACCTTATTAATACAACAACTAATCAGCCAGTAAACATAAAAGCATATAAAAATGAGTAACAATGTAATCACAAAGATGAACACCATAACACCATAGATTTATACATGAAAAGCCTCAAAGAGGGAAAACCATGGTGGGATTGGAGACCCACAATATCTATCCACTGATCAGATGAATAAATATTACAATAAGGTGCCTGCACATGCAGGAAGGCCAACAACCTAGAGCACACTACTCATCACAAAAGGATTCTCACTGACTACATAAAACATCAGACAACAATCTAGAATGAAGATTGAATTGCAAGTATAACATCTCCCATGCCTGAGTACAGTTCTAGTTAAGCTCAATATCGGAGGCCTAAAACCTATTCCACAAACCCAACTCGATCACCTATGATCGACCAAATATCTTGCATGGATGATTATTACATTATTTGCTTGCATACATCCTTATCATTATCCCTATTATTCCATACCATGATCTACAATGAGATCTTACATCATATTTATACCAACCAGGGATCTAAACAATTAGTTCAGCCACCTAAAAGATAACACAATAAATTCATAACTTAAACCCACAATCAAATAATCAACCAAGTCGGCTTAAGATGAAAATAATGTAAACCAATCCCTAAATCCCACCGATAATGCATCAAGAACATCAACCAACATGTTACAAAAACCGGTCCATAACCTAGATAGCATAGGACACAATTTAAGTCCACACATGCTAAAGCAATGATCCCAATTAGCCAAGTCTCGAACACAATCACCATTAGCATCTCGAATCTCTACTAGAAGCCGCACCAACACCACTTATGCAAAACATCAAAGATCTTCAACAAATCTCTATCAATGAAACCCTCATCGGATCAACAAACCAATCTTATTAGCACACATGATAGCATCTAATCACCAGATCAATACCAAATGAATGTGATACACATCAGGAACACATGAATGACCAATCCAAACCAATTCCTCAAACCTGGGCATATCGAAGCATATCGTATCAACATGATCTGATCCAACCAAAAACCAAACATCCTACTGGGACCAACTAGATACCAATAAACAATCAAAGCAGCTAGTGTAGCTAGTGTTTCCATCAATGACAAACATCAATGCAACACATAAATAATTCCTCCAAATTGCCAACACTTATCCTAGATGAAGAACAATGAGTATCTAGACTACAAGAGCTAGAATTGATACATGAATAACGATAAACTGTCTTTGATCATTTGAAGGTGTATCAAAAAGAATGTGCTGAAGTTATAATCACAAGATTAAACCAAGATCCTTTCAAGTTGGAGAACTAGTGCTAAAGGAAAATCCACACAACTAGTCAGATCAAGAAAAGAAAGGGAAGTTTGAACCAAATAGGTTGGGTCTATTTGTGGTCACAACAACATTTGGGTTAGGAGCCAATTGGCTATCAGCACCAGATGGGGATCACCTTGAGGAACCCATCAATATCATGCATCTAAAAAAACTTATGTCTAAAAACAAAAAAATACAAAAAAAGTGGAAAAAGCGGAAAATCCAAAAATAGTGAAAAACCAAAAAATACAAAAACAACGAAAACAGTGAAAAATAAAAAAAATAAAATATTGGAAAAAGTGCAATAAAAGTAGATGGTGAAAACCTGGCAACAAGTGCTCTCTGTCAGATAGCTCTTCCATCTATTAGTTCTTGCATCCTTCCTATTGCATTCATTTTCATCAGCACTATTCATATCCATAATAAAGCCTTTGTACATTCGCAGGCTTCGCAGGTGATTTCACACCATGGTTTGGATCATTGTATATACCATAATAAGGTTTGTTTCTAGACTGGGGGAAAAATCCAGAACCTAACTGGGACAAAAAATTTCATTGTTTTGAGCTTAATCAGACAGGTAGAACATCAGGTAGGCAACACTTGTCAAGCAAAAACTGAGACACATCCAACATTGAACACAAGATCAAATTATCAACCATCAACTATCAACTATCAGTATAAACATGACAAACACATATCAATGGATGATATCATTTGACTAATGATTTTAACACTTTGACAATAATGGCTCAACTATTTTATCTTGATTTTCGCTATCATAATTTTTGAGTGACTCAAGGATGTCTCTGACTAGAGGAACAAGGAAGGAGCATGATATTTTCTTGTCTACTATGTAAATTAATCATTAATATGTGAAAATTTGTCTCAGGACATGATCACTAGAGTATCATCACATAGTACATATAGCATCATCCTACATCATCATATAAGAAGCATACATCCAGCATCTAGAATCCATAACCATATAGAAAGTAAATCATATATCATGAAAGTAACTACACAGTGTAATCATATAGAAAATAGAATGAATCCATAATCTCATAGGTCATATAGAATGAATAGGATTGACTACATATCATATCATCAAAAATATCAATGTCCAAGATATAATGATATCACAAAAACTATATGAGATACATCACAAATATACATCACAAGAATCATCAATATCTCATCACAAAAAGGTGTGTACATAAATGAATTAATGTTCCATATCAGTGTGACCACTAGGATGCAGAGCGAAACTCTGTCTTGATGTGACAAGTTTGGTAATACTAGCTGATGCCCCTGTACCCGGGTCCCCACCTGGGGGATCTCTTTGAAGTGGCCCTATCACTCATTGAATCTTAGATGGTCTCTACCTAGATCTCCTACTCATCTCTGAAAAACTAGAAGCCCTTCGATCAACAAGAACAACAGTGTAGTATAAGGTCCTGTAATACTCAGTCTCACAAGTTGAATGTTGGATGGTCCTAATGGCCTCCATTGAGCTAGTCCTTGTGGTCATAGCCACTTGTGTCTCTGCTAGTCAGCACCTATCCAAGGCTACATCTGTCTCTGCAGTGAGAGAGGCAATCCAAGCCTGTGTCTATGCTTGCGTTTGTGCCTGTTCCTATACCTATAACTATGCCATCTGGACCTCTAGCTAGGCTATATAAGAGTCTATCTCTGCCAGCCGACTCTCTAGCTACTGAACCTGACCCTGTAAGTTAGTAATTTGAGCTTGTTGCTGATGAGACAACATTGTAATGAAGATCTATCATGGTGCCTTTGCTTGTGGCTGTTCAACCTATGGTACTTCTATAGGTACCTCCTCATCTTGAGGAACCTTCTACTCTGGGATCTGTTGCCCCTGATCCACTGGACTTGATCTCTATCGTCTGACCACCTGAGTCATCCAATCCATAGGTAACTCTCTCATAAATCTAGAACAGATGGCTCTTAGCATTCTTGTCGATACCACTATGACTGCTCTACCATCTCCATCTCCTCCTCCATAATCTCATGCATCTCCTTCATATCCATCTATGTCATCCCCTCCATCTCTGCCATCATCTCTACCCCCACCTCCTCTCCCCCCACCATCCCTTGGTAGTCTAGGAGCTTTGCGTCATGGGCTCTGACCATCCTCATCTAGAACTAGCTCTGGCTCATCAGGACATGTCAACCTAGGAAAGACTTGTGTGTAATAAAATTTGTAGCATACTCATGAGTCATCCTGCTATCTATCATACCTACTAAATAATCCTAATCTAGTGGCCCTAATGATAGGTACTTTGCACACACCTGATCATACAAAATAGAGGGCCTCCAAGTAGCCACATCAAGTCTCATGCGAGCATAATGGGTTGTATGTTGTGGAATCCCCTATATCCCGCCATACTATCTCAACACTCTCATGCAAAGGAATCACTCAATAACATAGGGTGTAGATCTGATCCGGTATCGAGACAAAAATACATAAGGCATCTCCACTGAATCCTTGGCTAGATCTCACAATCTTTGTATGGTCTCCATATCAATGTATCCAGATCATCTAGTACTCGTCGCCTATACTCTAATTTGCCCATCTTTCACTAGAAAATGATACCTAGATATCCATGGGCGTAAGGCCTACCTATAGGTCTATCTCTATCATTCAATGGTCATTTGATGGGAAGATGCTCCCAAGCCCATATCTAGAGAACTGTCACCCCTGTTGATAATCTAGTTGATCCCTGATACACTACTCAGTGAAAGTCATAATATAGGTGGGCCAACATGCATGATCCCCGTGCAAATCAAGTCCCCTGTGTCACCGACTGCATAAGAAGATGACCCCATCCAATGGATAATCCCTTTGACCTATGATCAGGACAAAGGAAACCCCCGACGAATTCATGAGCATAGTAGGGAGTCTGACGTAACCTATATCTAGCATCTCCTGCCACACAATGTCATATCTGCCAATCTCATTATCATCAAAAACTCTGTGAAGTGCATCTATCCCACCCTGCTCACTGAGATCATAATAGACCAACTCACCCATCATGAGGATGTGCAGTATCTGATACACATGATCCTCAGGTGTCACAGTCATCTTGTCGATTGGTAAATGGAAGGTATTGTGCTCACTATGCCGGTGCTCCACCAATATTGTCAATAATCCCTTGTTAATCAAAGGTTGGGGCATATCGAGAAGGGAAGATAGACCACACCTATTGATGTGGTCTCGCTCTGTTGGGCTAAGACGGGGTATCAACATCCATGTCTTCAGGAAGTGCTCCTAAGACTGAAGAACACTAAAGGGCTCATGTAATCAAATCATATCATCATATCAGTATCTTGATTTATCTATCTAGCAAATCAATCAATCTATCACTACATTTTGCTCACTTTTTATTTCTATCAAATCTCATTGAGCCCTTATTAATGACGCTCATCTATCATGAGGTCGTTATCAATCTTATCTCATCTAGCATGCAAATCGAGAATCAAAACTGATCATCAAATTTTATCAATAAGGAGTATCTAATTTTATCAATTTGATACCTAATCGAATCTATCTTACCCTATCAAAATTAATCAAAATAAAAAATCAAATCAAATTGGCAGCTTTTCATCGTCTTTATCGAAAATCACAACGTTTGGGGGGGCAAAATCGCAATCAAACAAATTTCAATCATAGCAAGAATCCAAGATCACAATCAAATAATCTCACTCATCACAAAATCGAAAATCAATTTAAAAAAAAAAATTAAATCGAAAAAAAAAAATTAAAAAAAATAAAAGTAAAAATAAAAACTTAAAAATCGAAAAAAAACAAAAAATTTGAGTGGCAGTGCTACCGCGGCGGTGGTGTCGGTGGCGCCCCCTGCAGTGGTGTCAGTGGTGCCTCTCGCGGCATCCGTGGCGGCGCCACTGCCCCCATGCAAAGCAATAAAATAAATAAATTTTTTTTAAAATGTGAAATTTCAAAATTTTCAAAAACCACCTAAAAACCCATTTTTATGCTAAAAAAACCCAATATAAAATGAATTTTTTTTAAGAACCCACATGATAAAAACAAAGAAAAATGATTTTTTAATAAAACTAGCTAATTTTTTTGAAAATAAAATTGAAATTTGACAAAGCTAGGTTTTCTCAAAGTATGTACCAGTGGACCATAGGCTGTAGGACGCTCATGTCACCGAACTCGCTCCAACCTATGTTGGTGATATGGGATCGCCATTTCCTCCTCCAGAGCAAATTTTCAAACAACTCAAATGCACAAATGAAGAGTGGTAAAAGGAATTTCACCTTTTTAAACTCAAAGTGGGGCATTTAGGTGGGATTTTTATTCCACTTATTTTTTAATCATCTAATCAACTAATCAACCTGGCAGGGCACCATTTTCAAATTTCTTATTGGGGAATGAATCAGATCAACTCTAAAAATATCTAAAAATCCTAAAATCATTGAAAATCTAAAAATCGTGAAAATTTCAAAAATATCAAAAAAGTTTAAAAAAATTGCGAAAAATTCAAAAACATCGAAAAATTATCCAATTCATCTCCCAAGGGGGCATCCTCATATCATAATCTATCAATCAGTGTTTGGGGCATCAAATTGAGATTTATCATCTCAAAATCGAAACCGCATCATATCAAATCAAATCTACATCATATCAAGATTTATCGTTTCAAATTGTATTAGTATCATATCAAAACCGAATCCGCATCAAAATCAAGATCGAATTTGCATCCTATCAATATCAATATCAACAACATTATCAAATTGAGTTTTCTTTGAACCAACGTGTTGTCACACATCGCTTCAAAGAGTGGCAAAATGTATATACCTAAAAATGGTCTGAAGATAATTAATTGAATACGCAGTTATTTAATTAATCTCCCCTCCCAATTAATTTTCTTTTTTTTTTTGGCAAAAGTGGCAAGCCATTGATATATATATTAATAAGAAAACTAATTCAAGAGCTCAATAGGGAAAGAATCGGGAAGAAAACCCTATATCCTTGCTCAGACACATTGAAAAAGAGGAAAGGAGGCTATGAGAAGAAGCCCCCCAAATCTGGAGAGATAGATAGGGTATGCCTATGGAATGAGCCTCTTAGGGGCCAAAATTAGAGTAACCGGTCAGGATGACACCAGAGGAAACCATAAAAAACCGACCACCATAACCAGTAACTGTGGAGACTGAGAAGCGGGAATCTGTTTGTCAGAATACTAAAGAGTTGCCACAACTGGTTTTCTAGTTATGTTGTACTGGTACCTTGATACCGGTATGTTGTCCTCATCACCGGTTCATAAAAAGAAAAGCCTCCAATACCGGTGCTAGTTGACAAGCTAAGAAGATGACTCCTCTACCAGTTCTGATATACCAGTAGAAAAAAAGAAAGAGCCAACACCAGAAAGCAAGGGGCAATCAAATTTTTTTGTGTCATACCGGTTGTCGTTAGATTTTCCAACCATAAAAAAGGACCATATTCTAATTAGCAAAAAACAAAGCCAGAATAACTTTACTCATCCATGACAGCATCTTCCTAGGTCTAAATTATAGGGGCATCGAAGGCGGGCAGAAAGGAGGTAGTCCATCCCATGACTTCATCTTGCACCGGTTCGTTGAGGTCTGGAACGCTATCTGTAGCCCGACCCCTTTCCACAGGTTGCAAAATTTGCAAACAAGGGTCAACATTTTCTATTTCCAGGATCTCCATTAGAGCCCCAACTTTAATTTTGACTCTGTGCACAATGTGGTCATCCAATTGCGTGCTGAATTGATGTAGGTCGTTCTTCACATGGCGGAAGTTTTGTCATTCGAGGGCATGTTTTATCCATTCATAGAGTAGCATGTAAGCATGGCTAGATTGAATAAAGTGACGTGGAAAGAGGTCCCCAAGGAGAGCTGACCCCTACCATAGATTATATTTTGCCAGGGATTCATGGAACGAGGCCGGAGAAAGCACATCTTGTCTTACCAACTTGAAGAATACTAATTCTAGTAGAGGAATAGATTGCAAGAGATCTAGAGCATTTGACAGAAAGGAACTAAGAAGTTGATAGGGATACAAAATCCTTTTGGCTTGAGGGGACAACATCTCCTCGCCGATGAAGTTTTTGACAACTCTTCTCAATTGTGGATTGTGTAGCAGCCCTTCCCAATTAATTGAATTCACAAGCAATTTGATTAATTTTCCTATTCATCAATTAGTAAATAAGTCTAATTGATTTATTTATATAGTTCATTCAACAGTCCCCCTTTGATTAATTAATTCCCCTCATCTTAATCAATTCTTCTAATTCTTAATTAAGATTAACAAACTATAGTTTGTTGAGATTAATTACCTGTTTTCTAATATTTGAATTTCTAAATATGAATATGAGCACATGGCTCCTAACTTCTAACCACCTAACCTAACCACCCTCTAACCTAACCCATTCTATCTAATCCTAGGTTTAACTAACCCTATCCTATCTTGCACATCCTAACCTCTTATAGGTTGGATATTCTCCCCTTGAAACACATGGCACTTTTTCCACATGTCTCCTCCCTTGGACACTTGCCCTCTCATGAGCAAGGTTCCTTGAAACTTGTCACCACAAAGATGACAAGTGTCCCTTCCTCCAACCTCTTCTCTAACTTCCTCAATCTTTGCCCTTGGTATCTTCAAATCGAATCTGGACCGTTGATTCCCACCACCTTAGATTTGGCCTTGGAATTCCTATAAATACCCCTCATTTTGGAGCAATAAAGATCGTTGCATCCTAGATTTTAGCATCATTACTATAAGCATTTTTATCTCAATCATCTAGCATAATTAACATTTTAGATTAATCATGCATACAATCATGCATCTCATATCATTTGCACAATCCATCATGAAGTAGCTACTCAACTCTTGAGTTGCCACTTTGGAGGTCATTTCTCCGCTGTGAGCCAACAATCCAACACCTTCAAGGTCCTCAAGAATAGAGGAAGATGGGACATCTCAAAGGATTTTTTAGTTTGATTTTGTTTAGCTTTCAATTTGCTTCATAACTTCATTTATATTGTCTCATCTATGTGTATCCTTGTTTCCATTAACCATATTTTTAGTAGCATAGTTTCTATTTTGATTTCTAACTCTAAAATAATGCTTCATGTGTGTGTTTGATGTTGTTTGACTCTCTTTTTCAGATTCCACACTTTAGAACACACATTTTTTGTACCCACCATAGGGCAATGGGAGCATCATAAGGGAGGTTTATTCACGCTTTCTCATTCATGTTTTCATATGCCTAATATGTCTTGACTTTATGTTAATATAGCATATAATAAGAGTGTCATGAGGATGCTATGTATTGTAATATGTTAATATAGCATATCGTGCAATAATGCATTCTGTCAAATGAGGTATTTTTGTGACATTTTATGAACACTAAAAAGACGGCTTTGCACCTATTAGTAGTGTAATTAATGCTTGTAAAAGTGCTTATAGTCTATATTTGTGCAATCTAAGTATTCCATGAGATGACATCTCTTCGATGCATTTGGTACACTATTCACGTGCCTTGTTTCTTCTTCCATATTTTGTATATTCTTTTACAGTTGTCATGCAGGAAGGGTGTTGACAAAAATCGTGACCTTTGATCTTTACATCTGAAAAATTTGCATTTTCCTGAAATATTTTCAACATCTTTTTCAGCGCATCTTGTGCATGTCATTCTATCATTGTATTTCATAGAATTAACATCTTTTTGAGGAAATCTGCCATTGAAAACTCATATCCTTTATGCTTCATTGATTGTCCATATACTGCTCCACAACTCCCATTTTACTATCAGCAGGGAGGACATTAACAAAGGTTTTCTTTTGGTTTTGGTTTATGCCTACCAATTGCATTTGCAATGAAAGTTATTAGGCATGTTCCCCAAAATACATGTTGGCACATATCGTGCAATGCATGTGATGTTACCACATTCCCAAAGATGACATATTTTTGAAATCACCGTTCTAAATCTTCCATCATGCCATAGGTAGGGAGGACATTGACAAAGGTTGGAAATCGGGCTCTAAACTTGTGTTGTTGCTTTTGCTTGAATGTTTATAAATATGTTTGCAAGCTCTCATAACAACTACATGGAAATATTGTCTACTTTAGTTATACGTCTGCCAATTGATCTATGCCCACCAAATTGCATTTGCTTGTCAATTCTAAAAGTCTTTTCAACAATTTACCTTCAACATATCATACAGATAATGCATTCCATCAATGACATTTATATTTTTAAGCATTATGTTAAACACACAAAGGTTGAGGAAGCTAGCATTGCAAGTTTAAAGTTATTTTCATTGAATCCAGTGTCAATACATTGCTTCAAAGCTCCCATAGAGGCATAGTCGAGGCAACTTCACTATGCCTAATTTATCACATTACAATGGTTGGATGTGTTTTCTTGAATGATTCTAAAGGCTTTTTGAAAATCCATCTTGCACAGATTCAACCATCATTGCATTCCATGCTATGACATCTATGTGAGGCGTTCTGTCAACAAACTTTATTAGACTATGAAAAGTGCAATACACCCGTTATTACTCTTTTTTTTATGGTCACAGTGAACAAAAATGATTGAAAGGAATATAATGATTATTTATGATTTTATCTAGGTTCCACAATAAGATATATCATTTCAATAACATTGTTTTAGATACAACTCTAACATGTTATTCTCAGTTGGGTGCTTTCACTATTGAAAGCATGATCTTTTGCTTCAGCTTGTATTGTTTTAGCAAGCCCACCAATTCCATTGATTGATCACCCTTCCTTTTCAACATGCTTATTCTATATGGTTGATGACTCCATTTATTTTGTTTGTTGACACATTGATAGTAGCAGGTGTTAAAGTCATTAGTTGCGATATGAAAATGTTAGGAAAATTGATAGTTGGTGGTACTTTGTCCAATCCAGTTGAGGCCTGGTCAGTCGCTTTATCTCGCATTGTCTTAAAGGTTTAATATATTGTGAACAACTTTTGAGAAACCTTATTATTGGCTAGATATAATCTCTTGCCAATGTTGAATGACTTTATTGGTCGGTGTTGAATGATTTTATTATCGACCGATGTTTATCCCATTGCATGACTCTTTGTTCTTAACTTTCTCAATGCCTTCATTTTGTGAAAGGCCTCCATCCATGGCCCCCTTTGGTTCATTGGTTCGTATTCATTGCGAGTGGCTTGTGTTAATCCTTAGACAACTTCCTGATTTGCTTTGTTTGTGGTATCAGATTGGCCCATATTTTGTAGCTATCTCAATTTATCTTTTTTAATTGATGTAGCTCATGGTAAACACATATAAGGATCAGGTAGACTTTTATGCAGAGCTCGCATATTGATCGGTAATTTGGCTAGTATATTTGAAAGGATTTTCTAGTCTTGGCTCATGTATTTGAAAGAAACAAGTGGACAAAGTAAGGAAAATTGACAACCACACAACATAAACTTTTGTAAGTCTTGAACTTATTCCTTTAGGCCATTTTATTCATTTCATCTGATTTTCGCTAACCATTGTCTAACAAGGGTGCAAATGCAAGATATTAAGGCGAATTTTTAACAAATTTTCATTTGCGGGTGTTGAAGACTTTGATTTTGCAATATTTTCTCTAAAAATTTAATTGGGCAAATTGATCAATCCTAGGATAGTCATTTTCATTTTTCTACAATTGGGGTTAAAATGAACAATTGCACATTTTTCTATCTTGGGCTAAAAAAGAACAATCAAACTTGTCTTTTGGGCTCTAAAAAGAACTTCACTTGAAAAGGTTAAAAAGAATCACAAATCAATCCTTCATTTTCTTGCAAGTGAGGAGCAAAAACACCTCAATTTGGGCTCTAAAAAGAACAACAATCTTTCATTTTCTTGCAAAAGTAAAATTCACAATCAATATTTATTTGCAAGTTAAAAAGAACAATCAACTTGTCCCTCTTTGCAAAATTGATTTACTTTATAGCAACATGCTTTCATTTTATTGACCAAGATTTCACTTTCCTAGTTAATAAAATTACTGCTATGTGGGACTAAAATAAACACCATGTTTGATTGGAGAAATATCTCTAATTAGGACTTAGATAATCATTGCTTTGAAAGGTAAAAATAATATTGTATGCTTTGTCTTGAGTGATAGGTATATTCTCACCCCTTAATTGGGTGACAAAAAAGACAAATGCACTCTTTTCATGCTTTATTTACTTTCAAGCATTTAAAACCTTTAGAGGGTTTTCCTTCCCAAATCCTTGAGGGGGATAGTGAGAAGGGTACAACCCAAGTGTGCAATGACTTTATCACCAAGTTTACCAACCCAGTATAATCAAATGTGGAGGCTGATGAAAATACCCTCCAATGGCAGTGTGTATTTGATAACCTTCCCCTAGTATCCTTGTGATGTGAAAAGCCTTTGTTATAAAAGTTGGGAAGTCTCTTAATTGATTTTATCATTTGTCACACCGAACAAAACCTTTACTACGAACCATAGAAGTAAAAATCTTGAGCCAAGTCAGTTGTCATACATTGGCAATATCATAGTGCAAGGGTGGGGAAGAATTTTCCCCCAAGATTACTCACCATACATCTCCCAAGATAACTACTCAATTGAGGAGCAATCCTCTTTGGGTTAATTTCTGGAAAAAGGCAAAAAAATGGGCACCCTCTAGGAGGTGACACAGTTGTTTGAGATGAAGGAGTATCGAGCTGTGGGCTATGATATTGTTGATGACCCTTGAATAAAGTGTCTACTTCATGTGTCTTATTTGTATCCAAACTAGTGAAAACATAGGGGATTTGAACACATCTTCAAAAAACATACACTAAATGTTTAGCATTAGGATGACCATTGTCTTCATGTGTGCTATGTATTCTTCTCATAAATAATCAAACATCTTGCAAAGTATCAATCAACAAATACAAAGGAATCACAGAGTGGAGAAGTTTACAAATCCAACAAAGCACCTTTTGAGGTGGTTATTAACTTTTCAACTATCTTTAGGCAAGACTTTCATCCAAAAAGATTAAGGGAGTATCAAACCAAGTGATCAATAGTTTATCATCCAACTATCTCAATGATAACAATACCTAGCTAGGTATTCAAGTTAGTAAAATCAAGTTTCCATATCGAGAGACTTTATCCATATCATTTGACATGCTTTGTCATAGGGGCCTATCACACAAACCCTCTATTCAACTTAGTAGGCTTGAATATCCAAAATGAAGTATCCATCAAGTCAACAACATCAACCTATCCAAACTGAAACTTTGATCACTCACGTGACCATCCCTTGTCGCTCAAAAAAGAAGAAGCTTATTCAAAGGAAATGAGTCTTAGCCTAAAAATCAAGATCAAGATATCATGGCTCTCCAATCTAATCCCATTTTTAATCATGATCCCACCTATCGAGAATCTTTTGATGACCCCTAATATTTTGGTATTCCATCCATGATGATCCCCTTTTATCTCAAGAGCAGAGTCCCATTCAACATCCACCTCCTAAGAAATAGCATGCTATCCTTTCCATCTCCTTCACTAATATAATTTTGTAAAGCAGAAAATCGAACCCTAGGTGTTCCCCCACTCCAAGGAGAGAGAAAGGAGGTCACTAGGATTGACGGTTTTCACTTAGGAGAGACTTTACATTCAAAAGAGGGGTTGAAACTCACAAGATCCAATCCCACACAATGCAAGATCAAATTCTAAATGAGTTTCAAGGGTTGAGACAGCAAGGATACCCTCTTTTGTAAAGAATGTAGATAGAAGGATTGAACTAGGAGTGTATGTAAAATTAGGAAAGATTCGCTTGTAGACGGAGATAGAGACACAAGATGTAGCTACGGACCTGAAATTAGCAGTAAAATGTCAAGATGATGCTGTCCTACAAGTTTGAGTGAAAGTTGACAGGACGATGGTGCCTGGAATGCACACGGTCCTCCGAAAAATCTGCAAAATGAAGGGGGATCTGTTCTTCTCGGAACAAGGATTCCAGATCTTCAATTATAGCCGCGTACCTGCAACCTACACATAGAAAAGAGAGGATGATTGGGGGGTTAGGGATTAGGGGTTTTCCTTCAGGTCAAACCCCAGTTTTGGAATTAACCAAGAAATGAGAATGTTGTAAATGTAAATGTTTGTAATGTAATCAAGTACTGATACCTTGTTGTATGAATTTTTGTATTCTTACATGCGAAGGTGTAATGATGTTGTATGTTGTAGGTTGTAAGTGATCTCCTCTTCAATGGTTGAATCCTTTTCTTGAATGCAACACCTAGCCTTGAATGGAGACCTAGAATGCTCAATTGCTTGAAGAAATGCTTGAATGCTTGAATGTTTGAATGTTTTCCTATCGCTTCCGCCTCTTGTACGCATATTTTTCCTCCTTTTTTCATGAGGGGAAATGTAGTTTATATACTTGTCAATTAGGGTTAGGAGACTAATTTTTCCAACCTTAGGCCGACCTAGGAACATTATTTTCCAAATTGCAAACTTGAAGAACCGATGCCCAACAAGAGACCGGGCCCAAAATAGGGCCAGGGACCAGGGCGCTGGGTGCCATGGTCCCACCTCCCGGGACAACAGGGTGCAAGGAGGATCAGGCCAAGGTGCAGAAAGATGCAGTTTTTGATGTCATAAATAGGTTTCAGGGTCTCCATTCAGGTTCAGCATTGCGCCACCATCGTGAAGACCCAAATGCAGTCAAAATTACAAGTGTCGCAATTTTACGATGCTGCAAATTCAAAATCAAGAGAAAAGAACAAACTCAAATGATCCTAGTCCAAGTCAAGATCAAGATCAAGGAAACTTTTCATCCTCCAAATCCATTTTAGGTCCTTTCATTCCAAAGTAAAACTCTCCATCCCTTCCATCCATCTTGGGCCCTTACCTCCATAAGAAAGATCAACAATGGAGCACATCTTTGAACTTCTTTCAACCATCTATCTAAACATATTTCCAAAACTATTCTTCCATCATTTCCTTTATCTATTTTGGGTCTTTATGTTCCAAAATTCAATTTTCCTCCATCTCTTCATCACTTCTCGAGTTGTGTACCAACACTCATATTGAATACATTTCCATCTATCCTCACAAAAATCTTCAAACATTCTATCTATTATCCAACACCTCTTTTCTATCCTTCCATCCCTTTCATTCAATCCTTTAAATAAATTCATCATCTGTGAAATAGACATTTGTGTCATTTTGTCACATGCTTGCCCATGCTTGAATCTCATGTTCACTCCTTTTCCTAGATATCTATTCATGAAACACTTCAGAATCTGAGGTTGTTCCTCTTTAACATTTTCTTTTGTTTGGGATGCACACTCAATCCAGAAAAGAACCACTTATCATATCTTGGTACCAACATCTTTTGATTACTATATCTCATACACTTAATCAATTTCTCTAAATCATTGTGATCTCTTAGTCGAAGACATGGCTAGTGAAAAATCTAAAATCTTGCTTCAATGCCACTATAATTATCAGACCCATGAAAATTTCATTACTTACAATCCAATGCAATCAAAATAACAAAAGAAAAAGACAATATCAAAAGATCAAAAGCTTGATCAAGAAAAGAAATATCAAGAAAAGAAAAGAGAAAAAAAAAATGAAATATCAAAATGCTTGGCTATGGGAACATGCGAGTAACTATCCTTGATTATCCAAACAATTATCCACACTTAGCGTAGTCACTATCCTTGATTATCTGAACAATTATTGACATCATATCTCACCATGGTTTGGTGATCAGTGTATATATCCATATCAAAAGAAGTGTCCATAGCTAGGGGCGAAATCATGACTACAACTAGGGGCATCTCACCTTTTAGGGATTTTAGACAAAGTAGATAGCCATCAACATAGAGACATTTTGAACAAAAATAAAGGTCAGAACTATTAATGGTAGACACAAGAAACATGAACTGATCAAAACTAAACAACGAGGCATTTGCAAGATGTTTTATCCAACAAAAAATACATAGGATGGCATACATGTTTATCTATGGTTGTTTTCGATTTTTGCTTATCATATCTCCCAAGCGACTCACGGATGTATTGAAATGATAGAATCAAGGAAGGAGTATGATATTTTCTTTATTTGTTGGTTGTGAGTGAATCCTTTTTACTATGCAAATTTCTTCTACGACGTGATCAGGTCACATATCACTGAGGACATTCCGGATTTGTATTGGACTAAGGTTAACTCTTGTATATTTTATGCAAGCCACACCCAGGTCATCATGGTTCAATTATACCTCAATGCTTGTGTGATATTGTAATATCAAAATCCATGTAAGTTATACTCAATTTTTTATGGTTCAATTATACCATGACACTTGTATCAACTTTCAACATATCAAAGGCTCAATGATGATAAAAAGGAAGCATATCTAAGTTGATTGAAAAAGTGACAATATCAAGAATGAGAGTGCATTTCATATCAGGTTTCATATCATTGTTAATTTATTAGGTGCATTTTTCAAATCATTCCTAAAATCTTCATTTAGTTGCATTATCATATCATGGCATTTAGTTGTGTATCATCATCATCATCTAGTCACATTCATCATTGCATCCATCACAT
This sequence comes from Cryptomeria japonica, assembly GCF_030272615.1. NCBI lineage: Eukaryota > Viridiplantae > Streptophyta > Pinopsida > Cupressales > Cupressaceae > Cryptomeria > Cryptomeria japonica. Next base: position 582,950,569 of record NC_081411.1, on the reverse strand, counting down.
GCATATCTATCACATCATCATGGAATCTTTCATCACTTTCATATCTTTATCATTCATCCAACTCTCATCTATCATGTCTTATATAGGATGTATCTTTCCTAACACCAGATGTTTTGATGAACTCTTATACAGGATATATTGTTCTTGAAACTAGACATTTTGATCATCTTTGTCTTATACAGGAGGTTTCATTCTTGAAACCAGAATTGATCTCAATCTTATCAATTCTATCAATCCATTTCATCTAATCTATTCTATCACATCTTATACAAGATGTATCTTTCCTACAACCAGATGTTTTGATCAAGTCTTATAGAGGATATATCATTCGTGAAACTAGATGTTTTGATCATCTTTGTCTTATACAAGAGGTGTCATTCTTGAAACCAGACTTGATCTCAATCTTATCAATTATATCAATCATTTTCATCTCATCCATTCTATCATGTCTTATATAGGATGTATCTTTCCTGAAACCAGACATTTTGATTAGGTCTTATATAGGATATATCGTTCCTGAAACCAGACATTTTGATCATATTTTTCTTATACAAGAGGTGTCATTCCTAAAACTGGAATTGATCTCATTCTTATTAATCTAATCAATCTTATCAATCCAATCAATATGACCAATCTTATCAAACCCATGCTTGTCATCAACTATCCACTCTTCTTTCGAGAGATCATTCATGCCTTTAGTACACAAACGATCTCTCGAGGGGGCATTATCATATCGAATCTCCATATCAATTTCATATCAGTCTCATATTGATGCCAACTTCATATTGAATTTTCATATCATATCAATTCTTCATATCTAGGGCATCATATCGACAATTTTGATGAGAACATCATATCGAGATTTTTTATTTCAATTTTATTCATATCGACATATCGAGCGTTTTTCTTTGAATCGACATGTGGTCACATGTCACTTAAAAGAGGGGGAAAATGTAGACACCTAAAATTGGAACAACTAATTAAATGGATTTTATTCATTTAATCGCCTATTAATTAGACTAAGGTTTAATTAATATCCCTATTCTTCTAATTCTTATTAATCAAATTACAGATTTGATTAATTACCTTTTCTTCTAATCTAACCCACTAATCAAGCTAAGGTTTGATTAAATACCCTTTACCCACTTAATTGAATAAATCTTATTTATTTAAGTAATAGAATTTTCCGTTTTAATTAAATTTACATTTAATTAAAAATCCCCTTGCATTTAAATAAATCATTATTTATTTGTAAATAACCCCCCAGTTGCAAAATCTTACAAATGCAAGTTGCACCTTTTTGGCTAAAATAAACCTTTTATTTTATCTAAAAATACCTATTATCCCCCCCACTTGCATTCTCCTACATTTCTCATTAGCATCCTAATATCTTTCTAGAACCTATCTAATCTCCTCATTATCCTAATTAATCCACTTTGTTTCTTCCAAGGTTGCTCACACAATTGTGAGCACATATCCTCCTTCCCCCTAGGACCTTTGTTCCTCCCAAGGTGGGACCACACATGTGGGACCATATTGAATTTTCACGCCACTCCCCCTTGTGATACTTGTCACAAGGCTAATCTTGCAAATCTGGGACCACATTGATCCTCACCCTCTCCCCCTTGTGACATTTGTCACAAGGTTAAGCCTTCCAACCTGGGACCACATTCCTCCTTCAATATTGATCCTTGATTAATAATCAATCTTGACCATTGGTTTTCAAGCCTTCAACTCTATAAATTGAGCCTCTATCCATCAATCAAAGAGAGACTTTTATGATAGCCTTATATTGTCTTTTTTATTCTAGATCAATCATCTCATGCATCAAACTTATAGTCATTTTGCAAGTTATCAAGGAGCTCAATTTGTCTTAGTCTCATATCTTGCATTCAATATTACATTTCATCTTTTCATATCATTTGATCATCTAGCTAGGACCTTAGTTGCATTCATTTTGAACTTGGCATATCCTTCAATCTCATTCCTTAGGTTGACATCTAAAAGAACAAGTGCTTTTCCAATTGAGAACCACCTTGAATCTTGAAGAGCCTTGGAGATAGATGAACATGAGACGTGCTTGGAGTTCTTGATTTTGAAGCTAACTTAGTTTAGTTTCTATTTTGATTTCTAACTCTAACATAGTGTTTCATGTGTGTGTTTGATGTTGTTTGACTCTCTTTTGCAGATTCCACACTTTAGAACACACATATCATATTTCTTATGGGATGTTGATGATGTATTATGATTACGCTAACCATACTTTATGATTATGATGGCCGAGTTGATGCAACAATGTTTTTGATTATCTTCCAGTGTCTTTATGATTAGAGACGATGGCATATCACTCATTGTGAGAATGATATGACATTGTGATTCTCTTTTCACTTGTTTATTTATCATGATGATATATGTTGTATATGTATTGTATTGTGCTTAGTGATGGTTGCAGGATTACAAGTACTGAACATCGACTCCACCTAGTCTCATAGGTCTGAGCATGTCCTATCCCAATGGAAAGTTATGAGAGATGGCATGAGTTTCCCTCACTTAATATATGCTTAGTTGACCACCTTGTCAGTTGTGTTGTGGTGTAAGTTGGTGGCTAGTCTTGTGTCGATGTTTCCCTTTCATCGGGTTCCTTGAGTATGTGAGTGTATGATAATATTTAATTAATTAATGGGATAATTTACCTCTCCAATCCAAAAATTTTGAACACAAAGACCAATTACCACCCACCCAATAGCATGAAACAAAAAACTAGCCCAATCTCTCAGCAATACAATTCTCCCCAACCATGTAGTTATTCCAAGTGAATCAACCATTCCTAGGCTTGATATCCACTATATTCAAAGTATCCATACTTTCTCGAAGAAGTAGCGTCAAGGGTTTCGACCTCGCATTACCCCCCTGCTTCTCACTCAACTCAGACATAGCATTAAAATATCTTGCCATAATCCATGGTTGAAGGGGTTCCATACTACGAACAAATCTGATATGGGACCACAACAACTACATCCCTTATAATCAATAGGCAAATAGATGTTTGAAAAAAGGATAATCTCCCCTTTCTCAAAACTAGAAGCAATCATTGACATGGAAGATTTGGAAGACATCCAAACCATAGGGATTATCTTCCTTAAATTCCATAAGCAAGGCATGCCCCTAGAAGAACCAATGGCACCAATGCACTGACACTCCACATTTCTCTACAACTTAGATGATAAACTAGACATAGTTTCCACTGAAATATTCATCTCCTGAAGAAAAATAACATTAGGACCTTGGCTTCTAATCAAATCATGAATAGCTTTTTATCTAGGGCCGCTATTCAATCTCCTTACATTCCATCATAGAATAATCATTTTGGGGGATTCAAAAAGTGTGAATCCAAAGTCTTTACTGACCTTGACTCCACCAAAGATTCTCCCATTAACTTAATTTTCTCTAAATCCTTCTTCCTACCAGTTTTAATTGCTTTCTCTGCCCCACCATTCTTTAGGTCCTTTTGCATAAGTCCTAGCTAAGAAGAGGCCTTGTTGTTTTTTGATACATCTAATACTATCATATGCCCAAGCTGTGGAGAATCCTCACCCCATTTTGAAACCACAACCGAAGGAGCTGGCACTTTTGGAACTTCCAACTATTGATCTGTATCCATTTGCAAAGTTCCATCTCCCTTCTTATCCAAGGAAACACTTGAAATATGTCCCTCAAGAGCAGAGCCCACTACCCCTTGATCCAGGTTCAACAAGCCTAGGTTCACTTCCTATTGGCTGAGATCATCCAGAGATTCGAATCTGTTAAAAGTGTCCTCCTCATGCCTTTTCCTAAATGTCCTTTTTTGACCTCGATTCTTGGAATGAGCTTTGACAAGAACAAAATTGTCATCACCCTCAACGTCACCCTAAATAATAGCCTTCCCCTTGTCAACCACAAAGGGGTGATGAGGGGGTTGGGAAGGTTGTGGCTCCACAGACTTGGCTCTAGGACATCTACGCTGCAGGTGCCCGTATTCATGACACAATCAACAAAAAAAAGGAAGAGTTTCATAATCCAATTGTTGCACTTAGGAGTAAGAACCCGCACACATATCTATTGCATATGGCCAAGGCTTACTAAGATCAATTTCAACACAAATACAACCAAAAGTCATTACCTTTCTCCCCAGGGTTTGTATAGAAGATCCAACATGCTTCCGAGGCAACAAAGCTAGCATGCGCAACACATCCTCCTGACAACATTCTATTGGAAACTGAGGTAATCGAACCCACACTAGGGCATGATTTAGAAGCTCCTCTAAAGGGTTAAATCCCACATGCCAAGGTTTGATGAACAACCCCACCTGATTATAAAAATATGGGCCTCCCTGAAAGATCCTATTGCAATCATCCATGCAATTAAATGTGACCATGAAATAATTATTTGCCAACAACATAATATCCATTTCCCCCTCCAGAGCTCATCCTCTAAGCCCAATTCTCTAGAAACTATAGAGAAACTCTCATTCCCAAAAATTTGGTATAAAGCGAGCATTTTGAAAAGTATTCAACATCTTCGGCAATCATCTCCGAAGGAATTACCAATTTCGACCTCTCTTTGTATCTCTCAAGACAACCATTGATCTTTGAAATCTGAGAACCATTGGACATACTTGCAATAGCTATACCCAAATCTGGATCAAAAATATTATTAACAAAGGTCTTACTACCTTTGGACAGGGATTTCGAGCCCGATGTTGCTCAAAAATCCATATCGAGTGAACCCCTGAGGCATCACCTCCAACAATAGACATTACACCTGACTGCAAAACCACACATTTAACAAAAGAGGGCAAATAAATCTCCCACCATGACAAACACTGATCACCCACCGCAACTAACACTGATCACCCACCCCTCCCAAATGCCACCACAGGAACAAACAGCTTAAAGCCCCCCTCACCCCACAGGCTCCCCACAACACTGTAGTAAAGAAAAACCCCTATCACACCTTGCACAAGCACTCCTCCCACGAGCCACCATGTAGCCAACAACACTAGACACATCAGCCAAAGGATCCGCCCCACCCTATCAAAGACCACACTGCCCTCCCCACCGTGCACAAATAGAGAACCAATGCTCATGAGCTAGGGCTCGGATCCCCTATCTTGAAACTTGCAACCTCCCACGCGCGCAAAGCCATCCATCAACAATAACAAGTTTTTCCTTATTATTGTTAATTAATGGGATAATGTAATTTATGAATGTATAAATTAATTTATCCTATGGTATGATTTTTGGTTATTTTATTGATAATTATTTATTGATGAGGGTTGTAATTATTTAATTCGGATTACTTTAATTAATTTATTTTGATTTATTGTTTAATGGTTTGTTTTTTATTTATTTAAGATTTATTTTTATTGATTTATTGATTTATTAATTTATTATTGAAGATTAATGAAGAAGTTGAGAAAATACAACTTCAAAGATCCCAAGAACAATTGCAAGCAAAACACCGGTCACAAGAGAAGAATGGAGGAAAAAAGCAATAATGGCTCTAAAGAAGAAGATTATCATTTACAGAGGGAATCAGTAATGAAAAAGTACAATACAATTCTTATAAAATGATATTAGCAACCCTAAAGAAACCCTAAAGGGATAAAGTGTATTTAATAATTAAAATAATTATTAAATACCTACAATATTATTAAATGCCTAAGTTTAGCTTAAGCGTGGAGTATAATAGATTAATAATTAAATAAATAATTATTAGCTAATACAAGATAACTCTAACACCCCCCCTTAGATGAACTTAGAGAGAAGTTAAAAAACTAAATGCATGAAGCAAAAAATGCAACTACATGATGAAGGCAAATTTGGGTCTTGACAACAAAGCTTGATGAGGTACCCAAGTACAAAAGATCTCTGTAAAGAGGAGAAATAGAGAAAACCACATGGGAGAAAAACTCTACTCCAAAAAAGATATGGAATACAAGTGAAGGAATAAAGAAGCCTCCAAGTGAGAATTTTCCAAAAAGATAGGAACAAAAGAAGAGCAGAAGAATCGTTGTAGCATGAAGAACCTGCAAGCACTGTCGAAGAATAATTGTCGATCTGAAGAACCTCCACTAAAATAGAATATGATTAGGTAGAGAAGACTGTAATCTTCATGAGTGCCCTCAAATAACATTGCTTGAATCAAATGGCAAACAAAGGAAAACAACTAAACTCGAAGATATAGATGGCAAAAAACACCAAAGTCTGAAGAGCTGATCAATCGAAGATGGAAGGTTGCCTCCAAAAATAGGAATGAAAGAGTGTACTACAATGAACCAAGGAATCATTTGAACCAACAACTAATAGGAGAAACCCCCCACCCCCATAATGCTAACAAGGGAGAGGTGACAAGTACTCTGAAACTGAATGCTAAGAAAAATTGCATGACAAAGAACTGGGAACATCGAAGGTGTAGAGAATGTACATAGTGTCATGGAAGGAACACTCACTTGACACACATCATGAGGCTAATGTCATGGAAGGAACACTCACATGACAAAGGTATAATGTAGTGCATGTACAATAAGGCACAAGATGTGCAAGATCCTGAGTATATAATGCATAGTGGCACTTTATCTCAGTGCGTTTGCCTAAAGAAAATGATTACAAAAAAAGTCTACAATGATCAGAAGAGACATAAGGCTGGAAATACAAAAAGAAAAGCCAAATACGAGACATCCTACTCAAAGAAATAGATCCCAGGACCTGAAACATCCAAGATATTCACCAGAGTGCTAAAAAAGTAAAAAACTGAATAAAATGTACCTAGAGCAGAATCTAGAAAGAAAACTCATATGAATGGAAGGTACATAGAACAAGCTTTCCAATGATATAAAGTTTTTGAAAAATGGAGTTCGGATGCTCAAGTTATGTCTCCTGGAGTGCAAAAACAATTAGCGGTGGCGGCTAGGCAAAGAGTAGGGCGATCGGGAGGGCGGACGGGAGCAGAGGGCAGCCAAAGGATGACAGCTGGCGGAATGGGGGCCAAGTCCACGACCTACTGTAGGCTGTACTAACTTGTAGAGACCATTGACCTCCCTACCAATGGGTTCGCTTTTTAAAAAAAAAGCCTTCCCTTTTTTTTAAAAAAAGTTAAAAAAAAAATTCACCAATTTTTGGGCATTCGGTCTGGGCAAGTCATTAAACTGCCCAATATATATATTTAAAATTTTTTGTCTTGAAAAACATGCCCAAGAAGGACAAAAATCAATTTTTTTTTTGTTAGAGCCACAGTTGTCCAAATTGGACAAATTTTATATGAAAATGGGTGTTTTGAGGTGTTTTGAGCTTAACGGTGAGGTCTGTTTGAGCCCAAAATACCCAGAAAAAAAGCTCCCCAGATGCAAATAAAAAAAAACTTTGAAAAAACTTGAAACCCTCCAAAAAAATCTTCTAGAAAATCAGGAACAAGCAACAATAGATGTAGGCTTTGATACCATGAGAAGTTGAGAAAATACAACTTCAGAGATCCCAAGAACACCTCCAAGAAAAATACTTGTCACAAGAGAAGAATGGAGGCAAAAAGCAATAATGGCTCTAAAGAAGAAGATTATCATTTAGAGAGAGAATCACTAATGAAAAATTACAATACAATCCTTATAAAAGGATATTAGCAAGCCTAAAGGTGTGCAACCCTAAAGAAACCCTAAAGGGATAAAGTGTATTTAATAATTACCTACAATATTATTAAATGCCTAAGTTTAGCTTAAGCATAGAGTATAATAGATTGATAATTAAATAAATAATTATTAGCTAATACAAGACAAATCTAACAATTAATTTATTTGATTTAATATAGTTGTATTATTTATTTGTTGCTTTATTATTGAGTTACTATTTAATTTGGTTATTTAGTTACTTATCATTGTTTAATAATCTATTTGCAATTATATTGTTACATTATTATTGTTTGTATAGACAAATATAATATAAAGTTTACCTACCCTTGCGTGTGATTGGTTATTTTTGAATTGGTAGGTAAATAATATTAATAAATAATATGTTCCTCGAAACTATAAGAGGTAGGTATATTATATTGTTTTATCAAATTTCTGATTGGTTGGAATTTTTCTATAGTTTTGGGTTTAATTTTTATTTATTGCCTTTCTGAGAATGTTGCCAGCTTGATCATCTGGTAGAATTCTTGAGTTGGATTTTGATTTGGATTGAAGATTGCTTGAATTTTTTTCTCTTCTCTGAATCAACCATTGTTGGATTGCGTTTGCAGGTTGGTTCTTCTTCCTTCAAATGTTGATTTTTGGAAAGCATTGTCTGCACTATGCCTATACAAAGATTGTTTGATTGTAATTGGTTGAATATTGTTTTGGGAAAATTATATTTGAATCTAAAGAGTATATTTGTATTGGAAAGGAAATTTGGGGAAAGGGATTACAATTGATTAATTTCAAAGTTCTGAAAATTGCTTGATGGGAGTGTCTTAATGTCTTTTCTGTGTGAATTTTTATGATTTCTTCTTCTTCTTCTGATTTAGAGGAGTTAGTGTATTGTAGTGGAGAATGATATCCCCTTTGTGTTATGTTCCTTGCATCTCCCTTGTTTTAGAGTTTAAATTGTGAGCATTTAGGCTTCCTGTAGCTTGGTAGGAGTCATTTTATTTCACTGTGACTTGCATATTTTGGGAATAAACCATTTGGGAAGGTCTGAGAATATATTTGGGCCTTCAAAATTTCTTTTAAAGTTTCTTGGAGGTCATTGTATAACTATTAGGTGTTTCCTTGATGTTATGCATTCAGGATGTAATTCTAAGCATTGTGGGAGAAAGCTTTTTGAGTTGTCTTTTGTTTGTGAGTCTGCAACTCCTTAATTTTGTGTTTCCTCTTCAATTTTTATAATTTATGAATCTTATAGGTTGTGCATTTATACCATTTTGAACCTCTAAGAAGACCTAGGCAAGTTCCTTATCATTTAATGTCAGTTTTACCTTGAATTTTTTTCTTTTACCCAAAGCGTTGTCAAAACTACTAGAAACGCTTCCAAATTCACCCAAAACGCTAGGGAATGAACCAAGAAAACTAGGGTACATACCAAAAACACCATTCTAGGTTTTAGGGGCACTAAACAACATACCAAGAGTGCTAAATTGCTCTGAAGGTGTTGGGGATGTTAGTTTGTCTTGTGTGAAGGGTTTTCCAAGATTTGTGCATTCTCCATCGGCTATGTTGGACTATATTGAGCTTCTTTGAGTTGTCTTTGGTGTATTTTGATCTTGCATGATATCTTTTGTGCATTGGTAAGAGGATTTGTGCCTTACTATTGATGTGGTTTCATATGAGTTGTATTGCTCCAATAAGAGGGTGAATTCCTTACTGTTGAGGATTGATATCATGGCTCCAATGGGATGTGTTTTGCCTCAGTGTTGAGGATTTGAAATGGATTTGGATTTACTTATGGGTTATTATCATTCTTTGGCTCTTTGATTTTTATGTGTAGGTGAAGGCTCTTGCCTTGTATGTGTCCTTATGTATCCTATTGTGTTCATTTTGTTCTTAGATTTGTTATGAGAACTTTTATGTCTCTTGTGAGCCGTCATTATGTGTTTATGATTTTATTGGATGTTTTTTACTCTAAGATCTTGGCATATGGTAGAGGGAGTGGGATTAATATGATGACTAGGTTCATGTGAGATAGGTTGTTTAGCACGTAGACTGCCAGGGCACATTGAAAGTTTTCTTGATCTTAACAATTGATAACATTACTAATAAAATTGATTGGATTGGGATTCACTTAATAAGATAATAATAATAATTGGATTGATTCTATTGAGATGGCAAGCTAATCTCCCTTGTTATCACATAGGTTGAGATGGCTCCACATGTCCATCAGGGATTGATTTTACCCTTTTGTGTGAGAGTAGCTTGTATGTATATCAGAAGTATGGATTACTGTTCTATGTGAGGACAACATGCATGTCTACTATGGGTGTATATTTACCTTCTTTCTGAGGATAGAAAGTAGTGGCGTGCCTATCAAGGTTGGCCATATTCCATTCTTTGTGAGGATAGCATGTGATGACACTCCACTTATACATACAAACATGGTCCTTATGATTTGTTTGTTGTTATGCCTCTGGGAGAGTTCTTTGATTTGTTTTTAGCCATGTGGTGTGATTTGGTTATGGTTATGTTGTATATCTTTGTTATGTCATGTTTAGTCCCTTGGTTAGTAGGTGTCATTCTAGGTCTTGAGTGTGAGTTGGAACTCCATGTCATCTCCTAGCACAGGGGGTGCTTCCTTTGGTTTGACATGGTTGAGTGGTTTGATATCTTCTTCCATTGGGATTTTCTTCATTGGATGTTGTGTGCGTGGACATGGATTTATATTATTTCATCATGTGGATGGATCTTGGAGCATAATCTTTGTAATTAGGATTGTTAACATGTGTTAAGTAACTCAAAAAGAATGTAATTGTAAAGAAGACTATGTAATTAGTATCTTGAGAACATGTGTAATAGGACTTGTGGTAGATTGAATTCAGAAAGAGATATATTGGATAAGATTGTTGTAAACGGATATTCATTGTGTATGTAATTTCTAGATTAGAAAGGAGTTAAATATTTAAGTGATATGACTGCAATGTCTTGTGTATATCTTGTGGATGGTAATGAATATGATAACAATCATGTACGCCTTGATTTGAAAGATGTTATTCCTTAGTGTTAGTTATTCTTAGGATATGGAAATGAATGAGTAGTTGTAGATTTGTATGGCATCAATGATTCTCCATTACACAGTTAACCTATGGAGATGATTTCTATGTACTAGAGATAACATTGTATCATGATGACTTGTTAAAGGTGGAAATAGATTATGTACTCTTGTATCTTGTAATATCATGCAAAATGTTCTTGTAGAGACTATGATCTTGGAATGTAATAAGATGATGTTATATCATGTGGTCTATATTGTGGAATGTTCATTATGTATGGGAATAAGGTAGACTTGTTATATGTAAACCTAAATGGAGTCGTTGGATTAGGAAAGGTTAATACTTGTTGTTATGATTCATGAATATGTATGTGATTAGTAATCTTGTTGATATGTAATTCTTAAGGAAATGATCTAGACCTATTCTTAGAGATGGTAGGTAGATTCATAATGTGCTATATGTTTAATGAAATAATGGTAATTTAGAACACTTGGTTTTGTGCTATAAAATGACCTCAGAGATTTAGGATTAATAGAAATTGTAGACGTATAAAAATGACCATATTCCTAAATGAATATTTAATGTTCATTTTATTCTCATTCCTCTATTTAGTTAAATCTAATTTAATTAAATCATCCACATTCTTCTATTTAATTAAATAAATTATTTAATTAATTTATTTAAATTCACTTAGGCCATTTATATCATTTAATTGAATAAATCATTTTATTTAATTAAATCCATTTTCTTTACTTTTTATTAAATTTACATTTTAATTAAATAATTCACCTCAATTAAATAAATCTAATTTATTTAAATCCCCAACTTGCAACCAAATTGAAATAAAGCAATTTATTTTAATCCTATTATCCCTCACCCACTTGCATTTTCTTACATCTCCCACTTGTCTCCTAAACCCCCTTCTAGATTCTTCTAATCACTTCTAAATTATCTTAACCCATCTCCTAAATATTGTCACACCCCTAAGAAAAGGGAAGTCACTTCTCAAACCCTCAAAGTCTTTGATAAGTCGATGCATTAACATGTTTTTTATCAGGACTCTTAGGTTTTTGGTATCTTTTGGGTTGCATTGTGATAGTAAAGTATTGTGAATTGACTATATGTAATCCATGTTTTAAAACTGAACTTAAGAAATCATGTTTGAACTTTGTCAGTTAATTCCTGCATCCATGCCAATTTATTCCTGTAGCCAAATGATTTGTCCCTGTGATATGCGGATTATTTAGGATAATGTCATATGTGAGTTAATGAAGGTATTAATTAAGTAAGATACATATGCATGTCCTTGTATGTTATTTTTGTTTTAGTGCAGATAATAATTGATGTTGCGGTGGATGATTTTCTTTCATGCCTAAGGACTGGAGAATCACGTTCAGATAACTAGAGGTCAAATTGAAGGAGTTTCAAGCAAGCGCAATGTATGGCATAATTGGAGCAGTTGTACTTCACCATGGGATTTTAACTTTGGTGCATACTGAATTCGCAAAATATCGCTTTGGCATGCAAAGACTGTGGTTTGGTTTCAGATCCACGGTTCCTGCAGCCAAGTTTTCAGTTATCTCCTTCATCTGACAATTATCCACCTCTTCTTCTGGGCATAACTAGGGTTGTCCATTGTAGTTGATCTTTTCTTTATAATAAGCTCTTCCTTCTTTCTGAGAGTTAGATAGAATGGAAAGGAATTGAGCAGAGTTTTGTCAAGCATTTTGAATTTTTCTCTTATAGAATATGTAATCATTTTTTAGGAAGAAATGAATAAGAATATGTTCTAATCTATTAATAGTTCTTTGTTGAGAGTTTGATATCACTCATCCAAGGGGGCCCACTTGGTGAGTGATCCTATTTTTAAGATCATTGAAGTTAGTTTTTACTTAGTTGCAGTAGAAGTTCATGACTGGATTGTTCCTGTAGCCACTGGAAATAGATCCGTTGACTATTCCTGTAGCCAAGACAGAACGGTGTGATTTCTGTTATTTTCATTATATCATTTCAGCAGTGTTTTGTGAAGCTTTCATTTAGCCTTTTATGATTTCCATTCCTACCTTTCCTTTCTGCATAATGTTAGTCACTACAGTAATCTAGAATAATCATTTAAGGAGCTTAGTGCATATATATTGCAAACCCATTTCAAGTATTACGTTCCTGGATTGACAACTAAATGAACAGCAACCATAAAAATAGTAAACTCTACCATATGAATGTCCAAACTTCAGATTGAGATTTCAATTAGAGGTATTATTATTGTCATTATAGTTGGGGTAGACATTTTTGGCGTCGTTGCCAGGGATGGTGTCAAGCTAAGAACCTTTTATGATTATTATAGTTTCTAGTTAATTGTTTGAAATTTCATGAATTTGCATGCATAATAGAAGAAGAGATGCCAGAGGTAGATTTCTGCCCACTCATACTACTCATGCAGAAGATAATTTTCTAGATATAAACCCTTTTTCTGAACTGTATCAGTCCCACAAAATTTGAATCATCCTGAGTCTGAATTTCTAGAAGGTAGTCTTCAGTTCCTTTTTGGTCCACAAGAAGAAGAATTGACTATTGTAATAACCCCCACAAGTCCAATGTAAGGGAACCCACCTCCTATTGGAAATAATCCACCACCACCACCTGGTCCAACATTTGAGTTTCCCATCTCTGACCAGCATGATAATGCTAACCTCAAGAACATTCCAGCATCTTCACTTCTTAAATTCTATGGGTTGGTGACAGAGGATCCAAATACATTTCTGTTTGAGTTTGATGTTCTCTGTAGGAGTTTTGACTATACTACAAATGCCCATAGACTTAAAAATTTTCCAGCCACTTTGAAGGAGTCATCCTTGAGATGGTTTATGAGCTTGGGTAGTAGCACAATCAATACATGGGATGAGATGAAATAGTTGTTTCTTGCAAAATACAAAGATTATTGTAGAGGCACTGATCATCATGGGGATTCTATCTTTAGAATGACACAAACTGAGGATGAGAGCCTTGAGGATTATCTGGAAAGGTTTTTGTTTAGTGTCAAGAAGTCCAAGCATAGTACTCTGAATGAAGATTCCCTCAAATTGATATTTTTGAGGGGTATCAGTGATGAATGCACTAATTCCTTAGATCTCATGGGGGGGGGTGACATTACACAATCTACTTGGATCAGAATACGACAAATTTGCAAGAAGTATTCCAGATCTACTTCTAAGAAGAATAGGAGATTTAAGCCAGGGGCACCATCATCATCATCTGGAACTAGAGTATCTAGATTGGAACTTAGCCATTTGTTAAAAGATTTCAAGGAGGACATTATAAAAAATATGGCTACTCAGTTGGATACATTGGCAGCTAAGAAGAAGCATGAGGAAGCTGATGCATTTCTTGCAGAATTCTCTCCTCATTGTAAGCAATAGAAGAGAGATTGCAGATGTAAGATGGTTGCAAATGTTGAAGTACCTGATTTCAAACCAATTCAAGGTGAGGATGAACAAGTCTTCTATGTTGCTCAAAGAAGACCAAATTTTCAAAGACAAGGTATGCCACTTGATCCACTTTCCTTTTCTGGTTATAGTGGTAATTCTTATGCACCAAATAACCAATGGCAACACAGTATTCTCAAAATTTTGGTAATTATCCACATTGGTATGGATCACAAGGCCAAGGACAACAATTTGCTAATCAAATCCCCCAGTGGCAACAGCCACAGGGAAACTGATATCCACCTCAGGGTTCAGGGAACCAGTTTCAAGGGAATTGGCAACCTACCTCTCAATTGAGGGGAAACCCATCATGGTCATCCCAATCTTCTAGATATCAGCCCCCTACTTAGTAGCCACAACCTCCTACTTTAATGCCACCTCCTACGGCTACAACACCACCTCCTAAGCCAACACAGCTGCCTACTCAATTATTGCCTAATCTAGATATCAAATCTCAGCAACAACAACAAGCTTATTCAGCTGATGCTAATCAATACCCAACCTATTCTTTATCACTAGATGATATTCACCTTCGATCTGGCACAACTCTACCTAATCCCTCTCAACCAGTTATTACTGAGGTACAAGAAGAGTAGCCAATCTCTGATCCTAAAGATGTAATACCTCAAAATCAAATATTACCACCATTTCCCCATAGACTAAAAGACAAAGAAGTTTCCATTGAACAACAGCAAAGCTTTGATATTATTGATCAACTAAAGCATATTTGTGTTAAAATTCCATTGTTGCAAGTAATAAAGGATGTCCCAATATATGGTAAGGCATTGAGAGAAGCATGCCTAAAGAAACCTGGCAGAAGGAAAAAGGATCCACAAACAGTTCATGTTATGGGTCAATTGGCTGATATTATGTTAGGAAAAATTGCTATTCCAAAGTATTCTGATCTAGGTAGTCCTGTTGTGAGTATAGTCATTAATGGTGGTCAAATAAAAAATGTTCTAGTTGATCTAGGGGCAACCATTAATGTAATGACAAGGAAAGTAATGCAACATCTAGAGATAGATAGTTTAAGGGCTACACCCATAGTTCTCCAACTTGTTGATGGCTCTACAGCAAGATCTGATTTTATCATAGAGGATATAGTAGTTATTCTAGATTCCTAGGAATATCCTATAGACTTTATGATTTTATCTCCAAAAGCAACATTGGGGGGATATCTAGTCATTTTGGGAAGACCATGGCTTGCAACAACTGATGCATATATTGGGTGTAGATCAGGAGACATGACTATTTCAGATGGCAGTTCCACAAAAACATTAGCCTTGTATTCCCCTGCACAACCTTAGCTTGAGCAGCAGTAGGTTGTTTGGCCTATTTTGGGAGAGGAATATAAAGAAATTGACTCTATTAATCACCTTATGATGATTAATCGAGTGCCACTTATGCAGTTATATGATGAAGAATCAATCCTTTATAAGGTCTTGATAAATGAATTAATAGAAGACCAAGAATTATAAGAATTGGTTCTGAATATTGCAAGGTTGGACTTTCCTACAGCCACTGATATCTTGCATACCTTGTTGCTGCAGGAATTGTCTTATTCTCATATTTTTGATATAAATCAGATTGATCTTACTATCAAGATAGAGGTTGAATTGAACAAATATTTGAACATCAATAAGAATATAGTAGATACTCAAAAGGATAGCCTAGTGGACTTGCTGAAACTCCATAGAAATGCTTTTGCATGGGATTACAAGGATATGAATGGAATTGATCCAACAGTTTGTACTCATCGCATTTACATAAAGGATGAGTGTTGCCCCCTTAGACAACCTCAAAGAAGAGTCAATCCTACCTTGAAGGATATAGTTAAAGAAGAATTACAGAAATTGTTAAAAGCTGGGTTTATCTATCCTATCTCTGACAGTCAATGGGTATCACCTTTGGTGATAGTTCCTAAAAATGGAGGCAAATGGAGAGTATGTGTTGATTATAGAGCCTTGAACTTAGCCACAAGGAATGATCATTTTCCACTGCCATTTGTGGATCAGGTATTGGATTCTCTTGCTGGTAAGAGATATTTTTCATTCCTAGATGGATTTAGTGGCTATAATCAGATACAAATAGCTCCTGAGGATTAGGAGAAAATAGCATTTACTTGCCCATGGGGCACTTATGCATATTTTGTTCTTCCTTTTGGGTTGTGTAATGCTCCAGCCACTTTTCAAAGGGTAGTGATCAATATTTTTTTCTGATATTTCTCAAGATATTATGGAAATTTACATGGATGACTTTACAACTTATGGTTCTAAATTTGATCAAGCATTAGGTAATTTGAAGAAAGTTTTGCAGCGGTGTGAAGACTACAACTTGTCTCTAAACAGTGAGAAGTGTTTCATTATGATGGAAGAAGGAATAGTCCTTGGTCATCATATATCTATACAAGGCATACAAGTGGATCCAACAAAGATTGAGGTTATTCAACATATTAATGACCCTGTGAAGCAGAAAGATGTGAGAAGTTTTCTTGGCCATGCTGGATACTACAGAAGGTTTATCAAAGATTTCAGCAAAATTGCAAGTCCCTTATATACACTGCTTACTAAAGATGTAGAATTTAAATGGACCTCAACATGAAATGAAGCTTTTTTAAAGCTTAAGAATGCTTTGACTCAAGCACCAGTTCTAAAAGGACCTAATTGGTCTCTACCATTCCAAATCCATACTGATGCATCTGATTATGCCATAGGAGCAGTGCTGGGATAAAAAGTTGACAAGTTGGAAAATGCAATATATTATATCAGTAAGAATTTGCAAGGACCTGAATTGAATTATACAGTTACTGAAAAGGAAATGTTAGCTGTCATATATGCCCTTAACAAGTTTAGACACTATATTATAGGGTATCCCATATTTATGCATATAGATCATACTACAATTAGATATCTCATGAATAAGCCATCAATCACTGGTAGATTGGCTCGCTGGTTATTGTTGATGTAGGAATTTGATATCACAGTTGTTGATAAGCCAGGGAATTCTAATGTTGTTGTAGATTATCTTTCATGTCTAAAATTGTAGGAAGATTCTACAATGATAGATGGCACTTTTCCAGATGAGCATTTGTTTCTCATACAAGCTCATACTCCTTGGTATGCTGATATTGCCAACTATTTAGCTGCAGCTAAGATGCCAATTTCTTTTTCTCCTAAGGAAAGAAGGTTGCTAGTCAAAAAAAGTTTTAACTTTTCATGGATTGCTGATTGTCTATTTTATATTGGACTTGATCAAGTCATGCGAAGATGTGTCAGAGAGGATGAAACATATTACATCTTGCATACATGTCATGATGAGCCATGTGGAGGTCATTTTGCTACCAAAAGGACAACACTGAAAATATTCAATACCAGTTACTATTGGCTTACATTACACAAGGATGCAACTCAGTACACAAGGAAGTGTGATAGATGTCAGTAAATGGGTAGACCTACAAAATTTGATGCGATGCCAGTATATCCTCAAATATCTGTTACACCATTTGACAAGTGGGGATTAGATTTTGTTGGCCCCATTGATCAACCTTCTAATGGTAAATCTTATATCTTAGTATGTACAGACTATGTGACAAAATGGGTAGAGGTTAGAGCTATACAACATGCAAGAGATAATAAGGTGGCTGAGTTTCTCTATGAAGAAATATTTACAAGGTATGGAGTACCAAGGGAAATTGTCTCAGATCAGGGAAATTGTCTCAGATCAGGGACCTCAATTTACATCAACATTGATAAAAGCTTTGGTCAATGAATACAATATAAGACATAGGAAATCTACCCCATATCATCCACAATCTAATGGCCAAGTAGAAGTTACCAATAAAGAGCTTGAAGCTATTCTTACCAAAATAGTGTCTATCCACAAGAAAGATTGGTCTCATCGGCTTTCAGAGGCAATTTGGGCATATAGAACAACATGGAAAACACCAATTGGATTCACACCTTTTGAGATGGTTTATGGCAAAACAACAATGATGCCTATTGAATTTGAGCATAAAACCTTGAGAACAACTCTACAACTGAATATGACATTGTCTGAAGCACAGAAGGAACGCATTCAACAGTTAAATGCTCTTGATGAATGGAGAAAGATAGTTGTTCAACAGACAGAATTGATTCAAAACCAAAGAGCTAGATGGCATGATAAATATATCAGAGAAAAGAAATTCAAAGTTGGTGACTGGGCAATCCTGTATGATTCCAGATATAAGGATGCTATGGGAAAACTCCAAACAAGGTGGTTGGGTCCTTATGAGGTAGAAGAAGTTTTTTAGAATGGAGCAGTCTGGTTGTCCACAATAGATCCTGTTTGATTTAAACTCTTAGTGAATGGACACCGACTATGACTTTATCACAAGCCAGCTACTAGAGAAGAGTTCCTGCAGCAGTTTGCTCCCCAAAATGAAATACAAGTTCTTGCAGCAAATGACAAAGTTCCTGTAGCAACTGCCAATGATTCAGTATCAATTCATGAGCTTCCTATTGCACTTGAGCATGTTGATAAAGGTGATGTTCCTGCAGCCTCTGTGGTGAACTTATTCACTATATCATAATAAAATATTTCCATGGGAATATTGTTTTTCGTACATAAAGTTTCATCCACTACATTCCATCCCACTTTCTTACCTATCACTTCATTTCATTTCACCATCATTTTCGCCCAATTGCAGGTACATGTATAGTGTACTTTATTTTAATTATGCATTTATTAGTTCATTATGATTTTTATCCTATTTAAATCCACTCCAAACCTGAAATCTCATCAGCCTGTGTGGACACGTGCTAGGTTAAGTTGGGGGGGGTACTTGATGGTCCTTTTTCCCAATAAGATTTATTACCAGTTTTTTTTGATATCCTGAATTGATTTCCTAACTGACATTACTTATGATGATTATTATTTCACATGAGTGAATAATAAAGTCTACTGCCAAAATTAAGATATGTAGATTTTAGTTTTGTGAAACTGTCAAACATTTTGGTGAAGCTGTGGAATTATTAGAGTAAAAGATGGGTGGTGATCTAATTCACCATGAACCAACGGTCCATGAAGGGTTGCTGTAGGATGTTGTCTATGTACATTATTTCCAAAACCATGGCTGGCTGGATTATTTCTTGAAAATCAGGGATTTCAACGATGAAATAGCTAAGGGATTTCAATGATGAAATAGCTATGGAATTTATGCATTCCTTTGATGAAGGAGAAGCTATAGTTAAAGGGTTGAGGGTAATTGCTATGGAGCAGTGAATTGCAGAGGTCACAGGGTTGCTGCAGGAAGGAGAACTCTTTCCAGAATCAAAGGATGCAAGAAGTGCTAGGGCAGAGTTCACAATTTCTACTAACAAACCCTTAATGGTGGATAGACAAGGGACTAGAAGGGTTTCTTTGCCAACACATTGGCCTTAGGTAGCTCTGTATATTATGAAATATATTACATGTGAAGGACGGTATTCAAATCTACATTCACCTCATTTCAAGTTACTTAGTCATTTGCGTCATGACTGGCGAGTTATTGTCCCAAATTTCTTGTATCATCTCATTTCTATAAGTGCTAAGGATACTAAAAAATATGGAAATCGCTCTGTTAGCCATCATGGACTGGTGAATTTTCTTGTACAATGGTCCCTGAGAGATGTTTCACAAATGGAATGGGGTGTGTTTGAGGATATTCTGCAATTTAGGGTTGATGAAGCCCCTATTAAAAATAATCCGTCGGCTCAAGAAGAGATTGTTGCAAAAGATCTTTCTGGTGAAGATGAGGGTTTGCTGGTGGCTAAAGGAGCCCCAATTATTATGGAAGGAAATATTGAAGCAGAGTCAATCGAAGGACAACCCTCTACCTCTCTTCAAAGAGATTCACCTATTTTGCAAAGGGAAGGAAAAGAATTAGAAAAGGATGAATCAGATGAAGAATTTGTTATCCAGCCATAGGAAGCGCATATTCCTCCTGCAACCAAGAGGTGTTGAACAAAAACAAAAACTCCTGCATCTGTTTCAAAAGTGTATGTAAGGAGAACAAGAAGAAGGACACAAAAGACTCAATCTGTGAGTAATCCAATAGAGGTTATTGCAGTAGAAACTTCAGAAGAAGATGCTACAGAGAAGGAAATGCAAAAAAACCCCGTAGAAGTGGAAATTCAAGAAAACCCTACAGAGGAAGAAATCCAAGAGGAAATTCAGGAAGAAGTTGTAATGGATAAGCTAGCAAATCTTGCTTCAATGGCATTGCAATGTGAAGAGTTTGTTGATGATGTTCTATAGCAACCTGAAGAAAATTTGGGAGATATGTCAACTCAGAATGAGGAGTTTGTTGACGAAATCCTATGGTCTAAGGTAGGACCTATTAGACCTCCTTCATCCCTAACTAGTTTATCAATTGCTTTAACATTTTTTAGGCAATGGGAAATAGAGAAGGATAGGTTGCAAGGGATAATTAATAAGCAGCAAAAAGAGATTGAAAATAAAGATAATAGAATTAAAGAATTGGAAGCTAAGGTAGAAGAGATTTATGGTATGGTTCCTGAGATAATGCAGTGTAGGACACCCCCAAGAATTTATGCAGTACATTTGAAAGAGCGGTATTTGAATTTCAGACTAAACCACATTGTTAGGGACCTTAATCCATCCTTGGAAACACCCGAGGAATTCTATCATGCTTATCAAACCTCCCCACATGCTATAAGGAATTTGTTATGTGAATTATATTTACATAACTATGTTGTACCCCAAGATAGAGAATGGAATCATTTGTTGTACATTGGGGATATCCATCTCAGAGCTCTAATGTTGTGGATCCAAAATGAGATGATTATAGGACCACAAGCCAGGGAATTTGAAAAATTGGAACTTGACTGTCCATTGCCATTGAGGAGGGAATCAGAAGCACTCAGGGTTCTGTATTATGATTGGCAAAAGTTGCTAATAAGAGATGATGTTAGTAAGATAGTACTTCCAATGAGAGAGGAAGTCTATCAAGCGTATGAGCAATAGGTTCAGACCCATAGGAAAAGCACACTAGAAGGGCTAACTCAATGCTGGAATCATCTACTAGATCATTTAAAACTGGGATAACCTTACTCATTACAAAATTTTCATGCAGCTATATAGAGAGCCTCCAGATACATACAACTAGGTAGGGAGAAATCCAATAACTGGTTGCCATTAATCTTTTAGCCTCCGATCCTTATGTGGCCACTTTTGGCATGCCAACCAACAGAATAGAATTATGATGTAGTTGTGGAAGAAATAGCTAGATGGTCCAAGTTGGAGAAAATGAAAGGATTTTATTCGAATTTGCCTTCCAAGGGAACCGGACAGGACACTGTTGGTGATTTTAGAGTTTCAACAAAAATAAAAAATTTTCCTTTTCCTACAGGAGCAGCAAACCCTTAAAGTTGGGGGGCATGATAAGTCGATGCTTTAACATGTTTTTTATCAGGACTCTTAGGTTTTTGGTATCTTTTGGGTTGCATTGTGATAGTAAAGTATTGTGAATTGACTATATGTAATCCATGTTTTAAAACTGAACTTAAGAAATCATGTTTGAACTTTGTCAGTTAATTCCTGCAACCATGCCAATTTATTCCTGCAGCCAAATGATTTGTCCCTGTGATATGCGGATTATTTAGAATAATGTCATATGTGAGTTAATGAAGGTATTAATTAAGATACATATGCATGTCCTTGTATGTTGTTTTTGTTTTAGTGCAGATAATAATTGATGCTATGGTGGATGATTTTCTTTCGCGCCTAAGGACTAGAGAATCACGTTCAGATAGCTGGAGGTCAAACTGAAGGAGATTCAAGCAAGTGCAATGTATGGCATAATTAGAGTAGTTGTACTTCACCATGGAATTTTAACTCTTGTGCATATTGAATTCATAAAATATTGCTTTGGCGTGCAAAGACTATGGTTTAGTTTCAGATCCACGGTTCATACAGCCAAGCTCTCAGTTATCTCCTTCATCTGACAATTATTCGCCTCTTCTTCTTGGCATAACTGGGGTTGTCCATTATAGTTGATCTTTTTTTTATAATAAGGTCTTCCTTCTTTCTGAGAGTTAGACAGAAATGAAAGAAATTGAGCAGAGTTTTGTCAAGCATTCTGAATTTTTTTCTTATAGAATATGTAATCATTTTTCAGGAAGAAATGAATAAGAATATGTTGTTCTAATCTATTAATAGTTCTTTGATGAGAGTTTGATATCACTCATCCAAGGGGGCCCACTTGGTGAGTGATCCTATGTTTAAGATCATTGAAGTTAGTTTTTACTGAGTTGCAGTAGAAATTCATGACTGCATTGTTCCTGCAACCACTGGAAATAGATCCGTTGACTATTCCTACAGCCAAGACAAAATGGTGTGATTTCTGTTATTTTCATTAGATCATTTCAGCAGTGTTTTGTGAAGCTTTCATTTAGCCTTTTATGATTTCCATTCCTACCTTTCCTTTCTGCATAATGTTAGTCACTGTAGTAATCCAGAACAATCATTTGAGGAGCTTAGTGCATATATATTGCAGACCCATTTCAAGTATTACGTTCTTGGATTGACAACTAAATGAACACCAGCCATGAAAATAGTAAACTCTATCATATGAATGTCCAAACTTCGGATTGAGATTTCAATTAGAGGTATTATTATTGTCATTATAGTTGGGGTAGACAATCTTTGAAAACCATTAAAGGCTTTATGTCTTCAACAAGTTAACCTTGAAATTCTTCCAAACCATTAATGGTTAACTCAACCCTCTTGCATGATTAGAGACTTTCTCTCTAAACTCAACCCACATCTAACCCAAGGGTCTCATCAAGCATTGATTGCTTTGACCATGGTTGTCCCTTTAACCCTTGCACAAAAGTTTACCCTTTGGGTAAAATCTTTATCTAAGGGATAATCTTAACCTAACCTTAACCCTTACCTCCTAAGGTAACCATGAGGTCTTCTCAAGCATTTAATGCTCCTTACACCCCTTCTCAACTAGTCTTATGTTGATAATTTTCACCATTTCATTGGTGAGAATTGTAAACATGGATTGATAACTTTTAATGCTGACCCTTGATTAAATCCTTCAATCTTGACCATCCATTTCCCTATTTCTTCCATAAATAGAGCCCTCATTTCCTCATTTTGATCATTCAAGTCTTTCGCATCACACTTATACTCAATTTTAGCATGCATTTAACCTCTCTTTGTAATAGGAATTAATCGAATAATCATTTTATAGTATTTCTATTATCATTAGCTTAAATCATATAACTAGTATATCATGTTAGGATAGTAATTTTACTAACCTTGTCATCTTATAATCTAGTTTAAACTCATTTTATAGAATCATGCATAAATAGGATGCATTCATGTTAAACTTCATCTAAAGCATCCCTCATTCTTGCATTAGTCATCCCTAAGTCACTTTTCTCAGTGATCTGAGAACAAAGGCATTGGCTTGAGGGACCTTGTGAGATAGAGAACCATGGAACACACCTTGGGGAGTTGAGATATCCTTTATAGCTCCATAACTTGCACCGAGTGCCATGGGTGTGTGGGAAAGTCTTTGAATATTTTAATTTTAATTTTGCAAAGTAAAAGAACTACACTTGTCCTATTTTATTCAAAGTTAAAGAGGGAAGTTCTTCCCCTTTTTGTCGATTTCTTTTGTTGACGCAAAATCAAAAATTTGCTTTGTTGACCAGGTTCCTTTACTAGATCAGATAATCATTGATTCGATAAGATAAAAATAACACCATGGTTTTGTGGAGCAATATCTCCACGTAGGATTTAATACATCATTGCAATAAAAGGTTAAAACAAACACTTGTGTGCTTTTATTTGAAAGAGGAAGGAATATGCTCTCCCCTTATCTGGGTGATCAAAAAGCCAAACCACTCTTACACTTTCAGTATTTATTGCATTAAAACCTTTAGCAGGCCTGCCCTCCCGAGGAGTTGAACAACTCTTAAAGCCATTCTTTGGCCGGTGTGAGGGGAACGACCTAAGTGGGAAACAACTTTGAAGCCAAGTGTTCCAACCCACTATAATCAAATGTGGAAAGTGACAGAAGTCCTTTTCAATGGTTGCACACAGTGATTAGGCTTCCCCCAGTATCTTTACGATACGTAAAGCCTTTGTCCTAAAGGTTGGGAAGCCTCCTGAGGGAGTTTATCATTGATGGTCGAACATGAAGCCTGATCATGAACCTTAGCATTATCAACCTTGAACCGAGTCAGTATCCAAACATTTGCAGTATCATAGTGCAAGGGTGGGGAACAATCCGCCCCCAAGATTACTCACCATATATCTCCCAAGATAACTATTTAACTATGGACCAATTTACTTTGAGTTAATTTCTGGCAAAAGGCAAAAAAATGGGCACCCCCCAGGGGGTGACAAGGCTGTTTGAGCTGATGGAGTATCGAGACTAGTGAGCCATGGTATTGTTGATGACCTTTGAATAAAGAGTCTGATTGATTTGTATTTTCTGTATCCAAACCCGTTGAAACATTGGGGATTTGAACACATCCTCACAGAACATACACTTATTGTTTAGACTAGGCAAAATGGTTGTCTCTTTTGTGTTGTGCATTCATTTCTTTCTTTAGAAAATCATTTATCAAGGTTGAGGAAAAATTCAAAAATCACAAGAAAACCACCAATTCAAACTATCGGGGCAGTCTAGCGCGTAAAAGCAACTTCTTAGTGCTTTGAAACCATCTTTTAGCGCACTTGAGCTTCACTTTAGCATGTTGATTTCAAAATTTAGCACATCATCAAATCCAAAATTAGCAGTTTAAACTTAGCGCTTTTTGAAAACATTCTGGCGCATTGAAGCAACAACATAGCACTTAGAGATCATGAATTAGCATGTTGAGACCGGAAGTTAGCGCATTAGCATCCCATATTATTGCATTACCTTTTAGACCAAAACCAATTCAAACAATGTAGTTAGCACGTCGCAAGGGCAACTTAGTGCATAGAGATCATTCTCTAGCAAATTGCGAGAATTGAGTAGCACATTAGGTTTCTATTTTAGCGCATTACAGAAACTAAGAAAACAGGGGGCAAAACAGAGGCTATTTTTGAAAAATCTGAAGACAATTTAGAAAGCCTTCTTTCCTCATCTTGAGCTCCATTAGGTAGAAAATAAAAAATAGAGTATTGAAACTACTCCCAAGGAAAGTTCTCCTTAGAACGAAGTTGTCAGAATCTGAAAACTAGTCTCAAGATAAAACACATCTCTCCTATCAAAATTAGGTAACACCATTGCAAATATCAAAAGGTCCTTCAATCAAACAGATTTTATCCCAAAACATACTTGTTTCAGACTTCAAGTTGTCAAATCGAGTTCCCATATCAAGAAACCTTGCATTCCATATCATTTGACGCACTTTGTCATGAGGGGGCATCTAAACCTTCATTTGATAAAAGTAAAACTTGAAGTCTTCAAAACAAGGCATCCAAATCCAAAACAAAATCAAAGGAAACCATTGATCGCTTATGCATGACTAATCCTCATATTCTGAGAAGAAAGATTATTTATCATAACACTAAGTTGAGGAAACAACAACCTAGTTCTCTGAAACTTACCAAAAGGAATAGATTTTTGTACATCAATCGCCAACTCTTCAAATCTCATCAAACATTCCTTTGTCATATGCACTTATATCTTCAAGACAAACCAAACAAATTTGATGAGGAACCATTGAGGAGCAGAGCATTCTGTCAAAAAGTAGCATTCAGCCAACGCTTGAATCATAGAGGAAAAATCAATCCAGCATTATTCCTGGAAATCTGCATCACTTACAACATACCTCGTGTAGAACCACCAACACTTGAACAAGACACAAAAGAAGAATGTGTTCCCTTCATCACTAAAAGTTTCTATTAGATGCTTGCTATCACTCATTCTCAATGAAACAAACAAAAGGAAACACAACCTGAATCCAGTATGGGGTGACGATTATCAAATCCCTTCGACTATCCAAACTTAGAAGACATAGAGATCACTGAGGAACTCCTTCAAGAATGCCAAGAAAGTGCCTCATTCCAAAGACTCATGGAAAGACATATAGAGGCCGACAAAGAAAAATATCTACTCATGCTCGCAAGAAAAGGAGTTAGGATTCCAAAAGACTTTGATTCAAACACCTTTAGAACAAGGAATCACCTCTATACTTATCAAGAACAAAAAAGAGAAGAAGACCCAGGTGACCTTGAGCAAAACATCCCTGAACAAAACATTCTAGAGCCAAACATACCTGAGAAAAATGTCCTTGAGGAAAACATACTATTTCACATGCCATTCCAAACTAGACACCATGAGAAGGAAGAAATCTTCCCTCAGTAAACAAATGCACCCTTGGTTACTCTTACACAACAAATGCAAGTGCTACAAAAATAGATGCAAGACATGCAACAAGGGTCAGCAGTATGATATTCTTTGAACGAGATTTGTCCTTATCCTTTTGACAAAAGGTTAAACATGGTACCTTTTCCCCCAAATTCAGACATTCCCGAATTTGACAAGTATGATGGGAAAAGCAATCCACAAGATCACATCTGGGAATTTTGTACCATGAGCTTGGAATTTGCTCATGACGACACTTATTTAATGAGATTATTCCCAAGAAGCTTGGGAGGGAAAACAATGGAATGGTTATCCAAAATCACACCTCCTGTCAAATCCTTCGATGAATTAGTCAACAAAATTATCACTCAATATTCCTACAACATTCAACATGCCATCACCATGCTAGATGTCTGCAATACCAAATAGAAAAGAAATGAAATATTCATGGTATTCCTTCAACGTTGGCGATGAATGGTCTCAAGATATCCTTGAGATGTACCTGAAAAGGAAAAGATGGAAATTTTCATCGACAACTTGAATAGAAAGATGAATTACATACTCCAATGCATACCATCTTTTGCCAAATTGATTGAAAATGGCATCCAAGTAGAGGAAGCCTGTGTCAAGAAAGGAATGTTGAAATTATTCAAAGAAGGAACAAATTCATCCAACTACAATAACCAAAACAACAATAACTTAGACAAATCTAGGTTCTGGACCCGAAACAAAAACACAGGAACTGAAGGAGGAAACGAAGCTAATGATATGAAGTCCAAACAACCAGTGTTGGCTTTATCAGGTAATCCTTAGGATACCAAAAATCAAAAGGGTGCTAACCAAGGCACTAACACTTATGCACCCAATACCAATCAAGATCCTCTCAACACAAACAACACAAACAATACTAACAATGCTCAAAACAATAACATCCATCAAAGACCAAACACAAACTCACGAAGTAACACAAGCAAGTTTCCTAAACGCATTTACATGCCATTAGGGAAATCATTGGAGTCTGTATTCAGAGAGCTCTTGGCAAACAAAATCATCTCTTTACCAGCAATCAACAACTTTGAGCCACAAATCAAACCACCTTGGTGGAACGACTCACACTTTTGTGATTTTCACCGAAACAAAGGACATCAAACAAATCATTGCATGAGACTGAAGAGCATTGTTCAAGACATGATTGGTAGGGGTGATTTAACTATCGATGACCTCTTAAAAAAAATGGTGACCATGGAGCCTTTAAGAATCCTCTTCTAAACTACAACAAAGGTGGAGCTTTCACCTCAAATGATACAAGAGGAGCTCATATCAATCACGTATACAATAACACAATCAATCATATATTAACCAATGACAATCAGGTAAATGTCATTACAATCAAAGATAGGTGTGAACATGAATCAGTCAAAGTAACCACCAGAGCTCAAAAATATGTCTTCAAAGGGAATACATCAGCCACAAACACAATACCCAAAATTCAATATGATCTGCTCAATCAACTATGCAAAACTCCTGCTCAAATATCTATACTTGAGTTGTTGAAACTTTCACCAAAACACAAAGACATATTGGAACAAGCATAATTGGAAACAAATGTACCTCCGGATCTGGATGTTGACAAATTCCAAGCCATGGTAGCTCATATGACAGGGCCTCATAAACTCACCTTTACTAAGCATGATAATATCTCATCAAGACCTCCACACAATACTCCACTCCATATTGAAGTCTTGGTCTATAAACACCGAATTAAAAGAGTATTAATAGATGGAGGAGCTGGACTCAATATATGTACCTTGAAACTTATCCATGCATTAGGCTTCTTAGAGGAGTCTATTGATCCACGAAAGAAGATCACCATCAAAGCATATGATGATGAGGAAAGATCATCCAAAGGAATAGTAATGTTGCCAATTCAGGTAGGACCGATGCAAAAGGACACTATGTGCCAGGTCTTAGACATAGACCTCACATATAATATCTTATTAGGTTGACCTTGGATACACGAGATGCAGATAGTACCTTCAACTTATCACCAATATTTTAAGGTCCCATACAATGGACAAGAAATCTCTATTTCAGCAGATCATAACCCTTTTCAACATTGTAATGCTATGGGCACAGTCCAAGAGAGTTTGGTTCCACATAATAGGGAAAAACAACTTTTCTCAGCACCAAATTTTCAGCAAGATAAGCCTAAATCTATATCTATGGATTTCAAACAGAAGATGACAATCAAAGAACAAGGAATGGGAGAATACTCTTTGGAAGCCTTGAGTTTAATCAACTTACCAGTATCGCCTAAATCTCATGGGCTACCTATAGCATCAACACATCAAGCAACACAACCCATCACCAAGTTTGATGGCAAGTTTATCCAACTAGGCACACTAGCACATGAGTCAGAAGAAAAGGACATCCTTAGTTGGCTATATAAAGATGAAGAGATAGTCAGAGCAACTACTATAGAAGTTTCTATACCAACATAGCTATACAAAAAATCCTACCTGATCATGCAACAGATGGGATACAATGGCAAAAGACCTATCGACAAGTGTCAGGAAGGCATTACAAAAGAATTGGATCCTCCTTCACAATTTTGTAAAGACAAAATAGGATTGGGCTATGCACACACTCTACCACCAAGGAAGACACCAAGAAAATACCAGAAACCTCAACGGAAGGCAAAGAAGAAGCACAAGGAAGACTCATGGAAGGAGGCACTATTTGATTCAATAGAGACAATCCAAAAGGAACATGAATCCCAAGAAAAAAAGAAACCCCAAGAGAAATCAGTCATTCAAACATCAGAAGTACTTTGTGCAGAGGTACATCATGTTCAGGAACTTACTTCAAACAAAGCAGAATCCCACCCAGACAACATCATTACTCCCTGAGGAGAGATAATATATGAACAGATGTAATGAGTGGAAGCAGGATTTGATACTGAATCAAAAAAGACCATCAGATTGGTCTCAATCATCAAGGACCTATTTTCACCCTACAACATACCAGTCCACAACACTGAAAGACTATGAGATAATACCTCCAAAACTGATTCAAATGAATATGAATGGGGCATTTGTTCCAATGTTACTGAAGATATTGCTGAACACACCAGTCATACACCCCTTTCTCAAGAAGAATATGGCATAGAACCTACAATACTTGAATTTGGTCCACAAAATATCTACGATGCCATGGAAAATGAACAGAAACATTACGAACAAGTTTACAAGGAAGATAATACCATCAAAGATCTCGACAATATACTTAACTTATTCAATATCCAGACCAACCTCGATGATACCTCCATCATGACACTTACAACAACTGAACTTGACCCACCCAATGACTCTTTACCACTCATCTTTCCTGACCTCATAGATTGAGATGAGCCTGAAAATCATGACATACCCATATTCCCAAATGATGAATCCGTTATCCATTACTTATGTACCGTTAAACCAGAAACAAACTCTACCAGTGAACAAAGTAATGACATCTACAATCAAGGGAGTGCCAAGTCTCTCAGTCACAAAAATGAAAGAAATCAAGGATCTACTGTTGAAAACCGGTCAATGGCAACAATAGATCACAAAAAAGTAAAAATAAAGGATGCATCTACAGGTGAAAACCTTCTTGAGGCACGCAAAGATGAGAGACTTGACACTCTTCCTAAACACTATCAGGAGCGGTCACCCATATTGATTGAGCCCACTCAATCAATCAACATTGGTACAACAGAATCAGCCAAAAACATACACCTAGCAGAATCTCTGACAGAGGAAGAAAAACAAGAATTTATCAAATTCTTCAAAGAAAAGCAAATCAACTTTGCTTGGTCATAAGCATATATGCCTAGGATTGATCCACATCTAATCATGCATCACTTATCTATTTCTCCAGGAGCCAAGCCAGTTAAGCAAAAACTGAGAAAAATGAATCCGCATGTAGAACTCATGGTCAAAGCTGAGCTAAAGAAACTATTAGACGTCAAATTTATTCAACCTATCAACTATGCTGAATGTATTTCCAACATTGTACCAGTATCAAAACCAAATGGCAGTATCAGGATATACACCGATTTTAGAGATGTCAACAAAGCCTGTC
Organism: Cryptomeria japonica; assembly: GCF_030272615.1. NCBI lineage: Eukaryota > Viridiplantae > Streptophyta > Pinopsida > Cupressales > Cupressaceae > Cryptomeria > Cryptomeria japonica. Next base: position 582,919,897 of record NC_081411.1, on the reverse strand, counting down.
CGAAGGATGATTTTCCTTTGCCCAGTATTGACATAATTATAGACCTTATAGCAGGCCATGCAATATTATCACTAATGGATGGTTTTTTCTAGATATAATCAAATCAAGATAGCTCTAGACGATCAAGATAAAACATTGTTTACCTATCCGTGGGGAACTTATTGTTGGAACGTCATGCCATTTGGCTTAAAGAATGTTGGGGCAACTTATCAACGAGCAATGACAACGATCTTTCATGACATGATGCATACCTTCATGGAGGAATATGTAGATGATCTCCTAGCTAAATCATTTACTCGAGCAAAACATCTGGGCATCTTAGAGAAATTTTTTGAAATATTGGAGAAATTCCAAGTCAGGCTCAACCCTAAGAAGTGTGTCTTCGGGGTAACATCAGGAAAATTATCAGGCTACATAGTCTCAGAAAATGGCATTGAAGTAGATCCATCAAAGGTACAAGCCATCATGGAGATGCCCCCACCTAAGAATATTAGCCAACTCAGATCATTGCAAGGATGACTTCAATCAATTAGGTGATTCATCACTCAACTAGCAGATAAAAGTCTACCATTCAACCATTTGTTACATAAGAATGTACCCTTCAGATGGGAAGCAAAATGTGCAGAATCATTCTATCAAATCAAGCAATATCTAATGAACCCACCAGTTTTGGTACCACCAATAGAAGGGAAGCCACTTATTCTCTACATATCAACAACATATATATCACTAGGGGCATTGTTAGCACAAGAAAATCAGGAAGGCAAAGAAAGAGCTATCTACTACATCAGTAGAACTTTGAATGGATACGAACTCAATTATACTTCATTGAGAAGGCTTGTCTCACAGTAGTATTCGCTTCTCAAAAGTTCTGACACTACATGCTAGCTCATACAATAAAGCTAGTAGAAAAAATGACCCTCTAAAGTACTTGCTCAGCAAAGCAACTCTTACAGGCAGATTGGCTAAATGGGTAATGATTCTTAGCGAATTTGATATCCACTACATAGAGCATCAAGCTATCAAAGGACAAGTAATTGCAGATCAATTGGCTAATGCACCATTACCAAATAAACAACCAATGGAGATTGAATTTCCAGATAGGGATGTTCTTACTATAAACACCAAGCAATGGACCTTATACTTTGATGGATCCTATACTCAACATGGCTCAAGTGTTGGCATTTTGTTCATCACTCCTGACGGGCACACCATACCAAGATCATATAGACTAATTTTTCCATGCACAAATAACATTATTGAATATCAGGCACTAGTTACCAGCATCAAAATGGTCATAGAATGGAGAATCATAGAATTGAAAGTCTACGGAGATTCACAACTAGTCATAAATCAAACCAATAATGACTATTAGACAAAAGATGACAAGTTGCTCCCATACAAATGAATGGTGGATGACTTCAAAAATTATTTTATACACATCACCTTCGAGCAAATACCAAGGTTGGACAATAGAGCAGCCGATGCAATGGCTACTATTGCCTCACTGCTACAAATTCCAGAGCAATAGAGTCATTACGAGTTTCTGGTAGAGCAACTATTTTCCCCAGCCTATGACCATTCTGATACCCATGTTATCTACACCTTAATCGACTCTGACTCTCTGTTATATGAGCCCATATATGACTATCTTAAAAACAATATCCTACCCATCGACCTTTCTCGAAACTAAAGACGTAACTTTATCTGGCAAGCCGCCCATTACACTCTCACTGCTAATACTCTTTACCGTCGAGTTCTAGATGGTACTCTTCTTCGTTGCCTTGATCATAATGACTCTGACTCAACTTTACAAGAGTTTCACGAAGGTATATGTGGTACACATTCAAGTGGTCCTACTCTTGCTAAAAAACTTTTAAGAATGGGATATTACTGGCCGACAATGGAAAAAGATTCTTATCATTTTGCAAAGAAATGTCCTAAATGCCAAATTCATGGCAATCTTATACATGCACCAGCACAGGAACTACAGCCATTCACAACATCCTAGCCCTTTTTCCAGTGGGGACTGGACTTAATCGACAAAGTACATCCTTCATCTTCAAATGGGCACAAGTTCATTATCACCGCAACATAATATTTTACCAAATGGATTGAAGCACTCCCCATGACCATAGTGACTGGGAAACAAATTGTCTCTTTTATTCTTAATTATCTAATATGCAGATATGGCATTCCAAGCTCCATCATCATAGATAATGGACGACCTTTGAAAAACTAAGATGTCCGAGAACTATGTGAACAATTCAAAATTCAGCATCGTTTCTCTACACCTTACTACCCACAGGGTAATGGTCAAGTCGAAGTATCCAACAAAACAATATCGAAAATCCTCAAGAAAATAGTGAATGATGTAGGAAAAGATTGGCACGTACAACTCAATCCAACACTTTGGGCATACAAAACTAGTATCCGAACACCTAAATGAGCTACACCCTATTCATTGGTATATGGATCAGAAGCAATTTTACCCCTAGAGGTAGAGATTCCATCTCTCGGAGTATATTTGAAAGGCCTCATTTCGGATGATGAGTATCAAGTAAACCGACTAAAAGAGCTAGAACTCCTAGATGAAAAACATCAACATGCCTATACTCATCTTAAAGCATATCAATAACGCATGTGCTGAAGCTACAATCACAAGGTCATCCCCAGAATTTTTAAAATCGGAGATCTAGTCCTCAAAGAAAATCCTAGAAATCAGCAGGATTAGGAAAAGAAAGGGAAATTTGAACCTAACTGGTTAGGTCCCTATGTTATCATATCAGCTTATGGCTCAGGTGCATATCAGCTAACAACTTCAGAAGGAGATGTGCTCGATGAACCGACCAACAACATCCATTTGAAGAAATACTACGCTTGAGAAAGTCTAATACACAGAAAAATCAAAAAATACAAAAAAATCAAAAAATACAAAAAAATCAAAAAATAAAGAAAAGAAAAAAGGTGCAATAAAAACAACTAGTGAAAACCTGGCAACAGGCGCTATTGTGAGAGGACAACTCCTCTATTTATCTTTCCTCTTGCACTTATCTATCCACAATCATAGCGCTATTGGCCATTGCCCAACACTTTATCAAAATAAGAATTATTCAGGACATACTTACCGTAGTCACTATCCTCGTTTATCAGAAATATCATTTTGTCATATCCTACCATGGCTTGATAATCACTGTACATATCCACATCCAGAGGTAAGTTTAGCTAGGGGCAACATTGATTAAAATTCTATCCTACAGTCAAAACTTGCAGTACACTCAGAACATCATATCCAACAAACAGATCAACACACGTGAGAGCCACACATTGATCACTTATAAGGATTTGTAGTACCCCTACCCTAATCAATTTATAATATTAGTTTGATCTGAGTTAGTTTAACATATTATAGTGTTATAGTCAGTTGTTTTGATTTTAGTGCATACCTGTTATTGTGGTTTTCGCACTAGTTTGTATGCAAGTTAATTAATTCTCCTATTTCATGTTATTATCTCGGGCTACCGCTTTCATTAAATTTATATATGTATGCATGTATGACTCTTGGTTGCAGGAGATTTCAGGTACAATACCGCATGAGTGCGAGGTTCATCTTCACCTGGATTTGCAGGTTTGAGTGTACCTCTTTAATCCTTAGAGTTGGATTAGGTGGTCGTAAGACCCTAGTTGACCATAGTCATGCTCAAGTGAGCATCATCAGTCGTCGTCGGTATTCCTTTTTTGTTTGGGTTTGCAAGTCGTCTGTCTAGTTGACCTTCTTGGTTTGCGTGTTTGGTGTGTATGGTTAAATTGAATAATTTAGTCCCTAGTATTTAATTTGAGTAAATATGTGTTTGTGCATTAAAGATTAATGGACTAAATTAAACAAGATTTCTTTATGTGATTTATCATTAATTTGAATTGCTCGATTTAAATTGGGAGCAAGTTCAATTAATTGGTTAAATTTAAATGTTAAATTTATTATGTTTATGTTGTTGGAAAAGAAAGATTTAAATTTAATTGTAATAGAATTAATTTTATCTTCTTGGCATTTTGGAAATAGAAAGGTTAAATTCAGTTATTTGCAAAAATCAATTTTAAATTGAAATGCAAGTTTGACTTATTGATATAGTTGGAAAATAATGAATTTTGAGGAATTATTTTAAATAAAAATTTTAATTCCAAAATAAATTTTTTGGTCAAACATTTCCCTTATAACCTAGACTTTTGGAAAATATTGGGGATGGAATTTTTGGAGAAAAATATATTTTTGGGAAAATATTTTGGGATGAAAGATTTGGGGATTTTGGAAGGATTTCTTGAGCTGCAGGTTGGGGCTCTTCATCAGATCCTTTCCAGGAATGCTTATTGAAGTAGGAATTCTGGTTATCAATTAGTTATTGTTTAAATTTTTATTTTTTTTTAAAAAAAGCATTGGATGTTCTTCATGCTATTTGGTTTGAATTTCTCCATTGATTGCCCTCAAGATTATGAATCATTGTGGAAATTAGTTGATAATGTCTTATTGCTTGAATTCTTGCAAGAAAAATGAGTTTTCTTATGCCCAAAAAAATTATTTATTTGGAAAGGTTTTCAACAAATTCTTTCAGTTTTTGAAACGTCTATCATGCTGGAAATTTTTATTTTAAGTCTCATTATAAGACTATTTTAAACAAAATGGGTGTTTGTGTTTTTTGAAAAAAGAAAATCAAAAAAATAAGAATATGTATATTCTATCGAATTTGTTTTAGCAAAATAACGAATTTGTATTGAAAAAATAATAATTCTTTTCTAGTCTCTAGGAGACGGTGTATTTTGCTGGGTATGATGTGTTATTCTTTTTAACAGTTTAAAAAAAATATAAATAAAAAAAAAAAAAAATGTTACCCCAACCACGTGGGAGAGTTTCCCCACCACGTGGAAGGGGGTGTTGCGTGTCCCTTTGGGCAGCAGCGTTCCCCAAGGAGGACTACGTGCTCCCTTTAGGGGTAGTAGCACTCCCCAAGGGGGCTAAGTGCTCCCATTGGGAAGCAGCGTGAGCTCCCATGGGAGCCACATGGGGTCCGCGTGGAACCGCCCCATATATTACGTTTCTTTTCTTTTTTTTTTTTTAAAACAACGTTTTTTATATATATATATTTTTAATAAAAAAAAATATATTATATTTTAATATTATTTAATGTTAATTTTTAATTAAGTTTTTAATTAGGATTAAATGTTCATTAAGTAATAAATTATCATTAATTTGTTATATTTTATTAATCTTGGATTAATAAATATATACATTAATTAATAGTTAATTTGGGTATTTGTCTTATTGAGGAAGAATAATATTTTAATTGGAAAATTGTTGAAATAAAATATATTTATTAATTGACTATTTTAAATAATATTTTATTCAAGAACATATCATTTGAGTAATTGAGAAGTAAATGAAATATTTTATCATTGGAAATTTGGATCATTTAAATGATGTACTATTGGAAATTTTAATAATGTATCGTTTGGAATGTTGGCGAGTTAATGGTATTCTCAATTTGTAAAATTAATGGTATAGTTATAATCTTCCTCTATTTTGAGACATGGGCGAATGGACTATGGAAATTGTGGTATTGTACTCACCTGGTAACGGTGATTTTTCTATCAATGCAATTCGAAAACTTAGATCATTTAGAAAACATGATTGACATTTAATGTCTAAATTAATTTGGGAAAAGATTGTATCTACAGATTATTACTTATGCAAGTTTAATTTCTGTATTCGCTTTTACTTATGTAATGGCAAGCCTTGCTTTGTTTGATTGGACCCTATCGTATGGTTGATTTGGGTCCTGTTTTAGTCCTTGGTCTCGAGTTTGACTGTAGTTTTGTGGTGGTGTCGTATTTGGTCATATCCCTTTTGTGAGTGCCTCTTATGAAGTCGTGTTTGACCAAATGATTGTTCCTTCCATTTTGAACTCCGTTCATCTGACCATGTGTATGTCTTGGTTTTGAGTTCATCTGAGTATAGTCTAGTGTCATATGGGAAAGTGGCTTTCGATTGGGGGCCGTGCCCAAAGTGGCTGCTGGGTAACCCATCAAAAGTGAGTCTAATAAGTGATAACCTAACAGTAGATTAGAATGTAATCTCTAAGTAAGATAATTGTGCCTCACACATGAGACAAGTGCTAACACAGACTCGACATGCTGTGAGAAGGCCTGAAATGGCAAACCATCATCCTTGTCTTCACGAAAGGATGTGTGGGTCCACATGAGGCTTGGATGGGCCAGAGGTACGGATTAGGTTTCCAGGGTAACCCAGTGTATGGAGCGGGAACCTATGAAGACCTGCCATGGTAACCATACCAGGTTGTGTGATGACACTTGTCCCTACGTTCGCTAGTGTGTTGTCGTATTGTCCTGTTAGGAGCACGTTTGTGGGTCATCCTATTGCCTATGCCCTTGTGAGTATCAGGTTTCATGTTAGACCTTGGGTGGTGATGACTCAGTTTTGTGGATGTCCTAATGGACCTTTGTATTAGCTTCGATTTTGTTCAGCTGGATCCTTTCCTTTTCAAGGATCGTTTATATCTTAATTGACCGATGTGGTCATTTGTATATTGATTATGTTTCTCCTTGATGGCAGGATTGTAAATTATGAGAACCTCATGTATACTTAACTTTATTAATTATCAGAGGGGTCTTGCAGTTGAGAAGACCTGGAGATGTAGCCCTTTAGGGGTGAACTCCGAGATCATCTTGGTGTTATGTGATGCTTTTACTTCTTATATTTCATGTTTAGTGTTAGCATGTATGAATGCCATTTTGATCGAATGCATAAGTGGTTTAGATGAGATTTATTGTAGATGCATGTATGTAATCATCTTTTAAAATGCAGTAAATTGTATCATGAAGGAATGTAACTTAGAGTAGTGGAATATATTCAGTTGTTGTTAAGAAAATTAAGTATGCATGAAAAGATCTCATAAGTTTATGATGAAATTCTTGTGTGTTAGAATATTAGATGCATGGCTTATATTTTAATGAAAAGCTTGAATGTAAAGTATGAATGAATCATAATGGATAAACATTAGCATGTGATTTATATTTCCATCTTCTGAAAGAAATTATCCTTGTTTAAGAATTATCTCATTTTTAAGATAATCAACTTATTGGATTAATTGAGATTGTTAAGTGAAATGTGTAATTAATTAATTATGTTGGGAAACTCTTTAGGTGTTAGTTGATGTCTTCCGCTATGTAATCTGAATCTTTTATATCTTGTTGTATCTTAATGTAGTGTAACTTTAAAAAAAAAAATTATTGCACTCTATTCTTGTGTTATGGATTAATCCCTTCGGGGTTTCCTGGCGGGGCATTACATTTGGTATCAGAACCCATGTTGCAAACACTGGGATCTCTAGTTTCATTGTGCCCTTAGTTGTTGTGAGGTGTATCAACCTTATGTGCATGCTTGTCCTCCCTTGTTTATGTGAGTGATTGAGCAGACTTTAACTTGTGTGTAACGTGTGTGTTCACAACTTGTTCTCACCTTCTTGATGTTGGTGTTCTTAATGATTATATATGCTTTATGTGCTTATTGATGTCTTGGTCTATGATTACTCATATTTTGCAAGAGAGTCGTATGTATCTTCCTCATCGATTGTTGCACTCTGTAGACTAATCCATTTGGGTTGGTTAGTGCTTGTCTAGAATCTGAAAGTGTGAAGTGGGCTTGTTTAAGAGTATGATATAGCTTAGTGTTGTCCACTTGAAGGACTAGTATGGTAAATATTGAATGCTTATCTTGTAGAAAATTGAATGAGTATGACCACTCCTCTCTCTCTCCTTCTGGAAATTAAAATGTTTGGGATGTGTGTAATTATCTTTGATTTGAATTTTCTATATTTTGCGAGAGAAAGGTTGTGACTTCTTGAACCCTTGTGTGAGCCTTATGATGCTTATGTTTTTAGATTATTCAAGGGCTTTGGGTTGAAAGTTAATATTGGTTGTTGGGAGAAAACTGTATGTTCACATTAAAGAACTCTCCATGTGTAATGTAGGAATAACATAATTAAATTCTATCTTATGTAATGTGCATTAATATGCAGATAGTTGTTATGTGAAATTGCTTTGTTTGTAAAAGATTGTTTTATGTGTTCCACTAAGGATCGTGTTATGGGTTGCATTAAATCAGTTTGACTGAGGATCTATTTTAGCAAATGCTCCATTGAACTTGCTTTTGGGTATATGTATTTACCTTAATGTGGTTAGAAAGTGCGGATGAAAAGCTTGTTTGATGTGTATGCATTATTATGTATTATTTAGTTGATAGCTCCTTGTTTACCTTTTTAATTGTAATTGGATTTTCAATGATAGATTGCAAATTATGATATGTGTTTGTATTGTATTAAAGGAGTGAGTGTTCGCAAGAGGTCTGGTATTATTGAAAGGATTGCCTATTTTGATATCTGTTGTTTGGAAAACTAGAACATTCTGTTGCAACCATAATAATTGGAAACGTCATGATTAGACTATTTTGGCATCCTTCTAAAATGGTAGCAAAATGAAAACTGTGCAATTGAAATGATAGGCTTATAGTGAGAAATTTTATAATGTAGTGTGATCTGTTGATCTTGCATTTTTGCAGGAAACAGTTTGATTATCAAACTCTCTTTCCCTTCTCTTTGCCTAGATTATAAGACTTTTAGAAATGATATTAAAGGATGCATTAATTTAAATAGAATGTTTATAAAACATGTGAAATTATATGTTTTCTTTTGGGCTTCTTATGGAAAGATGGAAGTCTTAAGCTTCAGAAAGAAATTTGCATAGTTAGTAATGTGGTTACGAATGCTTAATAGAATTCGAGAAAGATATAGGAATGATGATATTTCCTTATGTAATTGTGAATTGTTAATAATTTCAGTACTTGTATCTAGAGTAAACTTGATTTAGTTATTCATGTGGGAAGCATAATTAAAACCTTCCTTGAGTAAATGATAGCGTATTGAAAAGTACTCCCCGTAAATGTGACTAAACCAGTACTGGTGTTTTCATGTGTATTGTAAGAAACTAGTACTTATTATATGTGCCCATGGATTGGTGAAGTAATCAACCATGGGGGATATGTTGCTTATTAGTATGGGAAACCATACTGTTTATCTGATGTGGCTTATTTGTTTTCCTACTGAGTACCAACCCTCAAGTTGTGGGTAATTCAATATGTTAAGGGGTAGTATTCGAAGTCACCATTCCTTGAATAGTATGGATTGGCGTACGAGTAATGTCAGCATGAAGCGACTTTAGCTTCTCTATTTTGAGGAATGATATAGTTATACTATAAAACTGTATCAAAGGTGTACTCAATATTTTCCCTTTTGATGAATCTATTTATAGGTTTATGTGCGGCAGCCTATTCCTTTCCTTTATTTGAGCATATTGATGGTGATTCTTGTGTATAGTGATGGTGTAATTTGGAGGATCCTTTTCCTTATCTTCATGAAAGGTAGGTTTATCCACATGAGCTGCTAGTTAGTATGTGTTGGTGGGCATGTGGGTGGACCCTAGTCATGTATACCTCTGGTTATGGCGAGTATCCTTCTAGATACATCACTATACGGGATGCGACCTACGCGTGCTTTTTCTGCGAGGTACACTACCATGCGAGATACGTCCATTGTGTGTTTTCTTCGCTTAGGGTATTGCCATGCCGCGTGACGATGTGATGCAGGGTGATGTTGAGGTGCACACCGCCATGTCATGTGGGTAGTGTGACTATGTCGCACCACATGATGAGCTACTGCAATAGCTAGACAGTTGTTCCTTCCTTCCTCGTTGGTGGCTAGATGCTAGTCACATAGTGATGTTATGTTCAGTTGTGATATTCTTTGTATTTCTTTGGAGACCAGCAATTTATTTTACTTTGACTTTGAAGGTTTAGCCATGATCTTGTGATCTTTTGCACTTTTGATTTGGTGTTGCAATTCCGGATTATTTTCTTGCCTTACTGTTGGAATTGATGATTTATTATTTTTATTCATCTGTACTTTGGTGGCTAAATTGGTTTATCCTTATCATTTTCATATTGTTGGTCTTGTGTTGAAATGTGAAATTCCTCTTCAAGGATGTATGATACGGACTTGGTAGAGTGTGTACGAGGAAGTGGACATAAGGAACCTTGAGGATGGGGGTATGTGAAGCTGTGTTGCAGCTAGGATCCACTACCTACCTATGTGTGGTGACTATCTCTTGGAGGCTAACCACCTTGCTCAATAAGGGATATTCACAAAGGTCTTGTATGGAAGGTAGCACCGCTATGGTGTGCCTAGCACCATCGAGCCTTGAGTGGGATATTGGATATTTATGATCATATTGTTGTTATGAGATCAGGCATAGAGATGCTAATCGTGCATGTTATCTTTGACCGAGCATTAGACATGCCCACATGTGGCCCTTTGAGTTATGCATTCCAGTTATGTGGATGGTTATTATGTGTATCATGGAGTAAATTGTGTTAACTTGTCACTATGTTATGGGACATAGTCTTTGGAAAGGTTTTTATATTCTTGGAAAGTGTAATCAATTGAGTTATCTATGTTGCTCTTATTTCATGAAAGTTAACTTGGTTGTAGAAATTGAATTTTGAAGCTAGTTCTTTGCGATAAAGTTTTATGAAAAGATGTATTGGTAAAGAAATTGATCATGATGGCATGTTTTATTGTCATATTTGGTAGATGAGTATGTTAATTTTTGTTTACCTCTTTGTAATGCATTAACTTGGTGTAATGAAAGGGAGAAGATTCTTATTTCTCTACTATGATTGTGGATAATTCCTAAAATATTATAAGAAATGTATGTATTTAGATGTACCTTGCCAATGGGTAATGGCATTCATAAAGGAATTAGCAATAATGTTTCAATTATTTATGAAAAGATTCCTATGTGCAATTTGATATTTGTTGAATGAATTTCAGGGCTAATGTGTGCGACATGTTCTCCATCTAGCCTTACGACTTCCGGGAGTAAGTCAGAACCTAGGGGGAAGAATGTAGTACCCCTACCCTAATCAATTTATAATCTCAGTTTGATCTGAGTTAGTTTAACATATTATAGTGTTATAGTCAGTTGTTTTGATTTTAGTGCATACCTGTTATTGTGGTTTTCACTCCAGTTTGTATGCAAGTTAATTAATTCTCCTATTTCATGTTATTATCTCGAGCTAACGCTTTCATTAAATTTATATATGTATGCATGTATGACTCTTGGTTGCAAGAGATTTCAGGTACAATACCGCATGAGTGTGAGGTTCGTCTTCACCTGGATTCACAGGTTTGAGTGTACCTCTTTAATCCTTAGAGTTGGATTAGGTGGTCGTAAGACCCTAGTTGACCATAGTCATGCTCAAGTGAGCATTGTCAGTCATCGTCGGTATTCCTTTTTTGTTTGGGTTTGCAAGTCGTCTGTCTGGTTGACCTTCTTGGTTTGGATGTTTGGTGTGTATGGTTAAATTGAATAATTTAGTCCCTAGTATTTAATTTGAGTAAATATGTGTTTGTGCATTAAAGATTAATGGACTAAATTAAACAAGATTTCTTTATGTGATTTATCGTTAATTTGAATTGCTCGATTTAAATTGGGAGCAAGTTCAATTAAATGGTTAAATTTAAATGTTAAATTTATAATGTTTATGTTGTTGGAAAAGAAAGATTTAAATTTAATTGTAATAGAATTAATTTTATCTTCTTGGCATTTTGGAAATAGAAAGGTTAAATTCAGTTATTTGCAAAAATCAATTTTAAATTGAAATGCAAGTTTAACTTATTGATATAGTTGGAAAATAATGAATTGAGGAATTATTTTAAATAAAAATTTTAATTCCAAAATAAATTTTTTGGTCAAACATTTCCCTTATAACCTAGACTTTTGGAAAATATTGGGGATGGAATTTTTGGAGAAAAATATATTTTTGGGAAAATATTTTGGGATGAAAGATTTGGGGATTTTGGAAGGATTTCTTGAGTTGCAAGTTGGGGCTCTTCATCAGATCCTTTCCAGGAATGCTTATTGAGGTAGGAATTCTAGTTATCAATTAGTTATTGTTTAAATTTTATTTTTTTTAAAAAAAAGCATTGGATGTTCTTCATGCTATTTGGTTTTAATTTATCCATTGATTGCCCTCAAGATTATGAATCATTGTGGAAATTAGTTGATAATGGCTTATTGCTTGAATCCTTGCAAGAAAAATGAGTTTTCTTATGCCCAAAAGAATTATTTATTTCGAAAGGTTTTTAACTAATTCTTTCAATTTTGGAAACCTCTATCATGCTGGAAATTTTTATTTTAAGTCTCATTATAAAACTATTTTAAACAAAATGGGTGTTTGTGTTTTTTGAAAAAAGAAAATCAAAAAAATAAGAATATGTATATTCTATCGAATTTGTTTTAGCAAAATAACGAATTTGTATTGAAAAAATAATAATTCTTTTCCAGTCTCTGGGAGACCATGTATTTTGCTTGGTATGTTGTGTTATTCTTTTTAACAGTTTAAAAAAAATATAAATAAAAATAAAATAATGTTACCCCAACCACGTGGGAGAGTTTCCCCAACACGTGGAAGGGGGTGTTGTGTGTCCCTTTGGGCAATAGCGTTCCCCAAGGAGGACTGCATGCTCCCTTTGGGGGCAGCAGCACTCCCTAAGGGGGTTGCGTGCTCCCATTGGGAAGCAACACTTCCCCTTTGGGACAGCGTGAGCTCCCATGGGGGCCACGTGGGGTCCACGTGGAACCCCCCATATATTATGTTTTTTATAATAAAAAAAAAATAACATTTTTTATATATATATTTTTTTAATAAAAAAAAATATATTATATTTTAATATTATTTAATGTTAATTTTTAACTAAGTTTTTTAATGATTAATATTTTAATTAAGTTTTTAATTAGGATTAAATGTTCATTAAGTAATAAATTATCATTAATTTGTTATTAATCAATTGTATGATGGAAAATATACATTTATTAATACTCAAATTCTATTTTTTTATTATTAATAAGTATTTTTCTAAATTAAATACTTGACTGTTAATATTGGGTTTTAATTATTAATTTGTTATATTTTATTAATCTTGGATTAATAAATATATGCACTAATTAATAGTTAATTTGGGTATTTGTCTTATTGAGGAAGAATAATATTTTAATTGAAAAATTGTTGAAATAAAATATATTTATTAATTGACTATTTTTAAATAATATTTTATTCAAGATCATATCATTTGACTAATTGAGAAGTAAATGAAATATTTTATCATTGGAAATTTGGATCATTTAAACGATGTACTATTGGAAATTTTAATAATGTATCGTTTGGAATGTTGGCGAGTTAATGGTGTCCTCAATTTGTAAAATTAATGGTATAGTTATAATCTTCCTCTGTTTTGAGACATAGGCGAATGGACTATGAAAATTGTGGTATTGTACTCACCTAGTAACGGTGATTTTTCTATCAATGCAATTCAAAAACTTAGATCATTTAGAAAACTTGATCGACATTTAATGTCTAAATTAATTTGGGAAAAGATTGTATCTACAGATTATTACTTATGCAAGTGTAATTTCTGTATTCACTTTTACTTATGTAATGGCAAGCCTTGCTTTGTTTGATTGGACCCTGTCGTATGGTTGATTTGGGTACCTATTTCAGTCCTTGGTCTCGAGTTTGACTATAGTTTTGTGGTGGTGTCGAATTTGGTCATATCCCTTTTGTGAGTGCCTCTTATGAAGTCGTGTTTGACCAAATGATTGTTCCTTCCATTTTGAACTCCGTTCATCTGACCATGTGTATGTCTTGGTTTTGAGTTCATCTGAGTATAGTCTAGTGTCGTATGGGAAAGTGGCTTTCGATTGGGGGTCACGCCCAAAGTGGCTGCTGGGTAACCCATCGAAAGTGAGTCTAATAAGTGATAACCTAACAGTAGATTAGAATGCAATCTCTAAGTAAGATAATTGTGCCTCACACATGAGACGAGTGCTAACACAGACTCGACATGCTGTGAGAAGGCCTGAAATGGCAAACCATCATCCTTGTCTTCACGAAAGGATGTGTGGGTCCACATGAGGCTTGGATGGGCCAGAGGTACGGATTAGGTTGTCAAGGTAACCCAGTGTATGGGGCGGGAACCTATGAAGACCTGCCATGGTAACCATACCAGGTTGTGTGAAGACACTTGTCCCTATGTTCGCTAGTGTGTTGTCGTATTGTCCTGTTAGGAGCACGTTTGTGGGTCATCCTATTGTCTATGCCCTTGTGAGTATCAGGTTTCATGTTAAACCTTGGGTGGTGATGACTCAGTTTTGTGGATGTCCTAATGGACCTTTGTATTAGCTTCGATTTTGTTTAGCTGGATCCTTTCCTTTTCAAGGATCGTTTATATCTTAATTGACCAATGTGGTCATTTGTATATTGATTATGTTTCTCCTTGATGGCAAGATTGTAAATTATGAGAACCTCATGTATACTTAACTTTATTAATTATTAGAGGGGTCTTGTAGTTGAGCAGACCCGGAGATGCAGCCCTTTAGGGGTGAACTCCGAGATCATCTTGGTGTTATGTGATGCTTTTACTTCTTATATTTCATGTTTAGTGTTAGCATGTATATATGCCATTTTGATCGAATGCATAAGTGGTTTAGATGAGATTTATCGTAGATGCATGTATGTAATCGTCTTTTAAAATGCAGTAAATTGTATCATAAAGGAATGTAAATTAGAGTAGTGGAATATATTCAGTTGTTGTTAAGAAATTTAAGTATGCATGAAAATATCTCATAAGTTTATGATGAAATTCTTGTGTGTTAGAATATTAGATGCATGGCTATAAACATTAGCATGTGATTTATATTTCCATCTTCTGAAAGAAATTATCCTTGTTTAAGAATTATCTCATTTTTAAGATAATCAACTTATTGGATTAATTGAGAGTGTTAAGGGAAATGTGTAATTAAGTAATCATGTTGGGAAACTCTTTAGGTGTTAGTTGATGTCTTCTGCTATGTAATCTGAATCTTTTATATCTTGTTGTATCTTAATGTTGTGTAACTTTAAAAAAAAAAAATTATTGCACTCTATTCTTGTGTTATGGATTAATCCCTTCGGGGTTTCCTGGTGGGGCATTACAGGATTCACAACACATAATGGATGATTTTCTATATCAAATGTTTGCATCTTGCATATGTTTTGACTATTTTGCACTTGAGCTTTTTTTGCATTATTGGCTGTTATACATTTTCTCAACAATGCATCGAGCTAGAGAAAGTCATTAAGACTCGAATATCTTTTTAGTTTTCTGTCTATGAGGTGATCATTTGTACTATGCAAATACTTGTCTCAAGACATGATTCAAAGCATAATCATTGAAGACATGGTTCCACTTTGCGCATAGAAATGGTTTAATCTTTCTAGTTTATACGCAAGATGCACTCAGGTCATCTTGGTTCAATTATACCTCGACGCTTGTGCTATCTTGCAAAATCAAAAATCATGTAAATTTTTCTCAGGTCATTATGGTTCAAATTATACCATTATGCTTGTATAAATTTTTAACATATCCCAACAAATCAAGGCTCAATGATGATAACTACAAAGAAAGAAAAAACATGTGACTATACAAGGATGACAAACACAAAATGAGGATGCTCAAATTAGTTGCATATCATTATCATACATCTCATTTTCAAGATACATCTCATACATCATGCATTATCCCATCATATTCATCATCATAGAAACATCAAAATCATATAGAAAGCACCATCCATAAAAACATCACATAAAGATCAAGAAAAATGGTGTCGTATATATATATATATATATATATATATGATCAACTGTACAAAATCTGTCATGTCTATCCCAAAAGACAACAATAAAATCAAAATACAATATAGACAATGTCTCTCAGGTATGACTATCTCCTGAGGGTGATAGTCTCGTAGCAAATGTTCCAGCACCAAGATCCCCAGGTGGATCCTGACGAGTAGGCCCTGTCACGTCTCTGCTCTCTATCCTGGACCTAGTCTGCCTGGATCGACTAGATCTCGTAGCTGTGAAGCTTGGAATTTGGTGCTCCCTAGGAACCACATCCTCATCATACCTCTAGTAATACTCAGCCTCCTTGGTTGTATAAGCCAACTCCCTCAGGGTGTCTCTCATCAAACCACCCACTGCTGCTTAGTCAAAAGTCTCTGTTCGAGCCTCCACTCAACCCAACCACTCCAAAGTTGTATCCTGCTCAGTGGTCAACTATGTAATCTATCACTGATGTGCTAGTAGCTGTGTCTGTAGATGCTGCACTGATAACTGCAAGGACCTAATATGAGCATCCTCGCGATGCATCAGAATTCAAATCTATAGAGGTACCTGTGTAGTGGTACCCCCTGTCCCTCTCCCTATCCTTGGTGTTGGTGGGGGTAGTACATTTGACCTCCTCCTCTGAGCCGGTCGTCTAAACTAATCAGTCCCTCCCACCGTTGGTATCACCTCTCCTACTCTCTCCTCATCCCCAGCTCCAATAGCCAAACCTCCCCTCTTTCTATCCATCACAGCCCGCCACACTGCTTTCTACACTCGTATCCCTCTGTCACCACCATCTCCACCCCTATCTCCTCTCCTAAAATGATCAAATCTCCCCCTATCCCCTTGCCGACCTTGGCCACCTCCTCCACCATCTCCACTGTCATCACCTCCACCATCCCCCAGTCCCTCATCCAGCTCCTCTCCAACCTCCCCCTATCTCCCTAGCCTCTTGGGTTGCTCATCCTCATCATCGTCAAAAGCATGAATCATCTCTGCTGGATCCGATATCCTCGCCACCACATGAGCTGCAAAGAGTTATGAGAACTCCTCTATCATCCCCACATCTATTATCTTGTAGGCATAATCTTAAATTTGGTTGGCTAGGTGAAAGAACTCCTCAACCGCCGCTGCACTGTTAATAGTGGGTCCCCGCTCTGGCACATCCTACCTCTGTCGTGCATACAAACATGCTCCCTGAGGAATTCCCTGCTTTCGTCCATACTGTCGATGAACTCGGCTATGCAGAAATCTCTCTACCACAAAGGGTGTCCGCCCTATCAAATATCTAGACATATAAACATATGGCATCTCCATCCCATCCTCTGCCCACACCTCACACTCCATATATGGTCTCCAAATGACCGTATCGATATCATCTAGAACTCACCTCCAATGCTCTCGTTTGCCCAGCTTGCATTGGACAACTACCCCTCTGTATCCATAGGCATATGCACAACCAACATGCTTGTCTCTGTCTGCAAGTGGCCTAGCAGCGGGAATGTTCTCCCATGCCCATATTTGTAGCAGTGTGACCCCCATAGATAGGCTGTTGTATCCCAAATAAACCACCTGATGTAGGTCCCTGTATAAGTGGGCCAACATCGTGGACCCCCATGCAAATCAGTGACCCTGTGTCACCATGTCCTCCTGAGCCAATCCCCATCCCACTACTAGTCCCTTCCACCTATGATCGGGACATATGAAACAACCTATGAAACCTGCCAGTACTGATGGTAGAGGAGCATAATCCAAATCAATAAACTCCTCCCACAGGATCTCATACCCACAAATCATGTCATCCTGTAGAATCCTTTGAAGAGCCTCTGTACCACCCTCCTTAGTCTGCTCATAAGGTAATAGTGCACCTACCATAGGGATCCATAAAATCTCGTAGCAATCCTCAAGTGTCACTGTAATCTCACCTATCACCAAATAAAAGGTGTTCGTGTCACTATGCCACCTCTCAACCAACGCTATCAACAAACCCCAGTTAATGATATACCAGGGCATCTCTAGCAAAGAAGATAGGCCGCATCTCTCAATGATATCTCTGTCAGCCTATGTCAATCATGGTATCAAAGACCATGGTCTCAGAAATTGCTATCGTGACTGCACAACTCCAAGCTATTCCTGTCACAAGCAAACCATGTCCAATATTAGTTCCACCATCATATCACCAATCCATATAAAAAACCATCAATTCATATCAACTTGTAAAACACATCAAGTTTCACATCATATCGAATCCATATCAGATTAGAACAACTTGAAACAATGCAAATCAAATTAGGTTATCTATCAAACATCCATATCAACTCAAGAAATACAACACATGTTCCACATCCATATCAACTTGAAACACAACTCAAGTTCCACATTCATATCAACTTGAAAAACAACTCAAGTTCCACATTCATATAAACTTGAAAAACAACTCAAGTATCACATTCATATCAACTTGAAACAACGAATGTCAAATCAAGTTCGTATCACTCATCCATATCAAAATTCACATCATATCAACTCCACATCAACATCAAATCATCACAAACTTGAAACATTGAAAATCAAATCAAGTTATTTCTCACATTCATATCAAAAATCCATATCAAAAACCATATCAGGACTCATATCAGACAATATATCAAAACAATGATAGAAGGCATGTAGATTGACTATCGCACCCATCCCACAAAAACTGGCAAACCCCTACTTATCCCCACCTATTTTTTATTCTTCTCCAATCCCTCACAAATCCTATTTTTTTGCCTATGCGTTAAGCTGCTAGACATGCACCATCAAAAATTCTCAATGCGCTATGCAATCAACCCTCAGCCCTAGCCTGAACCTATGCACTAACCTAATCCATCAACACGCCACCTAAAGCACCCTAAGTGCTAACCCTCGGCTATGCGCTATCCTAATATGGCTCTATGCTGCAAACCTAACCCTATGCACTAGGTTATCCCTACACGCTAGCCGAACCTGCCCATGCAACCCCCTATGAACTCTATGCGCTAGGTCTACCCTACGCGCTACCCTTTTCCCCCTACGCACTAGCCTGTGAACCCACTGTGCTATCCTACCCCCCCTACGCTATCCTAACCTACCCAGATGCTACCCTAGTTCATAACATCCCATGCGCTACCCTACTTATTGTATGCACTACAGTTTTTACCAGACGCGCTAAACCATTAAACCCGCGTGGAAATTTGGAAAACATACCTAAAAATGACAAAATAGAAATAAAAAGGGGCCAAAAATGATGAATTACCGGTGGTCCATACATAGCGGGCCTCCGATACCTCCGAACACGCTCGAATCAATGAGAAGAATAAGGAACCGATATCTTGACTTTTGCTCCAAGTGTCACTTTCTCCAAAGTCAACAAGCACAAATGAGACAAAAGAAACAACTTTTTCCCTTTTATAGGGTAAATCAAAATTAGGGTTACATGGTGGAACACGTAAATTGCTCATGGTCTCACATCTAACCCTAACAAACATCATTATCGAGAGATGAATCAAATTAACGCATTCAACATAGACAAAATTTTAAAATGCGACGAAATTTATCAAACATTATCAAAATCAAATTAAATTTTCAAATTTTTTTGATTCATTTCCTGAGGGGGCTTTATCATATCAACATCATTTATCAAATTTGGGGCACGACATGAACATCTTGACATCAACATCACACTGATCATGATCAAATTCTGACAGCACGTCATTTTTCTTTGAATCAACATGTGCACACACGTCACTTCAAAGAGGGGCAAAATGTAGACGTATAAAAATGACCATATTCCTAAATGAATATTTAATGTTCATTTTATTCTCATTCCTCTATTTAGTTAAATCTAATTTTATTAAATCATCCACATTCTTCTATTTAATTAAATAAATTATTTTATTTATTTATTTAAATTCACTTAGGCCCTTTATATCATTTTATTTAATTAAATCCCTTCTCTCTACTTTTTAATTAAATTTACATTTTAATTAAATGGTTCACCCCAATTAAATAAATCTAATTTATTTAAATCCCCAACTTGCAACCAAATTGAAATAAAGCGATTTATTTTAATCCTATTATCCCTCACCCACTTGCATTTTCCTACATCTCCCACTTGTCTCCTAAACCCCCTTCTAGATTATTCTAATCACTTCTAAATTAGACTAACCCATCTCCTAAATATTGTCACACCCCTAAGCAAAGGGAAGCCACTTCTCAAACCCTCAAAGTCTTTGAAAACCATTAAAGGCTTTATGTCTTCAACAAGTTAACCTTGAAAGTCTTCCAAACCATTAATGGTTAACTCAACCCTCTTGCATGATTGGAGACTTTGTCTCTAAACTCAACCCACATCTAACCCAAGGGTCTCATCAAGCATTCATTGCTTTGACTATGGTTGTCCCTTTAACCCTTGCACAAGAGTTTACCCTTTGGGTAAAAGCTTTATCCAAGGGCTAATCTTAACCTAACCTTAACCCTTACCTCCTAAGGTAACCATGAGGTCTTCTCAAGCATTTAATGCTCCTTACACCCCTTCTCAACCAGTCTTATGTTGAGAATTGTCACCATTTCATTGGTGAGAATCACAAACATGGATTGATAACTTTCAATCTTGACCCTTGATTAAATCCTTCAATCCTGACCATCCATTGCCCTATTTCTTCTATAAATAGAGCCCTCATTTCCTCATTTTGATCATCCAAGTCTTTAGCATCACACTTATACTCAATTTTAGCATGCATTTAACCTCTCTTTGTAATAGGAATTAATCTAATAATCATTTTAGAGTATTTCTATTATCATTAGCTTAAATCATATAACTAGTATATCATGTTAGGATAGTACTTTTACTAACCTTGTCATCTTATAATCTAGTTTAAACTCATTTGATAGAATCATGCATAAATAGGATGCATTCATGTTAAACTTCATCTAAAGCATCCCTCATTCTTGCATTAGTCATCCCTAAGTCACTTTGCTTAGTGATCTGAGAGAAAAGGCATTGGATTGAGGGACCTTGTGAGATAGAGAACCATGGAACACACCTTGGGGAGTGGAGCTATCCTTCATAGCTCCATAACTTGCACCAAGAGTCCCATGGGTGTGTGGGCAAGTCTTTGAATATTTTCACATTTTAGATTTCATTGAACTGCTTTTCCCGCATACAGAAATATCATAGTATGTTATTGAAATGTTGCTAGTAAGTAGTGGTGTTGAGATACCCTAGGGCATGAATGTAGGAAAGAAAATGTGTAATGGGATGTTAGTTGTATGTTATATTTATTCTGCTTGCATTATATGATGCTTTGGTTATGTTCATGATGTTCTATGCATTCTCATGGATATTAAATGTTACATTGGATATGTATATGATAGTTAATCATAGTTGTGTATGTTGATTAGTAGATGCTTAAAAAAAAATTCTCTATTTGTGGTTAGTTCATGTATATATCTCTAGGGTATTTTGGCAGGCATTACAGTTAGCGCCACTTGATCTTTCAAACAATAAATTGCATGGTAAGATTCCAAATGAAAATGCTAGAAGTTTTATCTCTAAGCTTTTTCATTGTATCTAGCAACATGCTTTGTGAGAAATACCATAAGGAAGTTAATTTAATACATTTAATTCTACTTATTTTTTGAGTAATTCAGATCTTTGTGGATTCACAGTTAATAAAAAATCATGTAGATGTGGAGAGAGATCAAATTCTAGCATCTCAACCCCTCTTCCAAAAATAAAAATGATGAGGGAGGATAAATTTAGTGGCATTGGTATGTAGAGTGGATGACAAGTGTTATCGTTGGATTTTGGGGAGTATTGGGAATCTTGGCTATAAAAAGGCAATGGAGGAGAATATCCATGGAAGTTTTAGATGAGATAGTGATTAATTTATTGAGTTTCAATTGATAAGTAGGTAATAACTATAAAAATATGTAAAATTATTATTGCCAAATACTTCTCATGAAATGGTATTGCCTATAATTCCATTATATCTAGACAAATATTATTTATTATTTTCAAGCTTATGATTAAAATATTAAAAGGTTTGGATTCTTGCACAAGATTAAACAAATATTAAGTTATTTCACTAAGTTCATTTTAATATTCATAAAAAATTGCCAATAAAATACAAAAAGATGTCTTATGTTTGAAATATTATCTCAAATTAAAATTTTAAGATATATATTTACTTGTATATTTTTTATAAAATGATAAATATTTAAGTTTAATGCCCGGTTTACTAATAGACTTTGATTGCAAAAGTAGTTTTTATTAAATTCTAAAATAATAATGTCTAAACATTGGTCTGTATACTATATTGTTTGTGTCTATTGATAAAAATGTGTGTCTTAAGAGGTTAAAATGATATGTCGTATTTGTTCCAAAGCTAAGATAAACAAATGCTGGCTTTATGTAGATCATCCATAAAACCATTATTGTGAGAAGCCACCAATGCTAGATGATAAGTAATTTCTTGAAAAGAGCTTATCTTACAATTATATAGAATTGTTAGTGACACTAAAGTTTCTAGAAAGATAAGTAATTCTTTTGGCATTGTAAAACTAAAGTTGGAAACAATATATTTCCATTGTATTAAGTATAAGAAAACCTTCCATAATCTCTTTTCTACAACATAGAGAATCTTTAGAGGAGTTTATATCAAAGAAATGGAATTGTAAGTATAATAGCAAACTATTTGCACTTGTGCAACTTGCTCAATTTTCTTTTGGGAATTGAGGCCACCCTTTCCTCTTGCCTCTATGCTTGCAACATTTATAATCCCCTAAGCACAACCTTTTATTTTATTACAATTTTCATTTCACGAGTCTTGTAAATATATACATAAGTACTCTTAATTTCATAAAATTTCCTATTTTATTAAGGTTGATTATTTTTTATTTTCAAGTTTATACTTCATTTTAAGAGTCATATTTTCTTTCATTTAATTTTAATGTCTTTTTATTTTTTCGAAGGATCAATCCTTTGCATGAAATAAATGAATATAGATTTGAGATTATATTAAAGTATTTTTTCTCTCATTCTTTCACATCTAAATTTTTCTCTATTTTAAATATCTAGATCTATTGGACCTTTCATTCTATTTCACCAGTCTTTTCATATTTATATCTTCAAGCCCAAGCATTTAAATTATATTGAGTAGTGATTTAAATTCCGATTTTGGCTTGAGTCAATAATTGTGCACATGTCACCCATGACCATAGCTATGTAGCAGTTCTAGAGCACATGTCATTCCTCTCTAGACTTCAAAAGTTTAATAAACCAAAATTCACTTTCTCTCTCATGTCTATAAATATACATTTTACACCCAAGAAAATCTAGATCCAAGTTCCCATTGAAATGCATTTGACTAGTGAGTTCATCTCCACTCCCAAGTTTGAAACCCTGCATTGCTTCTACATGTCTATCTTTTCTTTTGCCACTTGTCAGTTCTAAATATGTTTTTGTCTCCCGAAATTTTAAATTCTAGTGAACCATAGTTCACTAGGCATCTCTTATCTAGATGCCAAGTATATTTCAACTCAAGCATCCTATGGACCAATCCAAGCAAGTAAGCTATGACTTAACTTGCATCAACATTTCAAGTCTATTGCCTCTTGAGCCTAACATGCGACATTCTTCATTTGATAGGTACAAATCATTCAAGGAGCTTGTTTATGTGTTTATGTAGGAGCTTTTGGGTCTTTCATTCTCAAACTTCAAATGTTTAATAACTCTAGGCTCATTCATAATTATTTCGAATATAAGGTATTTTTAGGCTTAATCGTGTGATTAAAATCTGAAATATTGTAAACTTAGGTCCATCTAAGTATAATTTTTGCATATAAATTATGCCTACATAAATCTTGGGATACCATATATATGTTTCTTCTCACCATGTGTGTCCCATGCCACCATGTTAAATTCTCTAATCCTTTTTACAAGTCGCCATCAATGAGGCATTAGTGGTATAAACACATATTACATTCTATTTACATTTTTTTAATTAAATGTGCATAGAACTATGAGAGAAAATAAATTCAGACTTTAGAATATGCCATTCAAAGTGAAGGCAAAAAATAAGTAAAAGTTGACATATTTTATTCAAAATGGAGTTTCCATGGGTTTCCAAACCTTAAAATTGAGTTGCAAATGATTATATAAAGGGATATTTGGATGTGAAAAATAAACAATAATTACCTCAATTGATTATATAAAGCGACATTTGGATGTGAAAAAAAAACAATAATTACCTCCAAAATTTATAGGACAATTTGCATTGGAATGATCAGTTTAACTTGTTCTTGCATTCTATTCCTTCATTACATTGTAGTCAAAATTGAACTTGTAAACACACATCTTGAAACTAGTAGACACTTTCCAAGTATCTTTGCACATATTTTATTTCTCCATATTTTTCTAATAGATGTCAAAACTTTCATCCCTCACTACATTAACTGACAACACATTAGAATAATCTTCACATTTTTTACCAATTGATTTCTTTATCCTGTCTTTAATTGATACTGTATTTCACCATCATCTTAACAATCTATATTTCTATCTATAATCTTAATTACCAAAAAAAATAACAGTGATTTAAATCAAATAATAATAATTAATATTAAAAAAGCAATTTGATGAATGCCAACTTCTCTAACCCCTTTTATGTAACCTAATTTTCTTTGCCATTGTGAACATCTTTCGCATTATAGATATTTTGCATTGCATCCTTAACTCTAATGTTTACTACTAATTTTGATTTTGCTTATCAATGTTATCATCAATATTCATTTTGTTCTTTATTTGTGCACTTCACTTAATGGGCCAAAACCACCATTCATCAAATCCTTTTGCTTTCCATCCGATGATCTTCTAGGAATGAATACTAATTCTTTATCACATGGGCGATGAGAGATTTTTATTGAAAAGTTTCATGGCTGCATTTGAAGTTAAATAAGGATGGGACTACAGAAGCTCTTTTATCATTGATGACCTCACTAATTGAATTCACAATTGCTTTTATTTTGTTCGTGAATGGATTTTCATCATGTTTAAACCTGATTTTTATATTATAATAGAAACTCAAAGGATTAGTCTTGGGAGGTCTGCTCCATCTATGCCTCTATAAGCTTTCCAATTCCACCCTGATATTCTCCATTGGAAATCTTTAACTTATTTGCCTTCTTGAGCAAGATATTCCCAGTTTGATGTAGCTGTGAAAATTTAACCATTGCCAGAAAGACCCCATTGACTCTTTTGCTCGTTTCATCCAACTGCAATCACTTGATCTTGTCTAGATCATCTAAATTTGACCATTATATTTGCAACTTAAGCCACCATTTTCCAGGTGATGATGGTTATTACTTGATCTTGTCTAGATCTTCTAAGTTGATCATTATATATGCAATAAGACATCATTTTCCAAGTGATGATGGTTATGCATGTAAACAAAGCCTCTATTACCATGCTTGATCGATCCTTGTTTGCCCTTAAATGATCCTTCAAGAATTCTAACGACATCTTTGAGAAAGAAAGTATACATGTATTGAGCTTGTGATTTAAAATTCCTATCTAAAGTTTCTTTTGAATATCTTCTTTGATAGTATCCAAAACATCATCAGAACATGATTTTCCATTTTAACAACCATGCGAGTAGCATCCTAATGGTTGCGATTCACAAGCATCGAATGATCACCAACTTTGAAAAATTTGTAGAGCTCGTTCTAAGTCCTATGTAAACTCTCCTTTTGACTTTTGAGATAGATATTGTCCTCCTCTATTTTCTTTGCAACACACTTCTTTTGCTTGGATATTCAGATTTTGATTATGTTGGTGACTTGGAAGATAGCAAATCTCCATCTGATTTCTTAATGTTAAAAGCAATCAGTGCCGGCCCTATCCTCTGCAGAAGCTGAATATATGGCAGTCTCTAAGGCAACTCTGGAACACCCTGAAACGTAAGCTTTCAACATTTACAATTACACCAAAATGGTGTGATCCAGTTGAACAAATCACGTACTTCATTTAATCCTAATTTAGTAACCTATGAAATTATTTCAGAGCTTTGAGCCTTCAACAAGATTATTGGCAAATACGAGAATATCTTCTCTGACTACAAACTATCAATAAAGTTGAAAAAAATAAAGCATAAGTGGAATTCTTGATACCTATTTCCCAAATAAGGCCTTGCCTAGACATCCATTGCCTTCACCAAATGAATCTTTAGGCACCATTTTTTTGTAGCATAAAAGTCTACCATTTCTTCTCCCAGTATTCCTCTGACACTAGAACTTTCAATTCATCTGATGAGTATAAATTTGATTTTTGGTATTGAAAAATTGTAGATTCATTAAGCAATTTGGGTACCTGGCATGAAGGCGAAGCACTTGAACTCCTAACAAGCTTACTTGTCCCTCCATTTCCAAAATTTGGCCCATTTTCCCCATGGGAGGTAGACTGCTGTCATTTGTATCCAGAGCCAGAGCTTGAAGCAGCTTTGCCTTATCACTTAACTTCTTCAGATCTGCATTTGTTGTGCTAAGTAATGAGGATCGCGGGTGCAAAAGCAATGAAACAGTTATAGCTGAAACGAATACACTACGAAGAGAGTATGGAATACTTTTTCCATGGACATCATCTTCATACATTTCGAGAGCCTTTCTAGTTATAATATCTAGCATAAATCAAAATCTAATGCATTAAATCTAATTGATGGCATAGAACCATGGCTGGACTTCTCGCTCCGAGAAACCATGGCTGGACTTCTTGCGGTCTTGCTCCTCTACACCAGCCTCAGAGACCGAGGAACCCAAATTTGTCGCGGGTTCAGAATCCGGTTAATCGTCATCCGCCAAGGTGTTTTCCGAGTCAAATTTTACGGCAAAATTCTATTGTGGAGTTCCAAAACTTAGACTCCTGGCATAAATCCCCCTCTCACCATGCTTTGATAGACGTCTATGACTTGTTCACAGCTCCTCCCATTTTACCAAAGGCATAGATGATACTGACAAAGTTGCAGAATTTCGCCCCCAACCTGCTAGTTGCACCTGTTTAAAGGTTTTTAAAGCCCTTTAAACGATTCCATTTTGAAAATATACTAATCATCGTTTCCTGTAATAAAACATCAATTTCACTTTTATATTTATATTAAGACTGCATTAATGATGTTTTAGATCTTAGAAAACTACATATTCATAATTTGAAATCCAAGATACGTTATGTCTTGGGTTCTTCAAGAATAATATCTCTTGATATTTTTTATACATATTATTAAATATATATGTTAGTAGCAATTGTGGTACAACATGTGTAAAACTTTAATGAAATAATTTTATATTTATATATTTTATATTTAGTACTATTTTATGACCAAAATGAATATAATTATATAAAATATAATTTATTGATTAGAGTCGTTTAAAAAATAATATTTTTTTCTTTTTGATATAAATGTTGATATATTTATTAAAAAAAAAATTAAATAATATCTACAAATATAATTTTTAATATTATGTTTAATAACAAATTTTAATTTCATTTTATACAAACTATTTTATTTAATAAGATTTTGTTTGTAACTCATTTAACTATTATTAATAAAATAAAAATTAATTAAACTAATTCTACAATTTAAAATACTTCAAATAAATTGAAATGATTCTAAGTCATCAATAATTAGGAAAGTTTGAGCAAGTGCTTCTCCCTTCCATCTCAATGTCTCTAGAAACTTTTCCCCTCTTCATTTTTAAGGAGGATTGTAAAGAAAAATTAATTGATAATTTAATAAAAACAAAAAACGTTTAGCAATGCCCTTAAAACACGCAAGAAGATTGCAATAGGCTTGTAAATGGTGGGTAATTTAGCCGATATAGGAAAAGGAAAATTTATATGTGGGAAACTACCAACATAAATGTATGTATGTTGTGTTCATAATATTTATTATCATTTAGCTTTTGTTGGGAAAGATAATGTTACTCATATAAATATATCTATAAAATGTTCTTTATATAAATATATATGTAATGTTAGTAATGATAAGTATGTAGTTTTTCTTACCATGTAATGAAGATTTCCTTTTTCTTTGATTTTTTGTCACTGCTTCAAACTCAAGGGTATTTTCCTCATCAAAAAACAAATCAATTAGCAAATTATCTTCTATAGGTTGATTTAAAATACGAACTTTCTAGGTGGGCATCTCTTATTTGAGTCATTCTTTGGTTTTTAAGAAGGAAGAGAATTGTTATTTTTTATACATTTGGATCTTCCAAACATATGGAGCTCAAAGTACAACTTTTCTATGTAGATTTTTATTAGATGGGCAGTGAGAGGGCCCCGATCTCTTACAAGAGAAGAAACATCACAAAGCTCGAAACCAGAAACAACAAAAATAGTGAAGGGCCCCCCAACATTGCAACCCAACCAAAAATAATCTGAACAACCCCAAAAATCCAATAAATCAATAACCACGACAACTAATCAAAACCTCTAACAAACCATCATAGACAATTGAGAATCTAACAAAATAGAGTTCTACTGGATATAATACCCATACTAACTAAACTATCCAGCATAATAAGCATTTGAAAAAGCTTAAAAGCACCATACTGGAGCATCGAACTTGAGCTTTCCATCCACATCACTCATTCCTCATACTTCCCATGCCCTTTTCCTTCACTCTTATTAGTCCTATTCAACATTTGAGCTTCAATTGTACTTATTTCATTTGAAATAAACTTTTTTATTTTTTACGGGATTGTATTCGTGATCAAACTGCTCTAGATTTAAAAATGAAGACCTTTGTTAGCAATACAGTCCGCCACCATATTCCGCTCTCTGTAGATGTGATGAACTTTAAATCGGGAAAAATTTTTAAGAGATTGAATGTAGTCCCTCATTGATGCTCTAATCTCCCAAGGCCCTTTTATCTCCTCTTTTAGAATATCTATGATCATTTTTGTGTCCCCCTCAACCTCAAGCCTATTTAGACTCGAATATTTTGCCATTTGGATACCTCTCCAAGAAGCAATGGCTTCCACACAATTATTTGACTTGACCCTCAAATCCATGACTGAGCTAGTAATGAGTTTGCCTCTATGATCCTCGAGAACAACACTAGCACCAACCTGCTGAGAATTCCCCTTAGAGTAGCCATCAAAATTACACTTGACCCAGTCCTAATCTGGAGACCTCCACTTTGTTGTTATCCTATTATGCTTCTCCTTCCAGTTCACCTGGGTAAGGTCTTTGGATAGGCTCCATAATTATTTCAATCTCAATTCCTGGTAGTTAGGAATATCTTTGAAGACACTAAAGGAAGCAACATTTATGTTTTCCACTAAGAGATGTTTTATTGTCATGAAAACTTCCTTACTTGATTTAGAGCTTTCCTTGAATATTCTATTATTTAATTCCTTCCACAATCCCAAGCAACCATAGGTGGGATATATGTCTCCATAGTTCCTTACGAACAACATGCTTGAAAGGGCACCAATGCCAAGAATCGATAAAATGACATAAGGATTCAAGGCTTACCCAATCCACTAGAGTTAAGGGCCTTATCAAAGACCAAACCTCCACTACGAAGGGGAAATGTAAGAAAAGATGATCAACACTCTCACTATCTTGATAACACAAAGTACATTTGTTTATGATCTTAAACCTTTAGGATTGAGATTATCAATAGTGAGAATTTTATTATGAGCAGCTAACCACCAAAAATAATTAATTTTAGGGATAATCTTTGGAAGCCAAACTTTTTTTCTAACCAAACCGATGTTGTCTTATAGGGGTGTTTTGCAAAGAAGAGTAGGCAAACCTAATGGAGAAATCACCTAAAGGGTTTTGCCTCCAAACCCATTCATTTAACCTATCTGAGTGTAGAAGAGAACAATCTCCCAAGTATTTCATGATATCCTTTATGCTTCTTTCCCATTTCAGTTGCCAATTATACCTCAATTGCTAGTTTCTAATTAGCTGATCTTTTATATCAATTCAAGCAGGATTGTCATTTCCCCAATTTATATAGTCGTGAACTTTCCTTCTCACCAATAGTCTACAAGCATCTTTTAGTCATTCGTTAGTGCAAACTGAGGAAAGTGGGAGGCTCCCCTTCCAAACCTCCTCCCAAAATAAAGTATCTTTTCCATTCCACCTTTCTAGCTCCCCTTCTTATCATCTCTGCATATAAGAAGATTGTTCCAAATAACTAAGTCATATGACAACCCTTCCTTATGAAGGTAAGCAATTGGGTCCTCCCCCTTGAGATACTTAGCCTTTAAAATAGAAACCCAATTTTTAGAACCTTAAAGAAATTGCCAACCAATCTTAGAAAGAAGGGCCTTGTTGAAATATTTAAGTCTTCTAATACCCAGACTGCCTTGATTTTTAGGGGAGCGAACTTTTTCTTAATTAACTAAGTAGATTCTTACCTTTTCTTCTACCCCAAACCAAAGAAAATTCTTTTGCAACTATTCAATCCAATTAGCAACATAGGTCAGGATTTTGAATAGAGACAAATAATATACATGAATATTTTGGAGAGAAGCTTTAAGGAGTTGGACTTTACCCACCTGATTGAGCATTTTACTATTCTATCCAGCCAATTTCTTATGGAATCTTTCAATTAGCCTATTTTAGAAGGCATAATTGGGTGGTTTAACGATTAAAGGGAGGCCCAGATAGGAAGAAGGATGATCAACCTTTTAGTAGCCTAAGATGTCCATGATTTTAAGCTCCACTCTATCTTCATTATTAAAGAAGTATATCTTTCTTTTGTTATAATTTATGAATTGACCTGAAGTAGTAGCATAATCATGTAAAATAGGTTTTCATTACTTAGCTTCCACTATCGAAGCAACTCCAAAAAAGATTTTGCTGTCAACAAATTGCTGATGAGATTCAACATTCAAAGAGGAAGTCGCTTTAACCCCTTTGATAAAACCTTGATGCAATTTTTTACATTTTCTTCCTAGATCTTCAACAACAAGAATAAATAACAAAAAGTAACAACATCCACTCCACCTTCTAGCCAACTGCACCATGATTGATGCCTCCTCAACTACTACTTCCATTACCATTACCCTGTTAGCTATAGGGGACTAATGTTCTATTGGTAGACGCCCTTTGGCCACAGGTTAGCAATTGAACTACTTGTTGCAAGTTAGTTACTAAAAAATAATCCATTCATATTATGTAATGCCCCACTAGGAAACCCCGAAGGGATTAAGCCAAAACACAAGAATAGAGTGCAATAATTTTTTTTTTTTAAAGTTACACCACATTAAGATACAACAAGATATCAAAGATTCAGATTACATAGTGGAAGACATCAACTAACACCTAAAGAGTTTCCCAACGAGATTACTTAAATTTCACAATTCATTTAACTCACACAATTAATCCAATAAGTTGATTATCTTATAACGAGATAATACTTAAACAAGGATAATTACTTTCAAAAGATGGAAATATCAATCACATGCTAATGTTTATCCACTATGATTCATTCATATTTTACATTCAAGCTTTTTATTAAAATATAAGCCATGCATCTACTATCCTAACACACTAGAATTTCAACATAAACATATGAGATCTTTTCAAGCATACTTAATTTCCTTAACAACAACTGAATATATTCCATTACTCTAAGTTACATTCTTTCATATTCCAATTTATTGCATTTTAAAAGACAATTGCATACATACATCTACGATAATTCTCATCTATACCACTTATGCATTCGATCAAAATGGCATTCAAGAAAGGACTGCATATAAGCATTTAAAGTTAACTCCATCTTATCCACTTATACAGTCTAACATAAGCTATTCATACATGATAAAGTTGAATAAGGGAAACATAAGAGAATAACATCACATGACACCATAATGATCTCAGAGTTCACCCCTAAAGGGCTACATCTCCGGGTCTGCTCAACTGCAAGACCCCTCTAATAATTAATAAAGTTAAGAATACATGAGGTTACACCATTACAATCCGGCCATCAAGGTGAAACATAATCAATATACAAACGACTGCATCGGTCAATAAATACATAATCGATCCCTAAAAAGAAAAGGATCCAGTCGAACATAATCAAAGCTAATATGAAGATCTAGGAGAGCATCCACAAAACTGAGTCATCACTACCCAAGGTCTAACCTAAAATCAAGTACTCACAAGGGTAAAGACAATAGGACGACCCACAAACGTGCTCCTAACAGGACAAAATGACAACATACTAGCGAACGTAGGGACAAGTGTCATCACACAACCTTGTACGATTACCATGGCAGGTCTTCATAGGTCCCGACCCCATACACTAGTTACCCTGGCAACCTAATCTGAACCTTTGGCCCATCCAAGCCTTATGTGGACCCACACATCCTTTCATGGAGACAAGGATGATGGTTTTTCATTTCAGGCCTTCTCACATCATGTCGAGTCTGTGTTAGCACTTGTCTCATGTGTGAGGCACAATTATCTTACTTAGAGATTAACATCCTAATCTACTATTAGGTTATCACTTATTAGACTCACTTTTGATGGGTTACCCAATAGCCACTTTGGGCGCGGCCCCCAATCGAAAGCCACTTTCCCATACGACACTAGACTAAACTCGGACGAACTCAAAAAACCAAGGAATACACATGGTCAGACAAACAGAGTTCAAGAAGGAGGGAACAACCATCTGGTCAAACATGACTCAAAAGAGGTACACTACTGACGGTACTCTAACCAGAGACCTGACCAACTATGGTCAACCACGAATCATCATTCGACACCCACATAAAGGATATGACCAATTACGACACACCTACAATACAACAGTCATACTCTAGACCGAGGACAGGAATAGGTACCCAAATCAACCATACGATAGGGTCCAATCAAACAAGGCACGACTTGCCATTTCATAAGCAAAAGCGAATATAGAAATTAAACTCGCATAGGTAATATTCAGCAGATACAATCTTTTCCGAATTGATCTAAACGTTAAAAGTCGATCAAGTTTCCTACATGATCTATATTAGATTGCAGTTGTCTACCTCATCTAGGAATAGGTTGTTCTTGGTTTTCTAACTCTCTAAGGTTCAAAGCATCAAACACACATAATAAGCCATAATGAGTTCTTAAACCAAATTCACATTAGTAAAAATCAGACAACCATGAACCAATTAAAACATCATTGGCATATTGGTTCAAAATAAATCCTACACATTTGTCTTTTCCAGGACCAATCTACACTATACAGATCAAGGAAATTTACATATTTAGGGAAGCCAAATAAAGAAAATCCATTCCCAGATTAACAGATTGCACTTAATAAAAACATCATTGATATTCTCTTTTGAAATAAAATAACTCAATCTCACTCCTTCAAACAAGTATATAGTTTCCCCAAAAAAAGAAATATACCCTTAGAAAGGAGCTATATAAAAAAAATAGGTAAGCATTTTCCGAATTAACATAATATTTTAATTCCACAAAAACCTATTAGCATAGGGGTTAATTTCCAAGAATTAACAACTAATAAATATTTGATTTTATCCTTCCTTTTCAATTTGCAAATGCCTATATTGGATCCTTGCAAATACATCAAAATGCAATTTAACCAATTAACATATATATTAATTACTCATTAATTAATTATATACATTAATTAATAATTTAATGAATAACATTTAACATTAAAATATTATCATTAAATAATATTAAATTGTCTCATTAATTAATATTAAATTGTTATATATATATTTTTTTAAATAAAAAAAATATATTAAAAAAAAAGAATTTTAAAAACTAAATTTCATTAGGGCAAGAAAAAGGGAGCCGTGCCCTAGCCGTAGTGGCGCCGCCACGATGGGCACGGGACTTGCGGCTCCCATGCGGGGAACGCAACGCCCTGCGGCCACCGCAGGGGGTGCCGCTCCCTATGGCCACCACGACGGAGACGCAAGGACTGCGGCTGCCGCGAGGGTCGCAGTGAGCTGCGGCCTCCAATGGCTGCGGCCTGCGCGAGAGGGGGGAGGAGGAGGCGAGTGGAGCTCCGCTCCCCGCCCTCCAAACCCCAATCCATTATTTTTTTGTTTAAAATTTCAATTTTAATTTCGAAATAACAAAATGAAATGGTTTAAAATTTTGTATTTCAATTAACATAAAAGAAATTGATTTTTCTTTAATTAAAGATCTGGGTTTTAATAACTTTCTTTCTAAACAGCAAAACCCCCATTTTTAAAGAATAGTCTCATAATGAGACTTACAATATAATTTTCTAGAATGATAAGGTTTCACAACCCCAAACCATTTTCCAACAAAAACCCATATTGGGCCAAAAAGAACCATTTTAACACAATGATTCAACTATGTTTGCAAGAACACCAGTCATATGCATAGTTCTAAACCCACAAATCCAAAATTAAATCTAAAATCAATTTTAAAAGATTGGATTTTTAACAACAAGCATTTTTCATTCAACCAACAGACCATTTCTTTGGCAACAAGGAAGACAAATATGGTAATTCCTACCTCCATACGCATTCTTGGAAGAGCTTGAAGGAGAGCCCAACCTGCAAGATCCAGAAGGACTTCTTCCTCCCAAAACCCCCAAAAATCTTTCCTCCAAAATATTTTTCCAAAAACATCTTTTTTTCTCAGAAAAATTTCATCCCCAAAATTTCCAAAAGTTTAGGTTATATGGAAAGGTTGACCAAAAAATAATTTCAGTTTTTGGAATTAAAATTTTTATTTAAAATAATTCTTTTCCAACTGTATCAATAAATTGAATTGCTTTTCCCATTTAAAATTGATTTTCTCACTCAACTGAAATTTAACCTTTCTATTTCAAAAATGCCAAAAGATTAAATTAATTCTATTGCAATTAGATTTAAATCTTTCTTTTTCAACAGCATATACAAAATGCATTTAATATTCAAAATCAACCATTTAATTGAACTTACTCCCAATTTAAGATGAGCAATCCAATATTAACGATAATCACATAACGAAACCCTGCTTAATTTAGTCCATTAATCTTTAATGCACAAACACATATTTAATCAAATTAAATACTAAGGACTAATTAATCAGTTTTAACCATACACACCAAACACACAAACCAAGAAGGTCAACCAGACATACAACTCACAACCCAAACAAAAAGGGAATACCGACGACGACTAGCAATGCTTACTTGAGCACGACTATGGTCAACTAGGGTCTTACGACCACCTAATCCAACTCTAAGGATTAAAGAGGTACACTCAAACCTGCAAATCCAGGTGAAGATGAACCTCACACTCATGCAACATTGTACCTGAAATCTCCTACAACCAAGAGTCATACACGCATACATATATAAACTTAATGAAAGCGTTAGCCCGATATTAATACCACAAAACAGGAACACTAAACAACTCGCATATAACTAGTGCGAGAACACATTAACAAATATGCACTAAATCAACACATCTGACTATAATCATTATATTATGATAAACTAACTAAGATTAAACTAAGATTAAAAATTGATTAGGGCAGGGATACTACATATTAACTATAATTACTAACATCAAAAACCATATCATTCCATAAATATCGACAAAGACACATTCATTTATCATTTGAAATATATATCATCCATTAAACTTAGATAGCTAATAAATTTTTAGGTATTATCTTAAGAACTTGTGAAATGTCATAGAAAGTATGAGATAAAAAAGTAAATAGGATAAACAAGGTCAATCCTAGGGCTCGTCAATATCAATTTACTACTTTAATTGTATAAGGTTTTGAAAATAGTTAACACGTTATAAATGATGTATTTTATTGTATAAGGTTTTTGGAATAGCTAACAAGTCATAGATGATGTATTTTATTATGAGTATTGTCTAATAATTTATTTCACAATAAAAGGAGGTACATTTTTTTATGAAAAGATGTCATTTAGGTTAATGAATATGGGTACAATTTTTTAAATAGCTATGAGCACCAAAATCAATGATTTCATGGGAAAATGTATTATCATATATAGGGATGATCTCTTTCACAAAGAATAGAGGTCACCATATTAAAAACTTGAGGAAAGTGTTGCAAAGACATAGGTATCATAGAATCCCACTAAAATCCAAGAACTACATCTTTGCAGATATTGAAGGTAAATTTATTAGGCATGCCATCTTAGAAATAGGGATATCTATTGATCTTGAAATATTTTAGGACATCGTAAAGATCCCTCTATCCAAGAGAAAAAAGGAGTTAAAATTATTCTTGGTGAAAAATAGTTTCATAAGTTTATATCTAGTTTTATAGAAATAGGTGAGATCTTTGAGTGCCATGTTAAATAAAGGTTTCGCAATATAATGGACCCCTAAAGTGGAGAACATATTTAAATAAATAAATATCATTATTATTAATACTATTATATTTATTAATATAATATTATATACATTGTCATATATAATTACTCCTTTCCATAAGATCACTTAGCTCGACAACTATAATGACACAAAAAAGTGAAGATGGTGATGAAAGACTCATATACTTCACGATTTCACCTATTTGTAATGTTGAAGTTAGATGTTCTATGATGGATAACCATAAATTTGATTTGGTGAAACCTATTAAGAAGTTTATAAACTACATTTATATGGCCAAGCATTTACCATTATGCTAGACCCAATGGTGAAATTTATGCTCATACAAAACAAGTTGAGAGAAAGGAGGGAAAATGGGTAAGGTTGTTGTACCCTGGTATGATCTTGAGATATAGCCAGTGAAAATATTCAAGGGATTGAAATTGAGAAAAAATATAACTGAAGTCATTCCCCTCATGCGGTAGGCTAAGGGTATGCTATACACAATATCACTAGAAATGATTATTATAGGGATACAATGTCCTTTTTGTTGAACAAAAGGTGTTAGACCTATAAGAATCAAAATGAAAGGAGAGATTTTATAAGTGATGTGTGTCAAATTCATTATGAAATAAGTAACCATATACATGAGAGATCATGAGTGGACCTATTTGAGATGCCTAAATAAATAAGAATCAAGTAAGGTTTAAAGGAATTTAATGAATGAAACTAGTATTAGGCATGATTCTAGTAACTCCATTGCATATCATATATTTTGCATTATATATTGTTGGCCATTTATTTCAAAGATGCACATTATATAGGGTGTAATTTGGAATTAGGCTTCAATTAAGACAATAAAACCACTAACAAGCCAAATTCGCCACACATTGAAAGAGGGGTGAATCCAATAGATCTAGCCACAATCTAAATAGGGAAAGGACAAAAATTCTAATTAGATTCATTAGTTATTTTTAGTTGCCCTCTTTATTAGTTAAAATTGGAAGGTAATTGTGAAATTAGGGTAAAACAATGAATAGTTGAAGTAAATTGTTGAAAACAAACTGCTATAGATATCCCATAGAGCCACAAACCAAGATTTGGGTAAAAGAAGATGTTTAGAACCTATTCCCAGAAGTTCAGTGCTATTTTTCAGGACTGGGTAGTACAAATTTGCCCTAGTCCTCCAGATTTTACTTTGTCAAATGTTGAACCTGTTTGTCGCCATCAACTATGTAATCCTTGAGTATAGCTCTCAAACCTATTTCCTAGACACAAAAATCTTGTAATTTTACTTTGTCAAAATTTGAACCTATTTGTCGCCATCAACTATGTAATCCTTGAGTATAGCTCTCAAACCTATTTCCTACACACAAAAAGTGAGGTAAAATATTGTAAATAGGGGTTTCCCTTAGGTCAAACTTTAGTTTGAGAATTAGCCTTAAAATTGAAATAGTAATTGAAAGAGAAATTGTAGAAATATGCTTTCCTTTTGAGGGAAAGGATAGATCTGAAACAAAATGCTTGTAATTGAAATGGGTACCTTGATGAAGTTTGTTTTGATCTTCATGCAAGGGTTTTAGGATGTTTATAGAATGTCTTCATAAAAAGTTGATCACGGATGCCATCTTGAATTCTTGAACTTGAATTTATTTCTTCTCCAATGCTTGATGAATGACTAATTTCTTGCTCACTTAAATTTTATAGAGTGTAATTGAGATCATAGAGGTCATTAGGAGATTAGGCTTTCAAATGAGATGGGCAGACCTCCTTTTATACTCGACTTCCTAAAAAATAAATGAATTTTTGGAGTAAGCCAACACAAGAAAAAATTTCGTATTCATTAGAGATGACCATTATGGGGACCAAAAATGGCCCCTAATTTAGAGGACTGGTGTGCTGGGCACTCTGGTCCTGACAATCAAGACTAAGTCTTGGAGGAAAGGCAGAGAAGGAGATGGAAATGCGGGTCTATGGATGGTGTGAGTAGAATCAAAATAGGCATTAGGCATCTAAAGACAAAGCACCAAGGTGAGGTCTAATCCAGGACGAAATTGTATGCGAATATAATTTATGTGCTACACACATATATACATCAATAAATTCTATACCTATTAGGTGGTATCCCATATATGACATAGCCTAGTAATGCTTCTCTTTCTAGTAATTAAAACTTATCCATTTATACAATTACGATTAGATTTTGTCAAGGTAATCAATAAAAAATATTAGTTAGACATTTAACTTTATCCTTGTTAAAACAAATTACCATACTTGATAGATAGAAGTACAATCCTTAAAAAATTTAACCATAGTGGTAATCAAATTTTAGAATTTGAATATTTTCCTAAGTGTGGAATGCCCAAATTTTTGGTATGTGATAATGGCCCTTATTTTTCCTCTTTACAATCATTAAATGGTATTTTGATAATAAATTAATCTAAGTTATCTTCTGACTATAACTTAGAAGAAAATAGTTTGTTTGAATCTAATAACAAGAATATCATAAATATTATCAAAACAATTCTAGAAAAAAGCCAAAAGGAATAACATAACCTACTGATATTTACTTTGTGATTGTTGGAATAAGGGTTAAATATGTTATAGGGACATTCGCTCACCACATCTTGTATTTCCAAGACCCCATCTTCCCAATGAACTTGAAAATTCATATTTTCCAATTCATGCATAAATACCTAGAGAATAATCACAAGGTTCAAGCATGGTTACAAAATTTAACAAAATTGGAGAAGAAATTTGATGATTCTTTTAGTAGACATCAACATATTACTTGCTCAATAAAAAAAGAAAAGGTAAAAGCCTTTAGAATGTTAAATCTATTGTTTTCCTAAGATAAAGTTTGTGAATAGAAAGGAGAGCACAAGTTCAATAACATTTTACATGTTCCCTTTCTAAGTAAATGGATAGTTCTTAAGATTCATCATTTTGTATATAGTAAATGGATAGAGTTTGTGAATAGAATTCAATGATATTAGGGGAGAAAACCTTTAGGTTATATACCTTAAATGGTGAGTTGGTCAAATTTTAAGCAAATGGATAGTTCTTAAGATTCATCATTTTGTATATAGTTTTAATATGTTGAGTGTTTGATTTATTTTATTTTATTTTTATATGTTTTAGTATTGTGAACTTCTCTAACTTGTTTATTTTAATTCTAGAGTTGTCATTACTAGAAAAACTTATTAATTTTTAATTTAATCCTATGTTTCCCTTGTTGCAAGTGTGACCATTCAATATAAGTGAATTTGGTATTCTCCATATAAGGATTAACTGAGTATGACCTGTGAAATTTCTTACTAGAACCTTTGATCTCTTTTATGAGTTAATATATTTTTTTCATCTTAAAATGGATTAATTGCTTGGAGTAAAGTTGATCAATTTTATCATTTTTCTAGGAATGTGTTCATGGTTGATAAGCCATCGATGATTCAAAGCTATATTTTTATTTATTTCAATCTCTCACCCAACTCACCTTAATATATGTTGAGTGTATTAGATAAAAACGTTGTAGTCAAGATATCAATTGAAAATTTCTAAAACTAACCATTTGATTTCCATAGTGGTCACTAGCCTAGAAATAGGACTTGGTGTTTTTGATGCATGTGTTAGTCATGGTCAACTTAGATAAATTTCACCAATGAGGTTTACCTCTCTTGAATGTCAAGTCTTGACTCATATCTTAAGTTGTTTGTTGCGGATACTATTTTCACAAAGAGACATACATGCTTGGAGTCTACAATTAAGATTAAATTTTAAAAATAAAAGTACAATTCATATGCTCGAACCCTAAATACACATTCGACAATATAATAATCAAACAAAATATGTTTAAATTAGAACATTGTACCATCTATTGTTTATTGTGATTTATGCTACTTTTAATTTTGTTTTATAGAACAATACAAAAAGATACAATGAAAAAATCTATCACGTCCATTAAAGACTTCTCCTCCTCAAAAAATCTATCACGTCCATTAAAGACTTCTCCTCCTCAAAAGATCCACTTCATGAACAAATAATTTGAAGTTAATATTTCTAATTCTAAATTTGCATCGTTTTGGGCACGACATTTAGACGTGATCTGCTTCCCTCACTCGTAATCAACTCCGTCCATTTCTAATTTCTTGCTGTTTTAGAAACGTAATAAACATCGACTTTCTCTCTCTCTGTGTTGGAAACGACAGATTTAATGGAAACTATAGGGAAAGAGAAAGAAACTGTTACCAAGTAAACAGTGAAATGATGTGCCATTTATCTTTAAAACTTTGAACAAAAAATATTACATGGTCAAATTCATAAAAAAATTAGTTAATTTGTAGACACTTCAATTTGATTGAATAAGATCAAATTTCTTAAGTTGCTTGTATTAGTTAAATAATTTATATTATTCAATTAAAATCAACCATTCCTTTTGGCTAAATTAATTAAATGAAGCCATGTCCTATAGCCAGATTGATTAATTAATCTCTTAATTATTTAACCCACTCCTTTTCTTCTAATCCTTGAATTAATTAATCAAATTAATCAATTTGTCCTCCCTTTTTGAAGACAAGTGTGGAATTCTATTCCACATGACACCCTTTGAATTGTCGCTTGTCCTTCTTGAGGACAAGTGTTGCATCACGGGGGCTTCACCTAGTGAACCTGGGTTATAGCACATGCGTTCATGATATACTAAAGAATCCCCCTATTTTCAAAAAATATTGCCCTAAAATCCTTTTTTGTCACCCCCTCCCAATACACAACCTGAATTAAAAGC
This sequence comes from Cryptomeria japonica, assembly GCF_030272615.1. Lineage (NCBI taxonomy): Eukaryota > Viridiplantae > Streptophyta > Pinopsida > Cupressales > Cupressaceae > Cryptomeria > Cryptomeria japonica. Next base: position 582,878,909 of record NC_081411.1, on the reverse strand, counting down.
CCCCCTATTTTCACCAAATATTATATTTTTTCATAGTCAGAATTAAAAACCCCCTATTTTCACTGATAGGTAGTATATTGCACCCTCATTTTTGGGATATTAAACCCCCCAATATGAATGCATGTGATATAATATTGCCTAGCCAGTGAAGCCCCTGTGTGTTGCATTTTCAAGGCCCTTCATCTTCCTTCCTTTCCTATTTAAACCCCTCCATTTTCTAAGCCATTCATCCACTCTCATTATGCATAACCTCATAATATAGCATTTCATCCATTTTTTTTAGCAACCATATTGTTACCATGCTGAATTTCTTACTCTATCCCAATATCTCATACTCATATCTTGAATCCAATTCACATAATCCTGCAACATGGAGCACAATTGAGCACATGCTGTGTCATCGAGCACACATCCGATCGGAGAACAATCAAATCAAAGGGATATTGGTTTGTTTTTACTTGTTATTTTATATTTCCAATTTCCTTTCTAACAGTGTTCTCAATCTTGAGGTGTTTGAATGAATTATGTGCTAGCTTAGGTTTTCAGTCATTCTTATTTGTGCATGATTTCATCCACACAATTTAAACAACATCGCCATCTATTAATTTGACTAACGTTTATCAAGATCTCCATCTATCTCTTTACTTCACTTGAATAAATACATCCATCTTGTCTTCATTTTCCTTCATTTTTAAAAAAATAAATAATTTTTTTGTATTAGATGAAATTAATTTTCATTGTTATTTTCATCTATTTTGAAATTTAATTATTTCCTTTGATCATATAATAAGAATGGTTTTCAAGTAGATTTATTTTACTTCTTTGTGGTATTGTAAAATATATATCTCATGCATTTATTTCATGACCAAGATACTTTCTTTATTTTGTGATCCTCACTCTCTAAATGACTAAGTTGTACCTTGAAAGAAAATCAAAATTAGATTTGACTAACATTATTTTCCCTTTCATTTTAAAGTTCAGATTATGAAATAGATCTTTGGTTGAAGTATTTAGTTTCCTTTTTAAACCTTTATTTATAATTGGTTCAAGTGTTCATCGATGTGCTTTCAGTAAAGTGTTTGTAACTACGAGGAAGTAATATTGAAATATTACATCCCTAAATTCTTTGTCATGAAAGATGATTTACTTCTTTTTGTTTTTAAGTTAATATGGATTGCTAGGGATTGCACACTTTACTATGATTGCTCAAGGTTGAGCTCATCAAGTACTACCTTTCTTCTTTTCTTAACTCAGTCGTCTCATTGTCAAGTTGACTTGTTTTTGGAGAATATGCCATTCATTAAACCTGTTTAATACATCCAACTAAAAAAATTTCCCTTCGACATGTTTTGCTTATCAAATTACCACAAGGGTGTGATTTAGCAAGATCAAGATAGTGTTTGAATGCTATGAATTGAATGACTTGGGTTCAATGAGTGTGTCATTTAGAAGATTACTGATGGTCAACTTGAATGTGTTAGAATCAATGTGTTAGGACTCGGAGCCAACTAAGAAGGGAGGGTGGGGTTGGGGGGGTGAATCAGTTGTCTAATAATTTCATCCCAAATATAACTTAACCAAACTTGATACTTAATACCGGTAAACCAAACTTAATGCCGGTAAATAGATTAACAGTACCGGTGAAACTTAATGCATGAAAACAAAAAGAGAAACAATATCCACAACACATAACACAGAGATTTGTACATGGAAACCCTATAAGGGGAAAAACCACTGTGGGAAACCTTACCAATAGTCAAATGATACTACTTGCAGATAGTATGTGTATACAAATGGGGTCTGCACATGCAGATAGGCCAGTTGCCTAGAGCTCACTACTCAATCACAAGATGGGAGTCACATTGACTACAATTGGATGATTAAATCCAATGATAATGTACTGCTCAAAGTAGCATCTCCAATCCTGGATTCAGTATCGGTTAAGTTCTGATTGCCTCCTTCAAACCTTCCTCGAGTCTTCAAATGATGTCTGTGTGAGTAGCTCTGCTTATATTTGCATATACTGAATATCACAATCTTACAATACCTTATTACATACCATCACCATACCATATTAATCTCACAATTGAGATCTTACATATATACCAAAACTTAAGACCAAATGTGTAGGTCAGCTTACTAAGAATAATACAATAAAATCTATTACAAGTAAGTCAAGATGCGATGCATCATGTTGGCTTAACAACAATATTAATTGATTAAGTCATCTCCATAATGTGTCGTGTTGATCTGGAATAGATAACGCATGTCGGTCCATAACCTAGACCAATTTTCTGGTAACAACAAATATATCAACCTGATTAGACCAATAACCAAATCTCCAAAACCAAGTGTCCAAACCATGTCATTGACATAGCCAAGTGATCTCTAGATGATAACAAGTCATCCTCAGTGTCGGTGAACGATATAACCTGTCGGTGAACCAAATACCGATGACTGTGCATAAGTCACTGAACTTGTCGGTAAACATAACCAAAGATCTCCAGAAAGATAAGTGTTGATAAGTGTTGACATCAATGGCAAAACCAATACAACATATCTATAATACCAACAACCTCCCCCTTTGGCATTGATGGCAACATAAGATGTAAAAACCATCTAAGTGCCAAAGCAAAAATGACAATAAACCAAAAACCAACAATCTCCAGAATAGATCAATACCAGAAATTAAAATACAAAATTGTAGAGAGTAAAAATCTCTCCCCTAATGAATAATTTCTCCCCAAAGGATAATGTGTGCAGAGAGTAAAATCTCTCCCCCAATGAATAATCTCTTCCCAAAGGATAATGTGTTTTTCCATAGATATCTCTCCCCCTTTGACATCAAATGCCAAAGCAATACAAATACCAGATACAACCAGTTCATAGAACTAATTACAAATACCAACTTATCCAACTACTCCCCCTAATAAGTATCTCTCCTCCATCAAAGCCGGAAAAAGGTTTCTCTATAAGTTCTATCAGTTTGATGCCAAGCATCAACTGTCTAAGTGTCTACCGATGAGGGTATAACCCCAAGCCGTTCTCTGAGATATTCAAAAGTTTCCTTAGGCAAAGGTTTAGTAAATATGTCTACAATCTACTCTTTAGTATTCACATAAACCAATTTCACTTCTTTTGCTTCAACATTCTCTTTCAGAAAATTGTATTTGATAGAAACATGTTTAGTTTTAGAGTTAAATACCAGATTCTTAGATATATCAATTGCTGCTGAATTGTCACAATAAATGATTATAGGTTCTTTTCATTTTACCTTTATGTCCTTCAATATTTGCTTAATCCATAATACCTGAGTACAATTAGTTGTTGCTGCAACATATTCTGATTTTGTTGTTGATAATGATGTACATCTCCATTTCTTTCTCAACCATGAAATCAATCTTCTACCAAGAAAGAATGCCCCGCAGGTGGTGTTCTTTCTATCATCTACATCTCCTGCCCAATTAGCATCGGTGTATGCACATAACTCAAAAATTTCATCTTTAGGATACCATAAACCAAGATTTGTTGTGCCTTGTAAATACCGGAAAATCCTTTTCACTGTTGATTCATGATTTTCTCTAGGATTACTCTAAAATGTTGAAACAATACATACTGCAATCATTATATCAGGTCTTGTTTGTGTCAAATACAGTAAACCTCCAATCATAGATTTGTCATTGATGTCAACACCTACTAGAACACTAGCACTCTAGAGATCCAGTAGCATTCATCGGCAAGCAAGTAACTGTTGCACAGTTACTGGTATATGGTTCACTGGCAGGATATAATGATCACTGGCACTCGGAATGATATGGAAGACACTTGGTAATATCAAAGACATTGTGTGGACACTTTGTTTTGAAGAATTAATCATTGGTATAATCATATTTGCATATTTTCTTTTACCGACAAATAGGTCCAGGTTTACCTAGGGTTACATTGGTAGGTTTATCTTTTCCAAATCAGCATGGCACACTATGGAGATGATTTATTATTGTTGTAAATGCATTAAGCCAACATGTTTAATCGATTATTGCATCGGATATTATATTGTTTGTAAAATGTTTTTATTGTAATATCTTATAGAGTCGACCTACTAAAATTGGTCATAGGTTATGGTATAAATGTAAGACCTTATTTGTAAGATCGAAAGTGGAATGCGAAAAAGAATTAAGAGAAGGTATATGCGAGATTAAGAAGAGTTATACACGAAGACATCATTTGAAGGTGAAACTAGGTTTTTATGGAAGCATATCAACATTACATCAGTACTGAATCTAGCATATGAAGATGCTATTTTGAGCAATACATTCTTATTGGATTTAACTATCCAACTGTAGTCAGTGTGACTCCCATTTTGTGATTGAGCAGTGAGCTCTAGGCTGTTGGTCTTTCTGCATGTGCAGACCCCATTTATGTACACTTACTATCTACAGTAGTATCATTTGAATGTGGGTTAGGTTTCCCACCATGGTTTTTCCCCTTACAGGGTTTCCACATACAAATATTGGTGTTATGTATTGTGGATAACTTTATGTTTATGTTTCATGCATTAATCTTTACCGGTATAGCAATTAACTGTTAACACTGTCTACCGGCATACTTAACTGGTTTACCGGTATTAAGCATTAAGTTGGTTAATTTGTTTTGGTTTGAATTTATTAGACAACTGATTCAGCCCCCCCCTCTCAGTTGTCTCTGGAACCTAACAATTGGTATCAAAGCTTAGTCCTCTTTTGCAGAAGTTTAACAACTTGAGGAGATCCAATGACTACTAATTATTTCAGGAAGGACAGTCCTAAACTTGATGGAACCAACTATGGGATATGGAAGATCGGAATAGAGACACATTTGAATTGCATTGGTAAAGACATCTGGGAAGTTACAAAGAATGGTTATACTGCTATTGTAGCTGGTCAGACTACTCCAACTACCTTAGCTAAAGATGAGGAGAATGATTGCAAAGCAAGAGAAGCACTTTTGAGCAATTTATCATATCAACAAATCATGGGATTATTAGATAGGCCTACTGCTAAAGCTATTTGACATCATTTGGAAACACTGAATGAAGGAGATTCCACAGTCAAGATTGCAAAACTTGAAAGCTTCCGAGTTAGGTATGAACATCTGAAAATGTTAGAAGATGAAAGGATTTCTGCTTTTATGGAAAGAGTAAATGAAATTGTTTTAGATATTAAATGTTGTGGAGGAACATTAAGTGAGGATGAAATTGTTTTAAAAATCTTAAGAGGATTGCCACCGACATATAAAATGAAGGTTACTACTATAAATGAGTTAAGAACAATGCCTAATACATCAGTAACTAGGGATACATTGATTGGAAAACTTTCAGCTTTTGAAATTGAGGAATTTGGTCCTGTTACTACTATAAAGATAGATTTGGCCTTCAGTGCATCAACATCATCTGCTCCATCATTTGACAAATCAGATTGGAAAACCTTTTATGCAAGAGAACTTGAAGAAACTAGGAAGGAGAATGAAGAACTTGAAGAACTTGAAGCACTATTTGCAAGAAAAATGCCAAAAGGTCTAGTTGGAAGTAAGTATGAAGGTAAAGCACCCTTTAAATTTTTTAACTGCAATAAGATTGGTCATATGGCTTCGAGATGCCCTGATAGACATGCTAGACTAAGAGAAGAAGCTAGAAGAACATACAAGCCTAATCCTAAATATCAGAGATACAAATTTAACAAGAACAAAGACAAATCTTGTTACATTTTTTATGAAGGTGTGACTGATGATTCTGATGAGGATCCAACAAACAATGGATGGGTTTTTGTTGCTATAACAAAAGATCAACCAACACCTACTGCTCAACTGGTAGAACAAGCCCTAGCAGCTAAAGTTGAAGTAAAGGATGAATGGATCATTGACTCAGGATGCTCACATCATATGACAGGAGACAAAGGTAAATTCTTGAACTTTCAAGAATGCAATGGAGGTTTAGTAAGATTTGGAGATGACAAAGTCTATTCAATCAAAGGTAAGGGTACAATATCTCTTGATGGTAAGCATAACACTGACAATGTCTACTATGTTGAAGGATTAAAGCATAATCTTTTGAGTGTTGGTCAATTGGTTGAGAAAGGATTTTAGTTACAATTTAAGAATGGAAAATGCAAAATCATGAATAGAACTAGCTTGGAAATTGCAACTAGTAATCAGACTAGAGATAATATCTTTCATTTGAATAACAGTGAAAAGGCATGCTTGATTGCACATATAGATGAAAGTTGGTTATGGCATAAGAGACTCTATCATGTAAACTTTGATTGCATGGTAAAGATCAGTACTTCTAAGGCTGTTAGAGATCTACCTAAAATTGTGAAACCTCAGAATACAATATGTAAGGAATGTCAATTTGGAAAATAAGTTAGAGCTAGTTTCAAAAGTATTCTAGAAAAATCTAATAATGCTCTTGATTTGATTCACATTGATTTATGTGGTCTAGCTAGAACTAAAAGCTTACAAGGTGATAGATATTTCATGCTAATTATTGATGATTATTCTAGAATGTGTTAGGTTAGTTTTCTCAGAGAAAAATCAGAAGCACTTGGAAAGTTCAAACTATTCAAAGCAATGGTTGAAAATGAAACCGGTAAGAAAATCAAATGTTTAAGATCATATCAAGGAGGTGAATTCACATCTGAGGACTTTAATACATTCTGTGAAGTGAATGGAATCAAAAGATAGTTATCAGCACCTCAAACACCACAGCAGAATGGAGTTGTTGAAAGGAAAACCAAAACTATCTTGGATGCAGTAAGAAGTATGTTATCTGAAGCAAATCTACCATATGTATATTGGAGAGAAGCAGTTAGCATAGCAGTCTATACATTCAAAAAAGTTTACATCAAAGGTGAAACTAGTAAGACCCCTCATGAACTATCGTTTGGTAATACTCCTACTCTTAAGTATTTTAGAATTTTTGGAAGTAAATGTTACATTAGAAGAGATGAGTATATTGGCAAATTTGATCCTAGAAGTGATGAAGGAATATTTCTTGGTTATTCATCTAAGAGCAAGGCATATAGATGTTTTAATAAGAGATTGCATAAAATTGTTGAGAGCATAAATGTAAAGATTGATGAACAATTCAGAGGAACTTCAAGGTATATAGACTCTGAACCGGCAACAGAAATTGTGACAAATGAACCTACACTAAATCCACCGGTACAGAATGAAGATCCAGCCCCAGCACCATCAGAGGATTCCACAATAATTGAAGAACAACAACAAACTAAGACACCCTGGTATGTAAGATTGAATCATTCTGAAGATCAGATAATTGGAAACAAATTTAAAGGAGTTATGACAAGAGGAAGATTGGCAAATGAAGAGGTATGTCCTATTTCTCAAATTGAACCATCATCTGTTAATGAGGCATGTGAAGATAATTTTTGGATTAAAGCTAAGGAAGAAGAATTAGAACAAATTGAGAAAAATAATACTTGGACATTAATTCCCCAGCCTAAAGATAAAAATGTAATTGGAACCAAATGGGTATTTAGAAAAAAACTTAATGGAGATGGTAAGGTTGTAAGAAATAAAGAAAGAATAGTGTGTAAGGGATATTCTCAGAAAGAAGGAGTTGATTACAATGAAACCTTTACACCGGTAGCTAGAATTGAGGTAGTCAGATTATTCTTGGCCTTTGCAGCTCACAAGAACTACAAAGTTTATCAAATCGATATTAAATGTGCATTCTTGAATGGAGATCTTGAAGAGGAAGTCTATATTGAACAATCTGATGGATTTTCTTTGACAGATGACAATGATATGGTTTGCAGGTTAAGAAAAGCTCTGTATGGATTGAAACAAGCCCCAAGAGCTTGGTATGCAAGGTTGGATAAGTATCTTTTAAAGATTGGTTTTACTAAAAGAAATGCAGACAACAATTTATATTACAAAATAACTAATGATGATATCTTGATTATAGAAGTATTTGTTGATGATATAATCTTTGGAGGAGAAGATGGATTATGTAAAGAATTTTCTATTAAAATGCAACAAGAATTTGAAATGTCTATGATTGGAGAAATAAAATTATTTTTAGGATTGCAGATTTCACAGACTGACAAAGGTATATTTTTTAGTCATTCCAAGTACTTGAAAGAGTTACTAAAGAAATTTGGGATGGAGAACTCTAAACCGGTAAGCACACCTATGACTACAAATGATAAATTATCTCAAAGGGCTGAATCTACAACTGTTAATCCAACTAGATACAAATCTATGATAGGAGGTTTACTATATTTGACACAAACCAGACCTGATATTATAAATGCAGTATGTATTGTTTCTAGATTTCAAAGTAATCCTAGAGAAAATCATGAATCGACAGTAAAAAGGATTTTCCAGTACTTACAAGGCACTGTAAATCTTGGATTATGGTATCCTAGAGATGAAAATTTTGATCTATGTGCATACACAGATGCAAATTGGGCAGGAGATGTGGATGATAAAAAAAGCACCACTGGCGGAGCATTCTTTCTTGGAAAGAGATTAGTTTCTTGGTTGAGTAAGAAACAGAGTTGTACATCTTTATCAAAAATAGAATAAGAATATGTTGCAACATCAACTAACTATACATAGGTACTATGGCTTAAGCAAATGTTGAAAGACATAAAGGTAAAATGCAAGGAACCTATTACTATATATTGTGATAACACTACAGCAATTGATATATCTAAGAATCTGGTATTACATTCTAAAACAAAACATGTTTCTATCAAACTAAATTTTCTAAGGGAAAAAGTTGAAGAAAAGGAGATAAAACTAGTTTATGTGAATACTAAAGAACAACTTGCAAATATTTTCACAAAACCTTTGCCTAAGGAGACTTTTGAATATCTCAGAGATCAGCTTGGAGTCATACCACCACCGGTAGAGACTTAGACAGTTGATGATTGTCATCAACCAATAGAATTAAAAGACAAATCTTTTACTCTGGCCTTTGATGAGGAAGCTACTTCTCAGGGAGAGTAGTTGGTATATTGAATTGATTGGTATTTTGTATATGAACTTGGTTTTATTATTATAACTTTGGCATTTGATGTCAAAGGGGGAGAGATATCTATGGAAAAACACATTATCTGTTAAGAGAACTTTGGATAACACATGTTGCTCCCAGGGGGAGAGATTATTGTTTGAGAGAGACTATTACTCTCTGTATTTTGGTTATGATATTTTTGGAAAGATTGTTAGTTTTTGGTTTTTGGCATTTCTGTTTTGGCACTTTGATGGTTTTTCCATCTTATGTTGCCATCAATGCCAAAGGGGGAGATTGTTGGTATTTTGGTATGGTTTTGTCATTGATGTCAACATCTACTAAAACACTAGCACTCTGGAGATCTAGCAGCATTCACCGGCAAGCAAGTAACTATTGCACAGTTATTGGTATATGGTTCACCGACAAGATATAATGATCACCGGCACTTGGAATGATATGGAAGACACTTGGTAATGTCGAAGACATCGTGTGGACACTTTGTTTTGAAGAATTAATCATTGGTATAATCATATTTGTATATTTGCTTTTACCAACAAAAAGGTCCAAGTTTACCTAGGGTTACACCGACATGTTTATCTTTTCCATATCAGCATGGCACACTATGGAGATGATTTATTATTGTTGTAAATTCATTAAGCCGACATGTTTAATCGGTTATTGCATCGGATATTATATTGTTTGTAAAAAAAATTTATTGTAATATCTTGTAGAGCCGACCTACTAAAATTGGTCTTAGGTTATGGTATAAATGTAAGATCTTATTTGTAAGATCGAATGTGGAATGCAAAAAAGAATTAAGAGAAGGTATATGCGAGATTAAGTAGAGTTATACATGAAGACATCATTTGAAGGTGAAGCTAGGTTTTTATGGAAGCATATCAACATTACATCGGTACTGAATCCAGCATATGAAGATGATATTTTGAGCAGTACATTCTTATTGGATTTAACTATCCAACTGTAGTCAGTGTGACTCCCATTTTGTGATTGAGCAGTGAGCTCTAGGATGTTGGCCTTTCTACATGTGCAGACCCCATTTATATACACTTACTATCTGTAGTAGTATCATTTGATTGTTGGTAAGGTTTCCCACCATGGTTTTACCCCTTACAGGGTTTCCACGTACAAATATTGGTGTTATGTGTTGTGGATAACTTTATGTTTATGTTTCATGCATTAATCTTTACCAGTATAGCAATTAACTGTTAACACTATCTACCGACATACTTAACTAGTTTACCAATATTAAGCATTAAGTTGGTTAAGTTGTTTTGGTTTGAATTTATTAGACAACTAATTCACCCCCCTCTCAGTTGTCTCCAGGACATAACACATTCATTATATTAGGTCTTGTTTGTGTCAAATACAGTAAACCTCCAATCATAGATTTGTATCTTATCGGATTAACAGGAGCTAAATCATCTTTCAATGATAATTTATCACTTGTAGTCATAGGAGTACTTACCGGTTTAGAGTTTTCCATACCAAATTTCTTCAGTAGTTCTTTCAAGTACTTTGATTGACATAAGAATATACCTTTATCAGTCTGTGAAATCTGTAATCCTAAAAAGAATTTTATCTCCCTAGTCATAGACATTTCAAATTCTTCCTATATCTTATTATAAAAGACTTTACACAATCCATCTTCTCCTCCAAAAATGATGTCATCAATAAAAACTTCAATAACCAAAATGTCTTCATTAGTCACTTTGAAATATAAGTTATTGTCAACATTACCTTTAGTGTAACCAAGTTTCATAAGATATTTGTCCAATCTAGCATACCAAGCTCTAGGAGCTTGCTTCAATATATATAAAGCTTTCTTTAACCTGCAAACCATATATTTATCATTTGTCAATGAAAATCCATCAGGTTGTTCAATGTAAACTTCCTCTTCAAGATCACCATTCAGAAATGCACATTTAAAATCCATTTGATAAACTTTATAGTTCTTGTGTGTTGCAAATGCAAGATGTGTGAGCTTGAATTTCATCCTCAGAATGTTATTTGCAATAAGTTAGTTTCACAAAATACAAATGGAAATGCATATAGGAAATCCAAATTCAACCAATGAAACTACATGAAGTACATATGAAATAAAAAATTTATTTTTACCTTCATGGCTTATGTCTCATTGTGTCCTAACTCCACTGTTCCTAGTTGCAGATGGGTGTGCTCTCAGACAATGCATTGTTGGCTTCCAAGATGGCATATGAAGAATGGACTGATAACTTTTAGTTAATTGATACTATGATATGCAAATGCTATATGATATTTGCTTCAAAAACTCATGGATGCATAAGATTGGTTTGCAAAATGCACTTGCAGTCTCTTGAATTCTAACTCTCTCTCAACTGAAGCTCTTGATTTTATAGACTTTGAGAGGATTAGATGATGTGGCTTAGATCAATGGTCATGATCAGATCTATAGATTTGGATGGTTGTGAGCAAAGATGAGGGTTGAGAGAAAGGGGGAAGAAGAAGACAAGTGTCACTCATCTCACTTTGATTGGGTTGCTGACTGAGGGAATCTAGAGATGGTTGGAGGAAATTTAGGCATGAGAGGACAAGTGGACTCAAGTCCTTCCTAAGATGTAGAGAGTGTTGGAGAGGATATAGGAAATGGTTATGAAATATGTGTACGTACACAATTTTCCTTGAATTTGGAGGTTGAAGATAAATGATAAATTAATATTTAAGAAATATTAATTTCTTTAGCCACATGCTTGATGAGTTGGCAAAGGGAAGATGAAGTAGAGATGGAAGGTGAGTTGGATAAGGGATTAAATAATTTAGGAAATCATTTAATATTTGAGACTATAGGATAGGATAATAACTATTAAATATAGATATTTAATTTCTTGGAGGGGATAATTAAATATTAGATATTTAATTAACTTGGTTAGAGGAATAATTAAACATTAGATATTTAAATAATTAGAAGAATATGATAGATGAATTAATTAATAAAATATTAATTAATAGAAAGACATAAAATGAATTAAATAAATCAATCTTTTCAAATTAACTATTTAATAGAAGAATAATTATTCAATAAATATAAAATATTTATTTAATTACTCATAGCCAATTTTTATGTGTATACACAAGAAATAGTCTGACTGCCTCAATTCTAGCTACCGGTGCAAAGGTTTCATTGTAATCAATTCCTTCTTTCTGTGAATATCCCTTACACACTAATCTTGCTTTGTTTCTAATTACCTTACCATCCTCATTAAGTTTATTTCTGAATACCCATTTAGTTCCAATTACATTTTTTTTTTTAGGTCAGGGAACTAGTGTCCATGTATTGTTCTTTTTAATTTGTTCCAATTCATCTTCTATAACCTTAATCCAATGTTTATCTTCACATGCCTCAATAATAGATGCTGGTTCAATTTGAGAAAATAAACATACCTCTTCATTTGCCAGTCTTCCTCTAGCCATAACTCCTTGATACTTATTCCCAATTATCTGAATTTCAGAGTGATTCAATCTTACATACCTAGGTGTGTCCACTTGCTACTATTCTTTAGTCACTGTGGAATTCTTTGATGACGCTGATATGATTGGATCAACATTCTGTACTGATGCATTCTATATTTGTGATTATCTCAACTGTCGGTTCAGAATCCATAGACCTAGAATTTCTTCTAAAGTGTTCATCAATCTTCACATTTGCACTCTCAATGATTTTTGCAATCTCTTATTAAAACATCTATATGCTTTTCTTTTAGATGAATACCCAAGAAATATTCCTTCATCACATCTAGGATCAAATTTACCAATATACTCATCTCTCCTAATGTAACATTTGCTTCCAAATATTCTAAAGTACTTAAGAGTAGGAATATTACCAAACCATAGTTCATAGGGTGTGTCTTACTAGTTTTACCTTTGATGTGAACTCTATTGAAAGTGTAAATCGTTTTATTAACTACTTCTCTCCAATACGCATGAGGTAGATTTGCTTCTGATATCATACTTCTAGTTGCATCCAAAATAATTCTATTCTTCCTTTCCACAACTCCATTTTGCTGAGGTATCCAAGGTGATGATAGTTGTCTTCTAATTCTATTCACTTCACAAAATGTATTGAACTCCTTAGATGTAAATTTACCTCCTTGATCTGATCTTAAATATTTGATTTTCTTGTCGGTTTCATTCTCTACAAGTTCCTTAAATAATTTGAATTTCCCAAAAGCTTTGATTTCTTCATGAGAAAAGTAACCCAACACATTCTAGAATAATCATCAATGATTAGCATAAAGTATCTATCTCCTTGTAGACTTCTTGTTCTTGCTGGACCACATAAGTCAGTATGAATTAAATCAAGAACATCATTGGTTTTCTCGGAAATACTCTTAAAAGTTGTTCTAACCTGCTTTCCCATTTGACATTCCTTACATACCAGATTATGAGGTTTTACAATCTTAGGTAAATCCCTTACTGCCTTAGATGAAGTTGTAGACACCCAAAATTGTCATGTCTAATTAAATAAATATTTTATTTATTTAATTGTTTAAGCCTCATTCTTCTATTAATTAAATAAATCCTTATTTATTTAATTAATTCATTTATCCTCTTCTAGCCTTATTTCTCATTTAAATAAATACATTTATTTATTTAAATTATCTTTTTCCTAAATTAAATAAATATTTTTATTTATTTAATTATCCTACTTCTTCTATTGATTAAATAAATCTTTATTTGTTTAATTAATTCATTATCTTTTTCTACACATGACACATGTAATTCATCTCTTAATTTCTACACTACCTAACTCTTTCATTATTTTGGTATTTCTTTTACCTACCCTCTAATCTTAGCCGACCTCCTTTTTACACCTCTCAATCTTACCCCTCCATGTCATATTGTGTCTTCTATTTAAGAAGATGCTTCCTTCATTATCAAACCCTAATCACTCATGCTAATGATCTTTTATGCAATTGACTACACCACGATCCTACTTGCAACCACATTTCGTTCTTTGTTGAGCTCTTGTGCATATAAAAATTTGAGAGCAAATATATCAAGCAAGATCAATGGAGATAGGAAGAATGGAGATCAAAACCCTATTGGACATGTGATGGTATAATCTTTGTGATTTCGTTTGATTTGCATTGTCTTAGGTAATCTTCATATGTTATGGTGGATCTTTGTTGATTGTTAGGCTAGGGTTTTGTGGTTGGATTCATTTAGCCTTTCAATATTGTTATTATTGCTGTCCATTTTCACCATATACATTTTGGCACGCCCGGTGGGACTCTTGTCCCTTTGCATTTAACCTTTTTGTTGCAGATCGGACATTTTTCGATGAAATTTTAGGTATTTCCGCGTATGCGAGCGTTCGGATCACGTCTCTAAGTTTCAGAAGTGTCTGCAGAATCTGGAATCGCGCCTGTGTTTTTGCCAAATTTTATTTTGCAGGTTTCTGAAAGGGGCGTCTGTGTTTCTGAAGCGCGTCTGTGTGGTTTCTGCTCGCGTCTATGTTAGATAAAAGTGTCCGTGTGTTTTGGCCGTGTCTGTGCATCACAGAACCGCGTCTGTGTCATACAAACGCTTCTGTGTATGGTATAGCAGCGTCTATGTTTTTACTGTTTCAGAATTTTAAAATTTTCATAGATTCGATTTTCGGATTTCACACTTAGGGTTTCAGATCTGGTTTATTTTTGGACTAACCCTTGCAGATCTAGCTAACTAAGTTTGTGCAGCTTGTTTTGGAAGCAAAAACGTTTTTGTTGAAGGCCCCTCTTTCACAAAGTCTTTTGGGTTTTCTAAAATTTACCTAACTTGTGTTCTTGCAGGAAGGGGTGATCATTTGAAACAACCCAAACTACTAACAAATTTTGTTGCAGGGCCTTAGCTAGGGTTTTGAAATTTTGTTGTGTGCCTTGTTTTCATAGATTAGCAAACACTTCAATTGGTGCACTAAAATTGAATCATTGTCTTTTGTGTCTTGAGCAATAGGCTCTTTTTGTTTAATCTTTAGAGGGCCTGTCTTCCCGTGTGGTCATTAGGACTACTAGTGAGAAGAGAACGATCCAAGTGGTAGCGAGGAAAACCCACCTCATCCGAACCACTATAATCAAATGTATTCATGGTGAAAACTATGAATAACGTGTGCTGATTAGTTCATACCGACACTATGTCTCCCCATAAACCCGTTTGATCAAATTTATTTGATCATTTGTAGGGCGTAACCCCTACCGGCTGGGAGCCTTCTGTATTTACAGAGCTGAAAGTGCCGCATGTATGGCCACATGAGCGGATGCCCTTACTAGCACCTTTTTGTTTTAGAAGCCCAAATCCTTCTAGTTGTTGAGGCAGGAGGTCGGACCTCTGGTAGCGGCCCACACACATACGGTTCTTAGTAGAGATACAAAGTTCGCCATGGGGAGTTTTCATGGGGACTGATGCTTGGCTGACCCGAGAAGTGAGTGCCGAGGGTGGAGCCAGTGAGGTCAAGCATCTAAGTATCCACTCTGAATAGCGTAGCCTCGGGGGTAAAACCCTATGTGGGATCAACAACTATTGTCTTGGCCAGCCATAAGAATTGTGCTTGACTTATTTTAAACATTCAAACATTCAAGACCAAACAACAAAACATTGTGTCTTTTGTGTCTTCAAGTGTATGCAAAACATTTTACATCAAACAACACACTTTTGGAGTCTAAACACTTGCAAACATTGAGTTCTCATCAACATTGTGTCCTCTTGTCACGAAAAACAGTCAAATAGTCGGATTTGGTCACAACAAAACAACTTCACAGATAGGAAAAATTGCACGAAGTTTGCAGAAACGCGTTTGTGTCTGTTTTAATCACGTCTGAGTCATTTAAGCATGTCTGTGAAGGGCAGAATAACGTCTGTGTTTTTAACAGCATCTGTGTCAAACAGAGACACGTCTGTGTCTGGGAATCGCGTCTATGAAGTATACAGAAGCATCTGTGCCCAGGATGGAAAATTTTTACAGTCCAGCAAACAAGAGAAATCAGTTTCGGCATGCTTGAGCTTCCTAGGTTGTCTCTTCAGGTTTCATCTAGCATTCAACCTATCCTTGGGTCTCATACAGTCCATCATTGCTTCACATCTCATTTTACATTCATACTTGTCTAAACTTGGGTCAAAAAGGTCACTTGCTTGTCCTCACTATACTTTTTACATACTACATACAACTACACTTTGCTAAGTGGTCCCTCATCAAGGTTTCTTACCTTTGGGTCTCATTTGGTCTTACTTAGAGTCAAGGTCAGCTTACCTCATCAAGAGAAACTATCATCTCTTTGGGAGTCACACCTACTCTACTACATACATACTTGGTCTTACACTTTGGACATTGCAAGTACACCTCAAGATTCATTTACACTCCATACAACTCTTGGTCTTCCCTACTCTTTCCATTTTTCATCTAGTCTCTCACATCTTGGTCAAACACCTAGTTCATGGTTGAAACCTGCCTTCAAAAATCTAGGAGAATAGCTAAAGAAGCTCAAGAATCCCCAAACATGAGTTCTTATGAGTATGATAATGATTTATTTTTCAATCCTGAGCACATTACATTACTAGACATGGATGTTTATAGAAACAATCCAAATGTGGAAAACGCAGACATGACAAACAACAATGCTACACACAATGACAATGTGGACAACTTTTCAATACTATCAGCAGATATAGAAGAATCCATAATGAATCCTCATTTCAATAGACTGGTTGAAGAGATAATGAAGAGGGATAGACAATACTTTTTACACATGATGGCACAAAGTGGAGCTAAAATACCTCATGACTTTGACATGTCTCAACTTATGGAAAACCGACCCTCGCAGCAAACTCACTCCAACATGAATCAAAGGAGACCCAATAGTGGAGGAAATAGAGGACCGCATGTGGTACCTGAATCACCATCAGCTTTGCTTCAAAAACCAGAAATCCCACATACACAAGCTCAAACATATGATACTTACCTTCGAAGACCATTATGGAAGCCCTATGCAGATAGATATGCTCAATCACATGTTCAAGCTATGGATCAATCAAAACAAGTGGATAGTCAAAGACATGCTCAAAACTTGGACATAAGGAAACCTCATGTCAAATTTGGGGGCAACACAATAGAACATGACATGCCTATAGAATATGGTATATATGCACAAAATAGATATGGGGTACCTCAACATGAAGCTATACCAAGTGCTCCCTATATGCTGCATCAATATAGACCTCCTCCATATGAGCATGTCTATGATCAGTATCATCCGTACATGCAACAGGCTCCTGCTCAAATTGGTATCTCAAACATGGGGTATGCTACAGGAAATAGATCGCCACCTAAGAACAGTTTGGAGCAACAAATCAGAGATCTACAAAAGAAAATGGAGGACATGAGTACATCAAAACCAACATACACTATGAGGGATATATGTCCTTATCCATTTGATAAGAGCATCCCAATGCCTCCATTTACTGCACACTTTGTGACGCCAAAATTTGACAAGTATAGAGGAAAAGGAGACCCCAAGGCACACATACGACAATTTTTCACAGCCTGCATTGAGGTAGCAGCAGAAGAAACATATTTGATGAGGTTGTTTCCACAAAGCTTAGGCGGTCAAGCTATGGAATGGTTCTCTCAATTACCACCTGGTATTAAGTCATGGGGTGACTTAGTAGAGGCATTTATTCAGCATTTCTCCTACAATATAGAAATGGATATCTCAGTCACTACTTTGTGCAATACTAAAAAAAAGGAGGGAGAATCCTTTGCGTCATTTTTACAAAGATGGAGAAATCTAGCTAGCAGATGCTCTTGCGAAATCCCACAAAAACAAATGGTAGAAATGTTCACTCAAAACGTTAACAAGGATATTGGCTATGATTTAAGGAAAGCTTGTTTGTCTACCTTCAAGGATGTTATTGAAAAGGGCTTAGCAACAGAAAAGGTCTTAATTGAGCAAGGAGTCATTAAGATATTCAAAGAGACCAAAGATGACTTTAAAGGAAAAGACAAGCCAAGATTTTGGAATACAAACAAGAATATAGTCAATGATGGTGTTGTTGATGCTAACATGGTGAGACCCAAGTTCATCTTTTCGGGATCAAGTTCTACAAACAATCAAGTGAATACTCAAACAACTTCTAAATAATGAAGGAAGTATACCCCGTTGGGAGAACCACTTGAATCAGTATTCAAAAAGCTTGTGGCAAACAAAGTGATCACAGTTCCAGATTTTCCTCCATATGAACCAAAGGTCAAACCAAATTGGTGGAATGATGATGAGTATTGTGAATTTCATAAGAGCAAGGGTCATAAGACAGGAAATTTCCATAGACTAAAGAACATTGTGCAAGATCTCATTGATAGAGGTGACATTGAGATTGAGGGACACTCATCTAACCAAGAACATGAGATGTTTAAGGAACCATTCCCAAAGCATGACAAGGGAAAAGCCAAAGTCACAGATGATCAAGCCAACTATACTAGAGCACCTTACAACTATGACTCAACTATCAATCACATCTCAATGGACAATCATATCTCTACTATTACCATCAAGAACAAAAATCTTGAGAATCCTCCTCAGTGACCCAAGATTGTCCTAAAAGGTGTTGGATCTTCTTCCGAACCTACCTCTGAATGTCATGTTACAACTTGTCGAGGTAAAATTACGTTGCTAGTTGCCTCCACTAAAAACACCGCTTCTTCATCTACCAAGCCTGAGTATGACCTTGTAGAACAGTTAGGGAAGACACCCGCGCTCATCTCCATCCTTGAGCTCTTACGCATATCCCCCACTCATAAAGTTATTCTTGACAAAATCTTGAGAGATACCGTCGTTCCTACTAATCTGAACGTGGACCAGTTTCAAGCCATGGTGGGATACCTGTCCATTCCACACTCCCTTACATTCACAGAAGCCGATGACGCCTCTGTAAGTCAGCCTCATAATGCACCTTTACATGTTGAAGCCTTCATACACAAACATCGAATAAAGCAAGTCTTGATAGATGGAGGAGCTGGTCTAAACATTTGTACATTGAGCACCATTAAACAATTGGGATATTCGGATAAAGCTGTGAATTCAACAAATCAAATCACCATCAAGGCATATGATGATGAAGAGCACTCATCCAAGGGCACAGTCACCTTACCCCTAAGAATTGGGCCAGTCACAAAGGATGTGGTTTGTCAAGTCCTAGATCTGGATCTCACATACAACATATTGCTAGGACGTCCTTGGATTCATGAAATGAGGGCAGTCCCATCAACATATCATCAATGCATTAAGTTTCCTCATAATGGAGTCGAGGTAACAGTTAACGGTGATCCTAATCCATTCATATATTGCAATAACCTGAGATCACATACTGAGACCATCATTCCCAGTAATCGTGAGGTTGTTCCTTCTTCGGCATACATTGACCCTGAGTCATTGAAACCTTCGACATCAAAACAAGGTGAACTTAAAGGAAAATTTCAAGACAAAGGCATGGGAGAATACACTTTAAATCAAACAATGTATTTACGACAAGTCATGAGCTCTCCAAAAGAATATGGAAGGCCACATCCTAACAAGCAAATATCCATCATGATACTCAACTGGGATCCTACTATCTTTCAAAGATGGGGCGAACTAGAAGAGGAAAATTTATACAAAATGCTTTACAAAGACATTGAAGATGATATACAAGATCAGATCAATATATCCTGTGAGAAATATGGCAAAGGCTACAAGATCCTCCAAAAATTTGGGTATGATGGAAAAAGCCCTCTTGGGTTACGCAAAGAAGGTGTCATGGAGCCCTTACAACTTGAATTGACTGTAAAAAGGGAACGCTCAAAGGGACTTGGTTTTCTGACTTCCAAGCTCCACAATAAAAGGACAGAAGAGACATCACAAATCAAAATTGCCAAAGTTCAACAAGAGGATTACTATTCCACAGATTCCAATGAATGGGAATGGGGTTCAGACAAATCCTCCAGCGACTATGAGCTCACCGAGACATTCAGAGAGCCAGATGAACCCACAGAAGAAGAAGAATTTTATAAAAAGTTCAGAGTTGGTCAGGAAATAACACATAAGGATTCCGCACAGTCTTCGTTTCAAGGTTCTAGGTCGAAATCACATAGGATGAGGACACCCATCCCGGAAGGCGCTACTAGTGACGACAACTTAGATTCGTTTACAAATGAAACTGATGAGGAGAGTGCCATCGATGACCTCGACGATTGCCTTGATATACCCGAATATAACCACATCTTCACTCTTAGCTCTGCAACCTCCGAAAACATTAAAGGCCTTCCCCTTGTTCACCCCCAACTCATTGACTGGGATTATGAAGGACCAACACAATTTGACACATTTCAGAATGACGAAGCTATTATTGACTATCTTGGCATACGAGATGATCTTCCCCTTGGAGACTATAAAGCAGGATACACCATAGAACTCAACAACATGGCATATTTCGGTGAGGGTGTCGGAGCTTCCAGTCGAAAAAATGTGAAAATAAGAACAAAACAAGGATCTTATGGTGAAAACCACACTGTAGCGCTATCTGATCCCAAAAAAGTAAAAAGAAAGGACGTATCTGAGGGCGAAAACCTCTCTGAGGCACCCGAAGATGGAAGGCTCGACATTCTCCCAGCATCATATGAGGAAAAGTCATCCATGTTGGTAGAGGAGACTATCAAAACAAACATTGGTACAGAAGAGGTTCCACACAACATATTCCTGGCTCAATCATTAACAGAGTCCAAAAGGGCAAAATTCATAAGCTTCTTCAAAGAACGACAAATCAACTTTGCATGGTCATACACTGATATGCCTGGACTAGATCCAGATTTGGTAATGCATCATTTGACAGTCAAACCGGGGGCAAAGCCAGTGAAACAGAAATTAAGGAAAATGCATCCACAAGTGGCATTACTAGTCAAAGCAGAGCTGGAGAAATTATTGGATGTCGGATTCATACGCCCAATTGATTATCCTGAATGGATCTCCAATTTAGTACCTATCAGTAAACCAGATCACAGCATCAGAATATGTACAGATTTCAGAGACATCAACAAAGCTTGTCTGAAAGATGACTTCCCATTACCAAATATCGACTTGATCGTTGATCTCATAGCAGGTCACGAAATGTTATCTTTAATGGATGGATTTTTTGGTTATAATCAAATCAGGATTGCACCTGAGGATCAACACAAAACATCATTCACTTGTCCGTGGGGAACTTTTTATTGGAATGTCATGCCCTTTGGGCTGAAAAATGCAGGTGCTACGTATCAAAGAGCAATGACCACTATCTTTCATGATCTCATGCACATAACCGTGGAAGATTACGTTGATGATCTCTTCGGAAAATCAATAGACAGAGATACACATTTGGACATACTTTCAATCGTCTTTGATCGGTTGGAAAAATACAAAGTAAGATTAAATCCCAAGAAATGTCTTTGGAGTAACCTTCGGGAAGCTCCTAGGATTCATTGTGTCCAAAAGAGGAATCGAAGCCGATCCAGCAAAAGTCAAGGCTATCTTGGACATGCCACCACCCAGAAATATCAGTCAACTTCGATCCTTACAAGGGAGACTCTAGTTTATATGAAGATTCATAGCACAACTTGTAGATAAGTGTAATCCTTTTCAGCACCTGCTACATAAAAATATCAAGTTCAAATGGGATGATAACTGTCAACAAGCTTTTCAAACGCTCAAAGATTATCTTTTGAATCCGTCGGTTTTGATGCCACCGATTCCAGATCAGCCTTTGTTACTATACATATCAGCTACTCCAACAGCACTGGGGGCACTCCTAGCACAACAAATTGCTGACGGCAAGGAAAAAGCAGTATACTATATTAGTCGCACATTGGTGGGATATGAGCTAAACTACACACCAATCGAGCGTGCATGTCTCGCTGTGGTCTTTGCTTCACATAAATTATGACATTATATGCTCACTCACAAGACTAAGTTGATTGCAAGAATTGATCCATTAAAATATCTTCTTAACAAAGCTACACTTACTGGGTGACTGGCCAAGTGGGTAATGATCCTAAGTGAATTCGACATCGAGTATGTGGACAGAAAAGCGATAAAATGACAAGCAATCACGGATCAATTAGCAGATGTTCCCATGATAGATGATGCTCCTCTAAATTCAGAATTTCCAGATGAATCCATTTTAACAATATCACATGCAAAGCCATGGCAACTGTACTTTGACGGCTCATACACACAACATGGAGCAGGTGCTGGTATTCTCTTTATAACTCCTCAAGGCGATTCTATACCAAAATCATACCGCTTATCATTTCCTTGCACCAACAATATAGCAGAATATGAGGCATTAACAACTGGATTATGAATTGCAGTTCAATGGAAGATCGAGGAACTTCATGTTTTTGGGGATTCTCAACTTGTTATCCATCAAGCAACTGATGATTACCAAACAAAAGACGAAAAATTAATGCCTTACAAGCAACTGGTGGATGATTTGAAACAGCACTTCACAAAGATAGATTTTGAGTAGATACCAAGAGAGCAAAATCGTGCTGCGGATGCCATGGCTACAATTGCTTCGCTAATTGACCTGCCTCAAAATGAAACTTGCTATGAGTTCCTGGTGGACAATTTGTTGGTTCCTTCATATGAGATCACTCCTACTGAAATGATATGCCTTGTTGGTCCCAAATCCCAGTTATATGGTTCCATATTGACATATCTTCGCGACAATATCCTACCTCCTGATCTATCAAACAACCAACACCGCACTTTTATTCGCCAATCCTCTCGATATGTCATTCTAGCTGATATCCTATACCGACGAGGTCTAGATGGCACTCTTCTTAGATGTTTAGAAAGCGATGAAGCTCAGATTGTGTTATGTGAAGTGCATGAAGGGATATGTGGTCCGCATACTAGTGGTCCTACCTTGGCCAAAAAACT
The DNA here is from genome assembly GCF_030272615.1 of Cryptomeria japonica. NCBI lineage: Eukaryota > Viridiplantae > Streptophyta > Pinopsida > Cupressales > Cupressaceae > Cryptomeria > Cryptomeria japonica. The sequence goes on along the minus strand of NC_081411.1, from coordinate 582,855,914 downwards.
CATCAGGACTGGATATTACTGGCCCACTATGGAAAAAGACTCATATTAGTTTGTCAAGAAATGTAAGAAATGTCAAATTCATGGAGACCTCATACATGCACCAGCACAAGAACTACAACCACTCGCATCTCCTTGGCCCTTTTGTCAATGGGGACTCGATCTCATAGGCAAGATTCACCCTCCTTCTTCCAATGGTCATAAATTCATTATCACAGCCACAGAGTATTTCACAAAGTGGATTGAAGCCATGCCTCTCACACAAGTCACTGGGAAACAAATTGCTACTTTCATCCTTAACTACATCATTTGCCGATATGGTATTCCTAAGTCCATTATTACTGATAACGGGCGTCCCTTCAAAAATCAGGATGTTCGTGAACTCTATGATCACTTCCATATTTCCTATCATTTCTCCACACCATATTACCCCCAAGGTAATGGCCAAGCTGAGGCGTCTAATAAAACAATTCTTAAAATCCTCAAAAAGACAGTCGACAACGCTAGCCGTAACTGGCATATCCAACTCAATCCTACACTTTGGGCCTACCGCACAAGTGTCCGCACACCTACAGGAGCTACACCCTACTCACTTGTCTATGGCACTGAAGCCATCTTGCCTATTGAGGTCGAATTACCTTCTTTACGGGTCTGTTTGCAAAACATCATAACGATGAAGATTACAGGGTCTCTCGCTTACAAGAACTAGAACTGTTGGATGAACGAAGACAAACTGCTTTTAATCATCTCAAGGCTTACCAACAACGAATGAGTCACAGCTACAATCACAAAGTCAAGCCTCGCACATTTGAAGTAGCTGACTTGGTTCTCAGAGAAAACCCCAAGAATCAGCAAGACAGAGAGAAGAAGGGCAAGTTCGAACCAAATTGGCTTGGTCCTTACATCATCACAGCAACATATGGATCTGGGGCATATCAGCTCTCAACTACAGAAGGTGAACCTTTGGAGGATCCTATCAACAGCATGCACCTTCGCAGGTTCTACACATAGCTCTTCGGAATATCCTAATTCAAAAATACAAAAAAATCAAAAAATTCAAAAATATTAAAAAATCAAAAAATTCAAAAATACAAAAAAATTATAAAAACAAAAAAATCGTTACTTGGTGAAAACCTAGCAAACAGGCGCCTTGTGACACAAAAAACATTGAAAAATCCAAAAAAAGTAAAGAGAAATAATTTCGTCCAATGGTGAAAACCACTTTAGTGGCACCCTGGGCAAGTACCATGGTGAAAACTGGGTCACCAGCGCCATGTGTAGAGACATTTCTCCTCCCTCCTTCAGGATTCACTTTCATCCTTCACTTTACACACACTCATAACCTATTCACTCACAATAAACTTACCCATTCCCATGATGTTTTTTTTTTTTTGTGTGTGTGTGTGTGTGCGCACGAGATTGTGTTGGAAGTGATTGAGCATAATTTCATGTGCGTATACTAAGTTTTCATGATTCGGTACATGGTAGCATAGCAGAACAAAGCAATTTTTTAGAGCAGTGAAAGTGGATCATTCTTGAGCCTAACCCAAATAGATTTCTGATATTTGTAGATTCTATATTCCAATTCAAACATTGTATTTGCTTATATATCTCATTTGTAGGATAGTGAGTCTTTCGGGGTTGCAACCCTATTATCTTTTTTAGCAGTGAGCTCTAGGCAATGTGCTTGAATGCAAGTGAATTCCACTTTTATAATATTATTTTACTACTAGCCATAGTATAATAATATTGTGGGTTCAAATCCCTCCGTGGTTTTTCCCTTTTGAGTTTCCACGTAAAAATTCTAGCATTTTGGTTGCATGTTTAATTGGTTTATGTTTCTACACTGTGCTTTCAATTATTTGCATGTGGTGGTTAAAGAATCAGCTTAATAAATTTGTGAATTGCAGAACACTGACTCAACCTCCCCTCTCAGTGTTCATTGTGTTGGTATTATAGATATGTTGCATTGTTTTTTTCATTGATGTCAACACTTATCAACACTTATCCTTCTAGAGATCTTTGTTTATGTTCACTAGCAAGTTTAGTGACTTATGCACAATCACCAGTATTTGGTTCACCGACAGGTTATATTGTTCACCGGCACTGAGGATGACTTGTTATCATCTAAAGATCACTTGGCTATGTTGAAGACATGGTTTGGACACTTGGTTTTTGAGATTTGGTTATTGGTCTAATTGGGTTGACATATTTGTTGTTACTGGCAAGTTGGTATAGGTTATAGACCGGCATGCGTTATCTATTCTAGATCAGCACGACACGTTATGGAGATGACTTAATCAATTAATATTGTTGTTGAGCCAACATGATGCATTGCATCTTGACTTACTTGTAATAGATTTTATTGTATTATTCTTAGTAAGCCGGCCTACACATTTGGTCTTAGGTTTTGGTATATATGTAAGATCTCAATTGTGAGATTAATGTGGTATGGTGATGGTATGTAATAAGGTATTGTAAGATTTTGATATTTGGTATATGTGAATATAAGCAGAGCTACTCACGCAAACATCATTTGAAGACTCAAAGAAGGTTTGAAGGAGATAAGATTTGTTAATGGAGAAAGAGAAAGTTAAGATTGAAATCATGACTTGTGCTTCACTCATTTCTTATCATCGACTGTGAGTATTGAAAGGCAATGCAAGATTTCCTTCCCGTGTTGGAAGCACCCCTTTCTCCAACACCTCACCTTCCTCCAGTTGGAACTGTTACAACAACTTTGAAGGGTCAAAGCTTATCCATTCAGAGGCTTTGCTTCCACACTAAAAATGACTTGATTGTCAGGTGTATTAAGAAAGATTGGAAGACAATCTGATGTTCTTTTTAACATCCATCATTGAGCAGGATGCCTGTCTAATTTTAAAAATGCTTTAATCACGAGTCTGGTTATGAAAAAAATATGATTAATTTTAAATGCTCTTTAATCATAATTAACTTCGAGGAAGTGTCTTATTAAAACCATTTAAATTAGTACAAATCATAGGAATAATGAAAAAACATACTGTAATGAAACAATGGTAGCGTTTTAATCTTTACATATATATTATTTGAAAATCTGACAATTACTTGTAAATATTTGTTCAAAACTTTAAAAAGGCTGGATAATTTATAATTAATGGCAACTTCCTTTAAAAAGGGTGGATAATTTATAGTTAATGGCAACTTCCTTATCTTTGATATTCAAATGTTATTAAAAAATTCAGAGATTGTAAATAATATATAATTGTTATGTGAGGCCCTACCCTGGTTCAGTTTGACATTTTCAGTTAATTGCATATTGGGACTATTATGGTTGCCTTATTTTATGCATTATGGACTTAGAACTTATATGATTCCATGATTTGGATCACACTGACATTTGTTGATGTTTTATTTCATGCATGATGATTATGAAACTTTAGATATGTTACTAGAATAGAATTACATTATGATGGTGAATGTCATTATTGGAAATTTGCAGGATTTTATTTTGATGAAAGAAAAATGATGCATATTTATGAATGGTTCATTTTTGGGAAATTATGTTAATTGCATAGGTGAAATTGAATTTGAAACAAATGAGATATTGAATTATCGATGTCAAATGTATGAGTGTTTGATGTGTAATGAAATCCATGTATTTGATTATGTATAATTGTGATTATTTGGAGTTACTAATGTGTTAATTGAGATGCGCAGGAAAATTATCCATGTGACCATGGAATTTAATGGAGAACCAAGCCTAGACCAATGTGCGTTTGTTAAGCCGGGAGTTGTCTATTTGGAGAGACAACACCCCCCCCCTTGTAATGTATTTTATTTGTGATGTGTATAATGCTTGAGTGTAAAATTTAATTTATATGTATATGTGTAATCCTTCAAGAGACAAATTCCATGTGTGATTTTTATATTGTATTTTTGTTGTGTCACTTGACACATGTGCTGATTAAGTGTCATTGATTTTGACTTGTCTCTTGGAGGGAGTTTTGTTTCTACCAAAGCCATTCAAAAACATGAGTGTGGTCCCAAATCTGCCTTGGGTAGGGAGTCTTGGGAGTGGTCAACTCAAGCTTGACCCGTAGGTAAACTTCAGTGGGGTTTCCAAAGGGTTTAATGGACTCCTAGGGTAAGTTTTTAGGCTTATCCAAAGGTCCAAAGGGTATACCTATGGGTTAGGGGTATTTTGCAACATGTGGCTTCTCCCATGTGACTATTTAGTCACTTCAAAAAGTGGTGTTTTCAAGATGAACGAAAATTCAACTTAGAAAGTTCTTCCTAGGATAGAGAACCTTCCTTTTAGAAGTTAAACTCTCTTCCCCATCTTCTTCCACCTTTTCCCTTTCCAATTTTAGTAATGTGCAAGAGTTTGGGAAGGGCAACCAATGGGAACTCACACCTCACCCAAGGGGTTGGGAAGTGTGTGAGAGGCCTTCTTAGGCAAGAATTTGGAAACTTAGTGAGTAATCACCCACTCTCCTTTCTTGGAGATTATGCTTGTTTTGAAAAAGTTAGTAGGAGATTAGCACTTTTGGTGGGAATTTGGAGAAAGTTAGTGTGGAATTGGGCAGCTCATCCCCAACTAATTTTAGCAAACCTATTGGCAGAATAAGGTTGGTTACTTCTTACCTCCTCTTGTTATGTTGTAAGTGTTAGTTATGTTGTTTTGCAAAAGAAGAGAGTTGCTTGTAAGAAAGAGTTTTATGAAGTTTTTGTTGAAGTTAAAATGTGTAGTTTTCTTTTCTATGTGTAGTTTTCTTTTCTCTGTGTTTGTTTGTGTTTCTTGTTGTTTTTGGGAGTGACCAAGATCTCCTACCCTTGGGAGGGTAGGAAGATCTTGGGGTGGAAGGAGTATGACAGCCATGGGTGAGAGGCTCTCCTCATGGAGAGTGTTCTCAAGAGTGTTCTTGGTGACCCTTGATGCATAGCCTTGTGTATGCATTTGGGGGTCATAAGGGGAGTAAATATGGCCTTGAGCCTTTTTGGGGGGCATAAGGATTGTGGAAGTATTTGGTTGCATTTGTATTGCCATGAGGTGGCTTGTGTTGTATTGTGTTTGGCATGCATTCTCCCCATTGGTACTTGGTCCACTTCCACCCATGGAAGAGTCACCATGAAAGTGGTGAATGTGTAGCTTGGGAAGGGAAATTTGAATGTAAGTGTTTTCCTATGTGTGTGTAGAGTTTGCTTGTTTGTAACCCGTCTAGTGCTTGGTTCTCCAAGCTCGGGGGTGGCTTCTAGTAAGCCTAGGCTGGGAGGTGAGCTTCCCATGGTCAAAAATGTGTTTTATTGCAGGTTGCATGGGAATGGGAAAAGAAGGATTAAGAGCTATGTCGCTGCTTGTGTTGCAGAAAAATGTTTTTAAAAAAAAAGAAATGGAGAGATTTCAATGTTTTAGTGTCTAAAAGAAGAATGTGAGCTTTTGTAGCATTTACCTTCAAGAAAGAAAAAGAGTTGTATTATTTTCAAGTTACTAAGTAGAGAAAAACATTGTTGGGATTTCATCCCATTTGTATTAGTGTTTATTTTGTATCCATATCTATTTTGTATTTACATTTGTCAATGAATGCACATGTTTTTCCCTACTCGGTAGTTTTGCAAAAGAAAATGAAAATGTTAGTTTGCATCTAGACTTTTAATGTTTTGTAAAAAAAAAATATGTATGCTGTTCTCACTCTAGTTAGTGATACAAAGGATTGAAGAAATAGAAATATTTCCTTATAGATATTAAGATAAAGTTAATGTTTACTTGCTGGACTGTATTATGACAGAAAGTTTGTTTATGTCTTATTAAGCTTTTGAAAAGAAATGAAAAAAGTAGTGACTTCTGAAAATACATCATAGTTGTTATTGTTTAAATGAATATTAGGCAACATTGGTTGCAGCTGTAATAAAACTAAATTTTACTTGCCTTTCCATTTTGTAAATGTGGAAAGAAAATAAATCTAGTTATATTTTCTTTGTTTTTAAAAGAGTAGCAAGAAAAAAAATATATATATATACATTTAAATACATTTTACCTTCTTGTATTATATTCTGATATTCAGTTATATCCCAGTTAAAGAAACAAAAAAAAATGTTTTATTAAACCTATTTCCACATTTTAGATATATATATATATATATATAAAAGAAATAAAACTGAATCATCTTAGAACACCATATGGTGACGTTAGGGGTCATATGGTGTCCTAAGGGGTCATAGAATACCATATGACCCCTTAGGACACCATATGACATGTCCTAAGGGGTCATAGAACACCATATGACCCCTAAGGACACCATATGACCCCTGAGGACACCATATGACCCCTTAGGACACCATATGGTGTTGTTAGGGGTCATATGGTGTCCTAAGGGGTCATAGAACACCATATGACCCCTTAGGACACAATATGACCCCTAACGACACCATATGAACCCTAACAAAACCATATGACCCCTCAAAACACCATATGGTGGTCTTAGGGATCATATGGTGTCCTAAGGGGTCATATGGCATCCTAATGGGTCATAGAATACCATATGACCCCTTAGGACACCATATGACCCCTAACGACACCATATGGTGTTCTAAGGGCTCATATGGTGTCCTCAGGGGTCATATGGTGTTCTAAGACCCCCTAGGACACCATATGACCCCTTTTAACATCCTAGTACATGGCATGACCACTTGTGACACAATATGACCCCTCAAGACACAATATGGTGTTGTTAGGGGTCATATGGTATCCTAAGGAGTCATATGGTGTCGTTAGGGATTATATGGTGTCCTAAGGGGTCATATGGTATTCTATGACCCATCAGGACACTATATGACCCCTTAGGACACCATATGAACCCTAACGACACCATATGACCTCTTAGGACACCATAAGACCCCTAATGACACCATATGGTGTCGTTTGGGGTCATATGGTGTTATAGAACACCATATGAGCCCTTAGAACACTATATGGTGTCGTTATGGGTCATATGGTGTCATTAGGGGTCATATGGTGTCATAAGGGGTCATATGATGTCCGTAGGGGTCATAAAACACCAAATGACCCCTTAGGACACCATATGGTGTCGTTAGGGCTCATATGGTGTTCTAAGAGATCATATGGTATCCTAAGGGGTCATAGAACATCATATGACCCCTTAGGACACCATATTACCCCTTAGGACACCATATGACCCGTAACAACATCATATGACCCCTTAGCACACCATATGTTGTCCTAAGAGGTCATATGGTGTCCTAAGATAAATAGTAATAGTTTCCTAAGGGGTCATATGGCCCACCATGCTCATGCACATACCTAGATGGATTATATAGAGATATAAGATACCTAGAGGGGGAGAGAGGGATGAGAGACCTAGATAGGGTGAGAGATAGAAAGGGTTGAGATAGATGGAGGGGGATATAGAGAGGTTGGTAATGAGATATGGATGGAGATGTAGAGAGGTGGAGAGGGAATGAGGGATAAACCTCAAGAGGGGTAGAGAGGGTGTGATGGAAAGATAATGATGTAGATGGTAAAGAGAGAATAAGAATTAGTAGGGAAGGGAGAGAGAGAGATGGGGATAAGGAGGGAGAGGGAGATATAGAGGGAGAGGGGAAGAAAAGAGTGGAGATGCCTATAAATGGGAGGGAGGGATAAGAGGAGAGATAAAAGAATAAAGAGAGAGAAGAGTATGAAGGGATTGATTGAGAGGTAGACATGGAGGGACTACAAGACCTAGGGAAGGAGAAGATAGACAAGTGGGAGGAAATAGAGAAGATGAGGAGAGAGTTAAAAAATAAATAGGGGTAAAGGGGCCGGGAGATGGAGGGGAAGAGAGAGAGAGAGAGAACTAGAGAGGGGAAAAATAGATAGGTGAGAGAACTATATTGAGAAAGAGAGATGCGAGACCTAGATGAAAAGAGAGAGGAATGAGATAGATAGAGGGGGGGAGAGAGAGGTGAGTAATGAGACATGATGCAAAGGTAGGTAGGTGGAGAAGAAGGAAATGAAAAACCTAGAGAGGTGAGAGAGAGTTGAAAAAAGGGAGAGAGAATAAAAAAGTGGGGGGTGAGATATATATGGGGGTATGTGAGGATGGGGAGGTAGAGAGGGAGAGGGTAAGAAATGAAGGGAGAGACCTAGAAAGGGGAGGGAGGGAGAAGAGAAGAGATAGAAGAAAAAAGAGAGGAACAAGAGGGGATGGATGGAGAGGTAGACATGGAGGGAGTGAGAGACCTATGGAAGGAAGAGATAAAGAGGTTAGGGGAGGAAGAGAAAAGGAGGGAGTTCATAAAGGGATAGGGTTAAGGAAGAGGGAGAGAGAGGTAGAGAGGGACATAGATAACTATAGAGGGGACATATAGATAGGCAAGAGACCTAGATGGCCAGAGAGGAGTGAGATAGATAGAGGGGGATAAAGAGAGGTGGTTGACAAGACCTATATGCAGAGGTAGATATGTGGAGAGGAAGGGAGAGAGAAACCTAGAGAGGGGAGAGAGGGTGGTATGGATAGGTAATTACCTAGAGAATGAAGATATATAATAAGAGAGGAAGAGAGAAGATGAGAGAGTGGGAGAGGGAGATAGAGAGGGAGAGAGGAAGAAAGGAAGGTAGAGACCTGGAGAGGGGAGGGGGGGAGAACAGAAGACATAGAAGAGCAAAGAGATGAGTAAGAGGAGATGGATAGAGAGGTAGACATGGAGGAAGTTAGAGACCTAGAGAATGAGGAGATAGATAGGTTTGGGGAGGAGAGAGAAGAGAGGGAGAGAGTGCATAAATAGATAGAGGTAAGGAGAAGGGAGAGAAAGGTATAGAGGGAGTGAGAGAACTAGAGGGTGGACAATTAAATAAGTGAGAAACCTAGAGGGGGAGAGAAAGGTGGGTAATAATATAGGGAGGGAGAGGAAGTGAGGTTAATAGGGAGGGAGGGACAACCCTAGATATGGGGAGAGAGAGGACAAAAGGGATAGGTAGTGACCAAGAGAAAGGAGTAGGAGGGAAGAGAAACAATAAGAGAGTGAGAGAGAAGAGAGAGGGAGAGAGCCAAGGATAGAGAAGTGAGAGAGACAAGAGAGGGAGAGATATAGATCTAGAGTTTGGGGAAGATAAAGAGAGTGAGATACATAGCTAAAGAATGCTAATAGGAGCATGCTAATTACTAAAATTTGACATGTTGATTACTGAAATTTGACGTCTAAAATTTTATATGATCCTCTAAAAACTAGAATCTACATTATAAGTCCTAGAGAGCTATACTTAAATGTTGTATTTCATGTATGTATTCTCCTTCAAGGGTGGATATAACTTGTACCCAAATTGGAAAATCTACACACTCACAAAACCTTCACATTAGACAATGCAAAACATTTGGCGCTCACCAAATGCAAAAAAAATGACTTTTCACATTTGGCGAGCGCCAAATGTGAAAATTCAAAATTTTGCATTTGGCGAGTGCTATATTTGGCACTCGCCAAATGGTTTTCTTGGGATAATTCCAACCCTTTGGGTTGGATTTTCCTTGGGCATCCAACCTATAGGTTTGGATGACCTTTTCATGCCAATGACACATTTTTATGAAAAGATAAAAAGTGGCACCTTTTTGGTACCACAACTTGGTGCACTTACCCTATATATATACTCGGGATGTTTGAGAGTGGTTTCAGATCTCTACCTAAGTCATAATGCAAATTCCAGATTTTAGGAGATCTTATAGTTTTTAAGACTTTGTCAAATTTCAGTAATCAATGGGCTTGTATCATCATTCACTTTCTATCTCTCTATCTCATGCTCTCTATATTCCTCCCTTCACCTCTCGATCTATCTCACTCTCTCCTCTCTCCCTAAGCTTTAGATCTTATATTTTCTTAGACACAATCAAATTTCAATAATCTCTCGATCTATCTCTCTCTCTCTCTCTCTCTCTGTCTTCCTCCATCTCTAGACCTATCACTCCCCCTCTCCCCCATCTCTCTATCTCACTCTCTTCTTTCCTCCAAGATTTAAACCTATCTCTCTCACCCTTCTTTATATGTCCCTTTTGTTCTCCAAATATGTGACTCTCTCTCTCTCTCTATCTATCTATCTTTGTCCCACCCTCCCATGCTCATATTTACTTCCCTATCTCCCCTCTCCCTCTCTCTACATACCTCTTCATCCCTTCCTCCCTAGCTCTATTAATATTTGTAAATATTTCTCTCTACTTTTGTCTTTCTCGCTTCCTCCCTCCCTCCTTCCCTATCTATTTTTCTTTCTCTTTCATAGTCTATATCTTCCCTCTCCTTCCCTCTACCTACCTCTCTTTTCATCCCTCACTACTTTTAACTCCCCTAACTCTCTACCTCCTTCCATTCATACTCTCTCTCTCTCTAAATATCACCTCCACTTCTATTTATCTAACCTCTCTATATCTCTCTCCTTCTCTTTGCACCTCTCTCTCTATCTATCTATTTAGGTATTTAGATAAATATTTTATGCAGGCAGTGCAAAAAGGTAGGTAGATATATATATAAGTAGAGAGAAATAAAAAGAGAGAGAGGTATGGAGGGAGAGAAATGTGGGTTGAGAAAAAGGTAATAGAGAGATAGAGAGTGGGGAGAGAGTGAGATTGATAGAAGTGGTAAGGGAAGGTTTGGGAGATAGAAGAAAAGATAGAAATAGAGGTATTTTAGGGAGGGATATATGTATAAAGAGAGAGAGGAAGAGAGGAGATATTGATAAATTGAGAGGGAAAAAATAGATAGAGAGAGGTGGAGAGGGAAGGAGAGAGATAGAGATAGGTGATATATACAAAAGTGGAGGGGGGACTTGGAGTGAGGGAGAGAAGGAGAGGTATTTAAAGAGAGGTCAGGTAGATAGAGATAAGTATCTATAGAGAGAGAGTATGGAGAGAGAGAGAGAGAGAGTAGAATGGAGGGAAGGAGGTAGAGAATTAGGGGAGATAAAAGTAGATATGGATGGAAATAGAGGTAGGTAGAGAGAGGGAGAGGGGAGATAAAGAGAGCAGGAGGGAAGATAGATACCCATAGAGAGAGAAGAGATAAATATATAAAGGGAGAGGGAGAGAGTATAGATAGATGGGTACTTGATAAAGAGGTGGAATAAAGAATAACTCTCCTTAACTCCCTCTCTTTGAATACCTCTCCTTCTCTCCCTCACTCCAACTCTCCCCTCCACTTTTGTATATCTCACTTGTCCCTATCTCCTTCCATATCCATCTCTCTTTATCTATTTCCCCCCTCTAAACTTATCACTATCTCCCCTCTTCCTCTCTCTCTTCCTCTCTCTATTCATACATCCCTCCCTCCATCCCTCCACCTCTCTACTTACCCCTCAAGACAACATATGACCTCTTTTAACATCCTAGTACACGACATGACCCCTTAGGACACCATATGAGCCCTTAGGACAATATGATGTCCTAAAGGGTCATATGGTGTACTAATGGGTCATATGGTGTTATAACACATGTGTGGCCCCTTAGGAACTCATATGACCCCTCAAGACACCATATGACCCTTTTTAACATCCTGGTATGTATAACATGACCCCTTAGGACAATACGATGTCCTAAGAGATCATATGGTGTTCTAACACATGTGTGGCCCCTTAGGACCCCATATGACCCCTCAGGACACCATATGACCCTTTTTAACATTTGGGTATGTATGATAGACCCCTTACGACACCATATGAGCCCTAAGGACATCATATGACACCCTAAGGAGTCATATGGTGTCCTAAGGGGTCATATGGTGTTCTAACACATGTGTGGCCCCTTAGGACCCCATATGACCCCTTAAGACACTATATGACCCCTTAGGTAACTATATGACCCCTTAGGACACCTTATGACAAATTTTAACATCCTAGTACACAACATGATCCATTTCAACATCCTAGTACATGACATGACCCCTTAGGATCATATGTCGTGTACTAGCATGTTAAAAGGGGTCATATGGTGTCCTTAGGGGTCATATGGTGTCCTAACAGATCATATGGTGTTGTTAGGGGTCATATGGATTCCTAAGGGGCTACACATGTGTTAGAACACCATATGACCCCTTAAGCCACCATAAGACACCATAAGAGAGAGAGAATATTAAAAAGGCTAAAAGGGGACAAAGGGAGAGAGGTCCTAAAAGGACTTAAGGAGAGAGAGAGAGAGAGAGAGAGAGAGAGTATTAAAAAGGCTAAAAGCGGACAAAGGGAGAGAGGTCCTAAAAAGACTTAAGGGGAGGGACACAATATGACCCCTTAGGACGATATGTTGTCCTAAGGCACCATATAGTGTTCTAACACATGTGTGGCCCCTTAGGACCCCATATGACCCCTAACAACAACATATGACCCCTTAGGACACCATATGACAAAGATAAAAGGAGATATATATATATATATATATATATATATATATATATATATATATATATATAGAGAGAGAGAGAGAGAGAGAGGAAAATAGATAGGTCTAGAGTTTAAGGGAGACATAGTGTGAGATAGAGAGATAGAAAGTGAATGATGATATAAGTCGACTAATTACTAAATTTTGACTAAGTCTGAAAAATTATAAGATCTCTCAAATTCTAGAATCTACATTATGACTCCTAGAGATCTAAAACCACTCTCAAACATCTTGACTTCTTATACTTAAATGTTATATTTTATGTATATATCTTGATGAAAAAACTAAGGGAATGCTAAAGGGAGTGCCATCTATGTTCATGTTCCTTATCTATCTCAATTGAAGCATAACACATATGTGTTTATCTTGCTAAACATAACTCGTACACGTTTTTATTTTTAAAAACACAATTGCATTTTTTTTTTAAAACATGATCGCGTTTTTATTTTTAAAAACTTGTACATATTTTTTATTTAAAGAACTCATACGTGTTTTTCCTTGTACTTATGCTTGGATAGCAAGGCTGAGGCTTGGGAATCTTTTTTCCCTCCTTTTTACGTGTTTTCTTCTTCCAATTTGGTTTCTCAACTTCCTTGTCATCAAGTTTACATGTTATCAAGTGGGTATTTCTAAAAATGCCACCATGATTTCACCCATCTTCTGAGCTTTGTAACCATTTTTTTTTTTTAAATTTGAACAACATTAACATATTAATTTTGAATTTATTTTACCAGCATCTCCATAGTTCCTAGAGACATATGTGTACCATTTGTTTAATTAATTTTGATCTAATTATCCAAATTATATATATATATATATTATAGTGCACTTGATTCTTTACACTTTTTAAAAAAATGCATTTTCTTGATTATTTTTGTGCAAGTTATGCTTCGCCAACGAACATGTACCTAATTTTTAGGATGTGCTCATTTCGAAAAATCATTAAAAAAAGTACTCAACAAAAAATTACAAAAAAAATACACAACTTCTAGTGCTTACTCTTAACTATCTTTCTACCAAAGGATTTGTTAAAATACTTAATCTAACTATGACTTTTTTTATGTGCACACCAAACACAATGTTATGTATTTTAGAAAAAATCAAGAACTATTTTTCGTGTGCAAAGCATTTGATCCAAATTTGAAAAAACTTATATATTATTGTAGTGCACTTGATTCTTTACACTTAAAAAAAAAATTATATTTTCGGTTATTTTGGTGCAAGTAATGCTTCATGCACGAACAAGTACATGATTTTTAGGATGTGCTCATTTCAAAAAATCATTAAAAAAAATTAAAAACTCAACAAAAAATTACAAAAAAATACACAACTTCTAGTGTTCACTCTTAACTATCTTTCTACCAAAGGATTTGTCAAAATACTTAATCTAAGTATGACATTTTTTATGCACACGCCAGACACTATGTTATGTTTTTTCAAAAAAAATCAGGAACTGTTTTTTGTGCGTGAAGGATTTAACCCCTTTAATATTATCCAATTTTGAAAATAAATAGTAGTTTGGAAACTAGATTCAGAGTAGTACAATCTTTTTCCTTTAAATATCTTCATATTTTGAGTGGATGAATCTCAAATTGCTCCTCCAAGTTCAAGTTTAGCTGATTTCAAAAAAAGGTGTCCACTTATACCCCTTTTTGCACACCATCTTGGTGCACTTACCCTTAGATTTGATTGAATATTCCATTATGTTTTTAAGGTTCATTCTAGTGACATGCCATCAAACATTGTTCAAACAAAATGGATAGATGGAATGAGGCTTGGAATCACATTGAAAATTGATATTATGATGAAGGAGATGCAATAGTTATACAAAGAATTCTCTTGGTGGAGAGCATGCTCACAACGCAATTTCAATATAAATGTTGATTGAAAGCGCAAAGGTTTGAACAAAGATTTTTTGGATGAATTAAATAGTATAGTTTTTCATAATCAAGGAGGAGTGTTAGAAATGTGCTCCTTGATAGATGTCAATGGAAATTTAGGAGGTGGGTTAGTGTTATAAGAGATGTTAGGTGTGAATTAAATTGTGAAATTATCTAGAAGAAGTCAACAAATAGAAGTAAATGTGTAATTCTCTGGATCTCATTAGAAGAATATTACAATAATAACGAGCAAGACTAAAGGTTTTCTTTGTCTTGTTCTTTCCTACTGGTGCTCTTTGAACCAGGATCATGTATAAAAATTATATATTAATAAAATTAGTGGTCTTCCATTTTTATTGAAAAAAAATAAAACTAGTAGTTTGTTGATGGAGATTATAATATAGAAATCAATAACATTAAGAAATCAATTAATCCATGGTTATTTAAAGTTTGCTAATTGGATTTTTTTGGGTAGAAAATAATTGAGTCTTGTGATACTACATGTAGTTTGATAGAATGATATGGTAGCATAGAGAGGAGGAAGTAAGTTATCAATATTGTGTGGACCAAGAAAGTGTACAAAAAGAGACACAAAGTATTATGTGGTAAGTCTAAGAAATGTATACAATAAGGTAAATAAAAAAGAATTTATGTAGAGGATGTGGACAAATTATATATCATTACATGCATCAAGGGATGTGCAAGGGTGTAGAATGGAAAAGGTGGTCTTTTAGAGGATGTGTCGTGACCTAGCTCAACACCTTATATCTAGAAAATGCGATGAAAATAATATAGCTCTTTTCCATGAAGCTTATACACATGTTGAGGATATGCTACGATCAAATAATAAGTTGAAAGATCAATTCTACCAATCAACCCTTATTTTTAAAAACTAAATAGCTAGCAAAAACTTTCCACCTAGTTCATTCAATTTAGTAGCATCCCTAGTTTATTGCATTCTTGTGTTAACACATTTTTTCATCTTTATACTTTACTTTCCTGTTTAGGTTTATTTTTATTTTCCTAGAAATAAAGTTTGCAAATTATCCTACATGTTTTTTAAGGGTATGAGATATATTTATAGTATTTTAATGAAGTTTAACTAATGCAATTTTTCATAATTGTTCACAAATTGTTCATATTAGTTCTTTCATTTATGTTTTTGACTATGTACTATGAACATGATCATGTTTCATCCTTAGTAAATATCTTTGACTTCTCCAGTCTATTATTATTTTTAAATTATTCAAATTTATAGGTATCAAGTTTTTATGTGTGAAAGTTC
The DNA here is from genome assembly GCF_030272615.1 of Cryptomeria japonica. Taxonomy (NCBI): domain Eukaryota; kingdom Viridiplantae; phylum Streptophyta; class Pinopsida; order Cupressales; family Cupressaceae; genus Cryptomeria; species Cryptomeria japonica. The sequence continues at coordinate 582,840,363 of NC_081411.1, read as the reverse complement.
GTTCATGTGGATGACATTCTTTCTTGTGCCTAGCTATGATAGTTGTGATATTCAAATTCAAAATCTTCTATGCATGTAGATTTATACCAAACCATAGAACCATTTTATAAAAAAATCCTTAGATCTTGGTTAATACCATTAATTACTAGTATTCTCCAAAGAATCTATTCTTATTTTGATCCATATTTAATGAATTTAATATTGAATTAAACTATGCACCAATTTACACCAATTTATGAGGGTTATCATCTTGAAAGATTGTGATCCATTTTTTAATAATGGATCAAGGTGTGTATAATTATACATAATTGTGTTTCAATGGATCATTCCTCCTAGTGTTCTATCTTTTAAGAAATTATAAAATATAATCTTTGTAATCAATGAATTCAACCATTGTTCGTTTATGTATCAATGATAATCAATAAGATCAATAAGTAGGAGGGGACAAATGAGATTTGTGAAGGGAAATAATTAGGCGAGTATGGTACTAGCTTGATCATTACACACTTAAAAATATTATCTATGTGTGAAAGTTGACTATCATTTAAATGGAGAATGAGCTTATTCTATAAAATACCTATCATTTATATGTTTGTATTAGATAAATTTGTGAAAATGGATAAGATGATTAGTTGGAAAAATAATCTCAAAAGTTCTTCTATCATCACTAATTATTTATATGAGTCCATTGGGATCATTAAAAGAGATCTGTCTTTGAGCTTTAGTGCAAAGGTGGTTGGAAAGATGTAACATTAACATCCAACCTTTATTAATATTTTCTCTGTCTATGTCGCCACACTGTCACTAAGTTGATTTTGATATAATGGACAGCTAAGACTTGCTTTTATATTGTTATCATTGGATATTATACTTGACGAAGCATAGTCTCTAGGTTTGGCTTGTGATTTAATATTTTTTACCTATGGTAATAAAAACATTAACATTTCCTAACTTAGTTAGGATTAACATCTAAGACTTGTAAACTAGTATATATATACATATGTTGTGAATGATATGAATATATGATAGTTTAGTCACGACATGAACTATTGAATAGATGATAAGATATAAGTGAAAAAAATAAAAAAATGACATTATTCAAACTGTAATGACTTAAATAATTCTTCTAAGTTCTACCTTAAGTAAAAAATCTAAATATTCATAACTATTCACCTAACATTCATCACTATTCAACCAATTTTGCTTCTAGCCTAAAATAACTTAAAAAAAATTCTTCTGAATTCCACCTTAAGTAAATAAATCTAAATATTCATTTACCTAAGTTTCCTATCCCCTTTTCAAAAACTAATTAATTTTCTTTCCATTCACTTTTCATTAGTGATCTAAAATAAATTAACCCACAAATCCCTTAAGTTTACATACTAACCTTGTTTGCATCACCCCCAAATCTTGTACAATCTCACATGTATAACAAGGTATGAGTGCTTGCATGGATATTTTTACATGTGACATGCACTTTTGAACATGACACATGGGTCAAGGACTTTCCCACCTTCCAAAGGTACTCCAAAGTAACCTTATTCCATCGCATCCCTCAACTTTCTCCAAGGGGATCCTCCACCATGGATTCCTCTTCAATATTGGTCTCTTTCCCATCCATAAACCAAGTGAGGAAACTTGGCCTCCTTTTATATCCGCAAGTGTCTAAACCAAGTTGATCCCTTGATCTCTACTTTTAATCTTAGTTGTCCAATCTTATAGCAAAAAATCTATAAATGGGATGTTATCCAAAACAATTTTCAAGACTCAAGGAAATGCAATATTATGTTCTAGGTAGGAGCTCTCTCATATCAACATCTTGAGCATAACCACCATAGATTTGGCAAAGGAGTTGGTGTTGGTGAGATTTCATTTTGTTTTCATCAATCCTTTCTAATAATTTTTCTTATTCTAAGTGTTGCATAGATTTCGAGTAGGATAAGTTAGTATAGTTTTAAGTTGTTCACGTATGCTCCAATTTTTATGTACATGTAACCAACCCTAAAGTCAAATTTTGTGTGACCATTATAATACTTTTATCATGTTTATTTAATCCTAGAAATGTGATATCAATAATGTTATTTCTTATCATTTATACCTAATCTTGTCTTGGTTGTATTGGGGATATATGAACTTTTCTAATTTGGTATCTTGATTTAACATTTGGTAGTGTTGAATCATCTTCTTTAGCTATTCTCATATGAATTTGTCATTTTTTCCATGACATACTCTTAACAAATCAAATTATATTTGAAAGGGGATCAGACCACTTTTTGAAGCATTTGTGAACTCCATGCTTGGCCAATTTGGGGCCATGTGTGCTCAAACACTTGGTCTACACCATTTTTCAATAACATACAAAATGATGGAATTATGCCCCATTAAACAATAGTTGGGATGTTGCTATCCAAACCTTATAAAATAATTCTAAAATGAAAGTTGTGGCTTAGACCTCAAAGTTTGAGTTGCATGCATGTAGTTGACCAAACTTAGCTCAAAATCTAGGTGTTTTTATTTGCTCCTTAAACCTCAAAGTCTAAAAGGTACACTAGGGATTAGGCTCAAAAGTTGAAGTTATCTTCCTAAATGAATTTGGGTATGTGTTGGAAAATGGTTTGTCCTATCAATTTCATTTTAGATTCTAAATTATAAGATGCACATTATTGGTTGATCATTAATAATTGAGGACCAGGTTGGTTATTTGTTAGGGTTTAGTGTTAGCTTTGTAGATTTAGAACTTTGCTAATAATTCTATAAAATTTGAAGTTAGGTGTTTAAATTCCAACTTCTAATGTCTAAATTATAATTCCCAAGTCCCTTCAACATTTAATGTGTAGTGCAACTTATTGTAAAATATAGGCCATGTTTTGAAGTCCAAATCTTAGGTCCTAGGTGGTTGGTTCTAAGCATTTAAAATGCAATCCGAAAAAAAATTATGTGGAAAGAGGTCGAACGCAATATAAATTCTAAGGTGTGCATTTGGTAGTCTTAGATATGTTTCTTTCAGGTTCTTAGCTATCAATTTAGAATTTAGATTCTAAATCATGAGAGGTATTGAAGTTTCAACCTTAACTTCTAGATTACATCTTGTAGTCTAGATGAGTTGAAGTTTAAGACAATGTGACTAAACATTAAACTCCCATGATGAGTGAATTTATTTTTGGAACCCAAGCTTTTGCAGATGTGAGCTCAAACTCGAAAGTATAAGCTATGTAGTTTGTTTCTAGCAATTTGAGTTTTATGTAGTTTTGTCTCTAAAACGTAAACTAAAGAAGAACATCACATTTCTTCACTTCTTGTAAGATACCAAAGGAGTGGCCCTTAGAAAAAGGTGTTTAGGTTTTTATTTGACATATGAATCCCAACCTTCCTCTAATCCTTATTTCTTTCTCCATTCACAATGTTGAGGCTATGGTGTAATTAGTCTTCCATTTGTGTCACTATGCTTAGTGAATTAGTATGTTAGGCATTTCACTGTGTTATGTCATGGACAATGTAGATGTAGACGTATAACATGGCAAACTTGGTGTCACATTTGTATCACAAAAAAAAACTACTATTTTATATCCATTGATGTGCTAGGTGGAAGCTTGAGGCATGACGATTTCCTATGGTGTTTCCTAGAATTATAATGTTTTCCTTACCTTAGATATACATCAAGTGTGAATGATTATTTTACATAAAGATAAAATCATATCATTATAATAAGATTATGTAACTTGAACTCTTTTATTATAATAGACTTTCAATTAAGATCCATAATAAAAACAATTTTAAAGTAAACCTATATTATTTTCATTTTATTTTTAACTCACTTAATTACAATCTCAATTTATCCATTTCAACATTTATATTTTGTTATGTGGAAAAAATTAAAATTAAAATAAAGTTAATTTTGATACAATGCACAACTAAGACTTTTTTTATATTATTATCATTGGATATTATGCTTGGTGAAGCATATGCTCCAAATTTGGCTTGTGATTTACTATTGTCTACCTATGGTAATAAAAATATTAGCATTGCCTCCTTTAAATAGGCTTAATGTCCAAGATTTGTAAACTGGTATATATACATATGTTGTAAGTGATATGTTGATAAGAAAGTTTAGTCACAACATGAACTATTGAGCAAATGATAAGATATAAGTGAAAAAAATAATCAACAAATGGAATTCTTCAAATTTTAATTTCTTAAATAATTCTTTGAAGTTCCACCTTAAGTAAATAAATCTAAATATTTATCAGTAGTCATCGAATCTTGCTTCTAGCCCAAAGTAGCTTAATTAATTCTTCTACATTCCACTTTAAGTAAATAAATTTAAATATTCATATACCTAAGTCTCCTATCACCTTTTCAAAAACTAATTAATTTTCTATCCTAACACTTTTCATTAGTGATCTAAAATTAAATAGCCCACCAATCCCTCAATTTCACACACTAACCTTGTTTGCATTCCCCCTAATATTGTACATTCTCACAAGTATAAAAAGGTATGGGTCCTTGCATGGGTCTTTGTACATGTGATGTGCATTTTTGCACATGACACATGGGTCAAGGACTTTCCCATCTTCCAAAGGTACTCTAGAGTAACCCTATTTGTAAGAACCCACCATAATTAACTTAACAAAATTGACCATTCTTTTTTTTTGTTTAATTTAATCAATGTGTCTAATTCAATCGCATACTCTAGGCATCCATCCATTTGGATTAGGAATTCATCCATCCGGGATGAGCATCTAACCATACGGGTTAGGCATTTATCCATACAGGACATAAGATTTCATCTATCTAATACGGGATAGGCATCTACCCATGCGGGGTAGGCATCTATCCAATCAGGATAGGAGGGGCTCTGGCCAGAGACAGACTCATCGGGACCATTCAGGTCCTGAGCCACTCACTAAGTACTGCACTCTTCTAACAGAAGTGCACCAAGGTCGCCATCCTTAGGAGTAATTAAATAACATAATACAAGCTTGAATTTCACCTCAGAATTTGGCTTAAAGCCTCGGGAAGTCAAGCGAATCCATACGAGATTCCTTTCAAGTATGCATTGAATTACTTTTTCCATTTTAATTATCTTTCAAATTATGATTCTATTCAATCCTTCTATACCAAGCCTAGACCCCACCCACGAACACCTGAGTACAAGGGACAGCTCTGTCCCAAGACTGCCTACATACCCGCTTTGGCATAGGATCAAGGCGTAAAGTATTTAGTTCTATTTTCTACTCTATGGTTTGATGTAAACTGATTAGTGGGCACGTAACCCTTTCTAGGGTCAATGTCCCAAATAGTTTCTCTGTGGTTGCTACCCACGATGGTAGCGCTTAAGCAAAGGCTCAAGATGGCCTATGGCTTGTGGCCTAAAACAACTAGATCCTAATTCTTATCATAAGCGTCACCCTTGACCAATTGTCAATCGACAACAATTCTTTGAGATTAAATCAATTTTATAAAAGAATTTCCCTCATCATCCCTATAGGGGTTTACTATAGTTTAACTCAGCGAATGAAAGATCTTTTTAGAATTATCTTATTAAATTATCGATCCAAGGGGGATTACTCGCCCCTTGGATTTTAACTTCCAAGTGTCCCTTATTACTCCCCGACGATTTATAGGGACGATGCCACAGACGTCGTTGATGTAGCTTTATTAGGTGTTAAGTGCAGTAGTTCAACATGACAGCATTACCCGTAAGCATGACCCAGAGGCACTGTATATATCAAACGCTACTAGGTTTTGGTTTTCCAACTTCCTTTATTTAATTTTCTAACTTACGATAAACATCATGCTTGGAAAATAATTATGAATTGAATGCGTATAATTAGACATTGCAAAGCTCAATTAATTGAAATAACTACTTGATGAATTACATGCAATAAAAACCATAACTAACATTATTTATTATTCAAAACTTGAAGTATAACTTTGCATAATAATAACAATTAGGAAACTTGCATAATAATATTTAAACGGGTAACTTGCATGGAGATGGAGACGCCAATAAATGTAATCAATGTAAGGAATTTGCATGAGGCAAAGGTAGTGTAAGTTACATGCAAGAATATCGCCTATAAAGTCACTAGTCCCAAAAATAGAATTTAGCTTCAAATCATATTGGCGTGGATAAATTGCTAAGTGGATTTAAGAAGGTATAATTTAATTTACAATTTATAAGTGCATTTTGTTGTGTTATGTCATGGACATTGTAGATGTAGATGTATAACATGACAAACTTGGTGTCACATTTGTACCACAAAAAAATCATCTACTATTTTATATCCATTGATGTGCTAGGTGGAAGCTTGAGGCATGACGATTTCCTATGGTGTTTCCTAGAATTATAATGTTTTCCTTACCTTAGATATACATCAAGTGTGAATGATTATTGTACATAAAGTTAAAATCATATCATTATAATAAGATTATGTAACTTGAACTCTTTTATTATAATAAACTTTCAATTAAGATCCATAAGAAAACAATTTTAAAGTAAACCTATATTATTTTCATTTTTTTTTTTTTAAATTCTGTTAATTACAATCTCAATTTATCCATTTCAACATTTATATTTTGTTCATACAAATGATTAAGTGTGGAAAAAATTTAAAAAAAATACATGGTGCCCATTGAAGACTTTTCTTTCTCCTCAATTCGAAAGTGAAAAACTGGAAATTCTAAATTTTCATCATTGTGGGCACAACACTTGACGTGATGTGCTTCACTTACTTCCAATTAAACTCTAAATATTCCAAGGAAATGTAAAAAATCCCTCTCTCATTAAGTACATTTGTGCATGTTATTGGCTTGCATTAAGTACATTTGTTTGATTATTGATTATAACACTTCTTCTTGGTTTGCATTCGATTTATTCAATCTATGTAATTGAGTTGGTGTAGATGGCATACCTTCTCCCAATTTTCTCATTTCACGTAGTCTTTTCATGCGCTTCCTTTGCCTTTCCTTTTCTACCTCTTGTGATTCAATGGTGTTAAGATATAGCCCTCATGAATCTAACTAATGGTAAATTGGTTATTATCTGGAGAGTGATATATTAACAAAGCATACAGTTTGGAAATTAAACATAAACAAACTAATTGTTATGAATGGTTGCCTCCGTAGGGACATGTTCATACATGGCAACTGCCATGTATGGACATGTCCCTATGTAGGCAACCTTTCCTCTTGTATTTAATCCGGATTCAATGATGGAGATAATCAATAACTCACAGCAATCAGTCTTCCAGAATCGTTGTCATTATTCTTCGATCCATATTTAACAACATGGTATCAAAGCTAGCATATTAAGAGAATAAATTAGACAGCCATATTACTCAAAAGCATTTATCAAAAGTAAATAACAAATCAACACAGAGGCTATATACGTAGAGGATATATCTGACTAAGAAAATATTCAAAATGTCAAGTAATATGAGAGTGGAAGATAGACTCGAAGGAGCCTCCAACTTCGTTTCTTGGAAGATACGAATCATTTCCATTCTTGAAGAACTAGAATTAGAGTCTTACATAGAAGAAAATCTAGACATGCCAAATGATGAACTAGAGATATCTACCTGGAAAAGGTGTAATAATAAAGAAAAGAAAATAATTATTGACTCAGTCAAAGATCATATTCTTCCATCTATAGCCAGACTGCCTAAAGCATATGAAGTATTTAAAACCATTAAAAATACATATGAAGTTAACAATGCGAGTAGAATGTTAACCTTGAAACAACAACTTTTAAACATAGAGATGAATAAAGATGATACAATATCTACATACTTTTCAAGGATACCTGAAGTAAAAGACCAATTACAAACTATTGGAAATGAGGTAGATGATCAAGAAATCTCTCTCATAGCCCTAAGAGGATTACCAATTTCATGGGAATCCTACATTCAATGTATTAGCAGAACACCCCCCTTACCCAAATTTGAACAACTTAAGAATGAGTGCATTCAAGAGGAATCTCAACTAATCTCAAGAGGATTAGGGACAAATAAAGAAGGAGAAATCCAAGCACTTAATACAAATACCTTCAACAAAAAGAAAAAGTTCTCCAAAAGGAAGAGAGGAAATAAAAACCATCAGAAAAGAGATATGTCTAAAATTTAGTGTTACAAATGCAACAAATATGGGCACACTCACAAGAATTGTCCAGAAAGGAAGAAAACACAAGCTAGTCTAGCCGAAGTCAAAGGAGAAAACTCACTTTTCTTCTTAGCCCTATCAAGTGAAATAAATACAAATAAAAACACTTGGATCGTAGATGGTGGAGCATCAAGGCATGTAACTGGATTCAGAAATCAGTTTGAAACACTTAACGGGCACTCAAGTGAAGAGATTACTATTGGAGATAACTCCACATATCCTATGAAAGGAATTGGGACCTGTACTATCAAACTAAGAAATGGAGTATCTCTACAATTAAAGGATGTTTTGTTTGTACCTAGAATAAAAAGAAATCTAGTCTCAATCTCAGGCCTAGCTGATCAAGGATATCGGGTTACCTTCAATGAAGATAAAGTTCTACTCTGGCCTAAAAATACAGATATCAAAAATGCCATAACAATAGGTTCAAGAGATGGTAGCCTATACAAACTATGCAGTGATCAAAAGGAAGCACTAAATCTTGAAGTTTCAAATAATAATGAATTATGGCACAAAATATTAGGACACCTAAGATATAGTGCTCTATCCAACATAAAGAAGATTACTTCAGGACTGCCCCAACTAAAATCTGAACACACAGGCATTTACAAAGGATGTGCCTTGGGAAAGAATGTGAAAGTTTCTTTTCCCTCAAGCGAGCACAAATCAAAAGTTATTTTAGAACTAATTCACTTAGACCTATGCGGTCCCATGTCAACACCATCCCTAACTGGATCCTTATACTACATAATCTTTGTTGACAACTACTCTCGAAAAACATGGATATATTTTCTAAAGTGCAAAGACTCAAATTAAGTACTATCTAAGTTCAAAGAATTCAAGGCACTAGTAGAAAACCAGTCAGGGAAGAAAATTAAGGTGTTAAGATCCAACAATGGGGGAGAATATACATCTGACAACTTCAAAGACTTTTGTAATTCTGTTGGGATTAAGAGGGAGTATACTGTACCATATAATCCACAATAGAATGGAGTAGTAGAAAGAAAGAACTTAACCATAATTGAAGCAGCAAAAGCCATGATGCATGACCAAAACTTACACACTTCATTTTGGGCAGAAGCTTCAAATACAGCAGTCTACATTCAAAATAGATGTCCACACTCAGTTCTAGAAAACATAACTCCTGAAGAAGCTTTTACACGAAACAAACCAGACTTAAGTCATTTAAGGATATTAGGTTGTCCCGTATATATACATGTTCCTAAAGAAAAGAGGAAAAAACTAGAACCATCTGGAAAAAGAGGTATCTTCATTGGCTATAGTGAAAATACTAAAGGATATCGCATTTACATTCCAGGGAAAAAATCTGTTGAGATAAGTAGAGATGTAAAGTTTGAAGAAAACACTACACTCGAAGAACCTGAGGATGATAACATTACTAAAGAAGAAGAAGATCACATAACTAAGATTGAGAGGGAGAATATCATAGAAAATTCCAAACCTTCAAACACTGAGAGGGAGGACATCATAAGAGCTTCTGAACCTCTTGTTGATTAAAATATTGACACCCTCAATAACAAGAAAAGACCTCTATGGGCAAGGAAAATGATTGAAGAGAATAATGTAGAACCAAATTAAATTTCGAAAGAAAATAAGAGAACAAGAACTCTAAAATGTTATGTTGTACTTCTAACCGAACTCACAAATTCTGAACCAACAAATGTTAGAGAAGCCTTATCAAAACAGGCTTGGAAAGATGCTATGGTTGAAGAATATCAATCTATACTAAAGAATGATGTTTGGGATATAGTGCCTAGACCAAAAGACAAACTAGTTGTCTCATCCAAGTGGTTATTCAAGATCAAATATGCATCTAATGGCAGCATTGAAAAACATAAAGGTCGCTTTGTGGCCAGGGGATTCTCTTAGAAAGTAGGAATTGATTATGAAGAGACATTTGCCCCAATTGCTCGGTATACGTCAGTAAGAACAATCATTGCAATTGCAACATCCAATGGATGGAAAATTCACCAAATGGATGTAAAGACTACCTTCCTAAATGGTTCAATTGAAGAAGAAGTATGTATAGAACAACCAGAAGGATTCACCATACGTGATAAAAATTGCTATGTTTGTAAACTAAAGAAAGCTCTCTATGGGTTAAAACAAGCACCTAGGGCCTGGTATGCAAGGATAGATAACTATCTCTCCAAACTAGGGTACTCCAAGAACCTAGCAGATCCCAACATCTACTTCAAGGCTTTAAATGGCAATATGATTATATTGGTCCTTTACATGGATGATCTTTTGATAACAGGAGAGGATAATCTAATTGAGAAATGTAAGCAAGATCTGGCAGCAGAATTCGATATGAAGGATCTAGGGCTTCTACATTATTTTTTGGGATTAGAAGTATGGCAGAAGAAAAACTACATCTTCCTAAATCAAGGAAAGTACACCACAGATATTCTAACTAGATTTGGGATGATGGAGTGTAAGCCATTAGCTACACCAATGGAAACTAATTTGCACAAGCTGAAAATTGAGGCAGAAGATTCAGAACCTACAGATCCCACACTCTACAAACAAATCATCGGTTCACTCATGTATTTGGTAAATACTCATCCTGATATCTGCTATGCTACAAATGTATTAAGTCACTTCATGTGTGAACCTAAGAAGATGCATCTAATGGCTGCTAAACACATTCTAAGATATTTACGAGGCACAATCGGACTTGGCTTAAAGTATGAAAATGTTGAGATTCAACTTGAAGGATATTCTGATTCTGATTGGGCCGGAAGTACCACTGACCGTAAAAGTACTACAGGGTGTTGCTTCAGTCTTGGTTCTGCTATGATATCTTAGTTTAGTAGAAAATAGTCAGCAGTTGCACAAAGCTCCACTGAAGTAGAATATATGGTAGCCTCCATGGGAGCTCATGAAGCAGTATGGCTAAGAAAGTTATTATTTGGATTATTTGGAAAAAATCTGAATTCAACAATAATTCACTGTGATAATTCTCAATAAATCCAGTTTTTCACAATCAATCCAAACATATTGAGATCCCTTATCACTACATAAGAGATATGGTAGATCGAAACGTCATAAAACTAGTGTACATCAGTACTGAAGAACAAAATGTTGATATCTTCACCAAGCCACTTGCAAGATTGAAGATAGAATACTTCAGAAGTAAACTTGGTATGACTAGATTATAATTGAGATTATTAGGATGAAATTCCTACCATGTGTAATTTGTTCATGAATAAATAAATAAAATGTATATTGCAATATTCTAACTATGTTCAAGAAGATGACGATCTTCTTATGTTTAAGGTTACTATTTCAAGGTGACGATCTTGACAATAGTTGACCAAGTGTCAAGATTGACTACATTAAGTTGTTGTCCTAGACTGTGCCGGATATCTTGATCCTAAAGTATGTGATCATCTCATGATTGACTTCTTAAGTGATTGTCCTGGACTGAGTCAGATATCATGATATTGAGTTTATTGTCATGACAAGACTATATTAAATGTTGTCCCGAATTGTGTCGGAAGTCATGACAGAATATGCTCCCAAGAAAATTACTTAGATCCACTCCTGCTAAGAGGGAGTGTTAAGATATAGCCCTCATGAATCTAACTAATGGTAAATCAGTTATTATCTAGAGAGTGATATATTAACAGAGCATACAGTTTGGAAATTAAACATAAACAAACTAATTGTTATGAATGGTTGCCTCCGTAGGGACATGTCCATACGTGGCAACTGCCACGTATGGACATGTCCCTACATAGGCAACCTTTCCTCTTATATTTAAACTAGATTCAATGATGGAGATGATCAATAACTCACGGCAATCAGTCTTCCAAAATCACTGTCATTATTCTTCGATCCATATTTACAACAAATGGTTCCTTATTCCTTCCCAACGTGAATATGAATTGTTCTAAATAACATCACATATTCTAGTGAATATTATACATTTTAAACATTTCATAAAACTATGAAAATAACTGAATTTGATAATTAAAAGCATAAATGAATAAAAAAAACATTAAAAAATCAAACTAATTATGCATTTCAATAATTTGCAATCATATAAAACAAATGTAATCATACACTATCCGATAATGTCATGAGTGAAGACATAATTACAATGGGTCCTTCACCAGATCTTTTTTGGTCGTTATGAAACCACCTATAGTGACAAAAACCCAATCTGGTTCTTATCATTAAAAGTTTTATCCGGGTATTGGCACTATAGACAAAGAGAGAGGGGGAGAGTGTTGCAACGTCTATAGTGACAAAAACCCAATCACAATGTTGACACTATAGACATGAGTCTATAATGATCAAAACTAGACCAGGATTTTGACACTATAGACGAAGAGAGAGCATTAAAACATCTATAGTGCCCAAAACCCGATTGGGATTTTGACACTATAGACAAAGAGAGAAAGGGAGAATCTATAGTGACCAAAACTTGATCATGATTTTGACACTATAGAGAGATAGATAGAGAGGGGTGTTGGTGTTTTTCATCTAGTAGTTAGAATAGAGATAATTTTGAAGTTTCACTGCATTCACCATTCTAAGCTAGATGACCAATTAACAAGAATTCTAAGAATAAAGGAACTCTTCTACACTTTCGGGCTCTGCAAAAACCAGGTGGGTAAACCTATTGCACATTCATGAAAGTAACACAATTCTCACAGAATCTCCCTTACAATAGATGACTCCCAAAATTCTATGCCAGTACACATATATGATTGCCTACAGACATCATTCCATTTCGATGTAAAACTATATTGTCCTCTGAGAAAACAAGAACAAAAACATAAAAAATAAAAACAAAAGAAAGATTTAATAACTTTTAAGTTCGAACGTCTAAAAGATCATAATAGAGAGAAGATAAGTGCTTATTCTAAGCTATAGAGTCAATTTCCCTAAATTCCAACAGCTCCATAATCACTCACGAATACAAATGCCTTACACCCATACCCAATAATTCATAACATGAATCATACTTGTAGATCTCTATGATTTTATCACTTTCTACAATACCAAGCAGGAATTTAATCTTCTCCTTGAAGAGAACCCTAACTAAGTAAATACACATTCACATATGATTGTGAAGAGAATACCCATCTATCCTCAATAAACATGAATCATGATGAGCAATAAGATGCACAAAGAGATGGGCAATAAGATCCTCATAAGACTGAATCTCTTTGTTTGTACTATCTTTAACTACTTGTCTAGCCTCCTCTAGAATGAAATGATCTAAATTAAGATCCTCATAAGACTAAATCTCGAGAACTCCTTCAGGTGGTCCTACCACTTGCAACCACAAGGCTTTAAACTTAGATGTTTTAACAGTAAGCATTTGAAATAAACATATGAGCAACAATTGTTGGCTCATCTTCACATTCTTCAAGTGGAATGAGTTGGCCAAATGCACTCCTACTTTGAGGTTCCTCCACTATCTGCACATCCCTTGGAAGTGAAGCAAGAACCTACTCAACTTCTTGATCATTGGATCCAACTTCAACCTGGCCTTCTACAACTTCCTCTTGCTTCTCTAGTGGTATCCGTTATTGCCTTGAAACATACTCTAATGTCTCCTAATGAGCCATGTCATCCTCAATGTTGTATGTCCTAGTGAAAATGGATTCAAAATTATCAAACATTTTCACAATCCTCACCACTCGTTTAATTTCCTTGGAGAAGAATCCTTGGAAATTAGGGAACTCGGCCCTTGTTTTGTTCTCCAACTTTATAAGAACTACCCATTTTTTTCTCCTTTGGAGGACTTGTTCTGTGGTGAGGCAATTTCTTATCACATCTTCATTAAGGTCCAAGTCATGATTGAATGCCCCTCTCTTGATTTTAGCCCTAGGCCACTCTATAAATCCCTCAGGGTCGAATTTCCTTCTCTTAGCATACCTCAATGCATATCTTGTCACTAGATAATTTTGTAATCTATCAACAACCTTGTTTCCTATGGCGAGTTCACCAAACCTTGTGGACTGGGGAATTAAAGAGCCCTTCCTCTGTTATGCCAAATGCATCTTCTAAGTCCATAACATTTTCCAGATAAATTCAAGGAAAGCTAATCTATGAGAAACATAAATGGGACATTCGTGAGGAGGTCAAGGACATCCATAAAACCTTATTGTTGTATGATTTGAAAATAGAAAAAACATCTGCAAAATTGAACCTCCCCTTCTCATCCATTCGATTTTTCTTTGGTCTCAAAAAATCCATTACTTTGGTTGGAATTATGTCCATTATTACACCTAGCTATGACATGATCTTCATAAAATTTGTAATGATGGTATGTCACATAATCAACACTCTCATATGTCTTATCCCAAATGTGATGCCACCTCTGCACCGGGAAAGGGATAGTATTGTTATCAAAGAATTTGAGTTGAAGACTTGGGCTCCACTCATTCTTGCACTGAAAAAAAATCAACTGAGACAACATGGAATAATACTTCATTTCTATCTCCATGGGCTTGCCTACCACTGCAATCAACCCTTCATGGATCTTCCTAGTAATGTATGCACCATAATTGAATTCTAAATTCATATATTTGTGTTGAATTTTCATCCCCATCAACATCATTCCTATTGGCTTCCTTACTTCTCCATCTTCCCCCAAAATCTAACACGGAGCAAAATATGTTTTGATAAAATAATTTTCAAATGATTCAACAACAAAAGGCTCTTTGTTAATTGGGATAATTGGGGCCACATCACCCCGCCAATCTCTTTTTCTAAACAATTGGACTTCCTTTTTGCTATAATTTTGCCTTCTCTTCTGATACCCATTTTCAAAATTTTCCATATCAATGTTCATAATTGCATGCCCAGTTAGACCAAAGCAATTAACAATTTCCATGGGGCTTATATCAACCAAGACTGTGCCTTTAGTAGTCCTTATTGTTTTAGAAGCAGAGTCATACATTGTTGCCAGAGCTATAAATAAATCCACCTCCACAAAAAAATTTGGCACAATAAATTAAGCCATATTCAATCTCCAAGGATTAGACCTAGGGATTGGCTCATCTATGTTGTTGTAAAAATATTGGAATAAACTCCAACCTCTTTCTAGGACGCGAGCATTACCACACTATAGACAACCATCCATTAAATCATCAACATCCTTAATGCTTGTGGTAGACATAGGGAGCACATCCAACAAGTCCTGATACAATGGCAGTTCTTCTCTGTTAGTATACTTTGTTGTAGCCACACTATGCTCTTCAACAATGACCTGGAGCACTTGTGTATTTTATTCAAGTCTCTCCTCATGGACCTCAAGTGTTTTTGTCATATTCACCTTAGGCACTTGAGCCTCCTTCTTCTTTCTTGGAGCCCTGGGTTTTTTCTCTTTTGGCTCCTTTTCTTCTTTTGACACTGAGTTTCTCCTTTCTTGCTAGCTCTTTTCTTTTTTTGGACTGGGGCTACTTCTGACTAGGAAACTTCTTGAATTTCTTGAGGACCTTCCAATTGCTCAGGCTCAACCTCTTGAATCCTAATAATGAGAGAGTTTTGTACAGTTGTATCGACCTGATGCCTCTTTCCCTTAGAAGAAATACCCCCTTCTTCGATATTATGATAATTCAAATGAAAACCAAGACAAACTAGGGCAAGCAACAACAATTCTAAACAAAAACACCTTAGGGTTGACCGTGCACATACAATTTTCACTCAAAAACTGCAATTCAACTTGACAAATTTGGCAAGTTTAAGAACACTTACAGTTTTCAGTCCACTTCAGCACTAAAACATATTCAATCTCTACTCTTGTTGCACTTGTCTACAATTCTTGCTTGTCAAAGCAGTCCACTATTGTATGGTCATAACTCAACAATTAGGTTTTCAATTGTGAATCAATTTGGTGCGAGTGATCCTAAATTTTAATTAGTTTTTATATTTTATATTTTATTTTTATTGAAAGTAGGTCATCAGCACTAAAATATAAGGTTGGTTATCTTGTAAAGGAAAAACAATAAATTTATTTAAAATTTTTGAAAAAAATAAATGCACTAGAGAAAAGAGTCTATTTCAAGATGATAGAATTCTTTTCTAATTTGGATAAATAATTAAGAAAAAAGGTGATGTCAAATGGAAAGAGTTATATTTTAGTACACACAACTTTTCAAATTTATTGAAAAATATATATACATAAAAAATAGTTTAAAATATATTTTTGCACCAAAGTTTCAAGTTATCAATATACACAAAAAAATTGAAGAAAATAAGGTAAAATTTATTATATAAAGTGTGACACCTCGTGTCACTTCAATTTCAGTATTTTATCAACAACTAAATTATAATGTTTAATTTATAAGAAAGTATATTCAAATAATTTTTATATTTAAAAAAAAAAAATTACAAACATAAAATACACATTTTATTAGTTTACATCATTTCAAAATTCAATTGTCCAATTTCATAATCCTTCATTGAAATGTAATCTCATCATTTCCATTTGGTTAAAGAATGTAGAATTCTCAAACACAAAAACTCTTATAGATTTTACAAATTACTCTTACCTTGAAAGGTTGATATTATGAGCTCCCTTCCTAAGATATAAAGAGAACACAATTTTTTTTTGTAAATCTCACATTAGCAAATACTCTTGTATTATGAAGTTTATTTTCCTTAACTATCATAATAGTAGAAGATAGAAACCCACATAAACTAATTGACAACATTCACTACATCAAAACATGCATTCAAATTATGGAAGCATGTTTAAGGCACGTGGAAGGGATTTTTTTTAATTAAGCTTCTTTTTATTTTACTTCTTTTGAAACAATTTTAATCATCATTTTTTTTCTTAAGTAAAATAAAGGTATTATTTCTTTATTAAAATAATAATATCAAAGCAATCTTATCATATTTCACCACCATCTTATCAATTCACATTTTTATCTATAACCTCAATTTATAATGATCAACACGTCCATCTTTCATTCAATGACACCAAGAGAAAATCAAAAAAAAAAAAAACAATTAATTAATATTTAAAAACCATTTGATGAATACTTGTGTAGGACTTCTTCCTATATTAATGCATGACTTTAGGATGTTCCACATAAGTAATGACTTATAAGTTATAACCAAACACTTTGCATTTTGGACTTCCACTATGCGAGCTATAGGTTTCATGATCTATGCTCATTTTCAATATAGGATTAGATACACTATCACTTAGAACAATTTCTCTATATTGACACGATCCACGTCTACGAGATTAACTATTAATTTTCATTCAGCTTCATCATTATAGATTTCATTCTTTATTTGTGCACTTCACAAGATGGGTTAAAACAACCATTCATCAAATCCTCTTTCTTACAGACAAATGATCTTTTAAGAATGAATGCTAATGTTTTCTCATTCGTGAGATATTTTGATTTGAAGCTAAATAAGGATATGATTACTTTCATTTTATTTGTGAATGGGTTTTCATCATGCTTAAATATGATTTTTCTATCATAATAGAAACTTTAAGGACTAGTTTTGGGTGGTCTTCTCCATCTATGTCTATAACTTATCTTCCACCCTGATATTCTCCATTGGGAATCTTTAACTTATCTTCCTTCTTGGGCAAGATATCCCCAATTTGATGTAGTTGTGAAAATTTAACAATTGCCAGACGACCCCATTGACACTTTTTCTCGTTTCATCCTAAAGCACATTTTTAACAATTGCAATTAGTGGATATTCTATAGATCTCTTCAAGTGATCATTATATCTGCAACTAAGGCACCATTTTCCAAGTGCTGATGGTTATGAATGAAAACAAAGCTTATATTCCCATCATCAAAAATTAATATGACATCTTTGAGAGAAACCGTATTCATTTATTGAGCTTCAGCTTTAAAATTCCTGTCAAAAGTTTCTTTTATATATATTTATACTTAACAATGACAAGTTCTGAGCACTCTGGTTTCTGGAACACCCTTCAAACCTGAAAACTATAGCTCTCAACATTTAGAATTACACCAAAAATTGTGTGATCTAGTTGGACAGAATCATGTAGTTCATGTTATCCAAATTTAGTAACCCATGAAGTTATTTTAGATCTTTCAACAATATTATATGCAAATGCTAGAATATATTCTTTGATTGTATCAAAAACATCATGAGAGCATGATTTTCTATTTTGACAATCGTGCTAGTAGCACTATAATGGCTGCAATTCACAAGCTTCACATGATCACCAACTTTGAAAAATTTGTAGAGCTCATTCTTCTGAAGTTCTAAGTACTTTGTAATCTCTTCTCTTCAATTTGATATGGATATTATCATCCTCTATTTTCTCCACCCATCGCATTTAGGGTTTTTTGTCTCCTTGAACAATCCACAATTGCATCACCCTTCATGAAATTATATTTTCTTTCAATTAGCTAGAATGTTAAAAGCCAGCTACATCCACGGTGTCGATTATTTAAGAGAAGACAAATGAATTAACAATCACACTATGAAGAACAAAATAATAAATAGTTAGAGACATATGACACTAAATTTGTAGTGGTTACCATAAAACTTACATCCACTTTCAAACTGATGCAGGAGCATCCCCAATCTATGAGCAATCCTACATCAACCAAAAATATTTCCTTTTAGTTTTGTTCTTGTTCAGTTCTGGTAGCAGTTTTCTATGTTTTCCTTCAGTGTGTTCTGGTAGATGGTTCTTTTTCATTGCGGATCAGATTTTTGGTTTCTAGCCTTTCTTTTGTTCTTCATTCCATATTGTCAATTCATTTGGATTCTTTTCCAGTGAGTTATCGCTTTTGGATTGGTTGTCCGGGTTCCCGGAGCAGTTTTGAGCTTAACGACTAGTAGGTGATTCCTTCTCATGCGGAGCAATTCCTTGGTTTGTGGATCCATTTGGTGCTTTGCTCGATTTTCTTGAGTCCTTTGTCGACCTTCCTTTCAATCCACACTTCTTGGTTGTTTTTTTCTGGAGGATTTTCCTTTCATTCTTGAGGCCAACCTATGTGTGCATTTCATTTTCCTGTCTTGGTAAATGTAATCTTTGGTGGCTAACCCAGAGGTGTTCTAGAGGGTATATATATTGTTGTATGTGATCCTTAGAATGCAATTTGTAGGTGAAGGCATCTAGTCTCTTGAATTGTAATCTAGTTGCCTCTTGGAGGTCCAGATGAATTGTAATCTGGCATGTTCACTTGCATGTAACCGGTTGATTACCGGATGTTCTATGATGATAATATGATGATGCGGATATCTGATTTTGTACTTTATCTATGTCTTGTTGTTGCTTCCATTGTGTTACTCTTGCTGCATGATCTGATCAGTTATCTTTGAAGACCCACCACATTATGGTTGCACCAAGTGGTATCAGAGTTGGTTGCAAACCTTGAGGCATTCCTTTGGGTGAACAGATTGTTGAGTGGAGGTAGGCTACGAGTGTGTTTGATTGATCATCGAGTGTGAGGCAATTGAAATTGGTAGTCAGATCGCCAAGTTGAGGCAGTTGCAATGGAGAAAAGGAGGAGATGTTGCCGATAAGGATGAACCCCTTGAGGGTAGAGCAGATGATGGAGGATTTCAAGAATGAGATGAGGAACGAGATCCAAAATGCATTGGCTGGTTTGTGGAGGAATCCAAAATCTGAGGATGAGTATGAAGAGGCCAGAGAGGAGCTTGAGGCAAAAGAGGCTGAAGGACCAGAAGATGAAAGAGAAGAAATATTTCTAAGAACAGTGGCACAAGTGAGTGAAGTTCATAAAGTAGAGGTTTCTAACTTTTCCAGGACACTGAATCTGGAAGATTTGATTGATTGGATCAGAGAGTTGGAGGACTACTTTGAGTTTGAGGATATTAAGGACCCACAGAGAGTCCGGTTGGCACAAAATAAGTTGAAAGGACATGTTGCTTTATGGTGGAAGGAGTTGCAAAGAGACAGAGTTGAGAATGGTGAGATGAAGATCACCCGGTGGAAGAAAATAGTAGCAAGATTGAAGGCTAAGTTCATTTTGGGAGACTATGAGTTCGAGTTGTTCAAGAAGTTGCAAAACTTGAAGCAAAGAAACATGAGCGTGAAGGAATACACCAAGGAATTATGCAAGGTAATGATCAGATCTTGGCATAGAGAGATGGTTAGGGAGAAGGTGGATAGATATATAAATGGACTTGCATTTAACATTCAGGATGAGATGAGTATGTTGAAGATTCCATAGTGGAAGAGGCTTACCAATATGCTTTGAAGGCTGAGGAGAAAGTGAAAAGAAGATAACAAAACAACCCTAGAGGAAAGGAGAGATATAAAGGGCAGATGAGTGGCAGTATAGAAAAATAGAATGTTGAAGAAGAATCAAAACCTTAGTGGACTAAAGAACCGGATTAGAAGACACAAAGAAAAGGTAGTGGTAGTTCAACAGATAATTTTTGGGCAAATGATTCAAGTGTGGAGAAATCGGACATAGATATTTTGAGTGCAAGCAAGGGATGGCAAGAAATTGTGCGGCAAACGAGGATCAGGAGGTTAGGGTTATCGGTGAAAATCTATTGGAACCAGAGCAAGGAGAATCCCTTATGTTCAGAAGAGTCTTAATGAAGCAGAATGGTGAAGATATAGAACCTACTCAGAGGAAGAATCTTTTTCAGACTGTGTGTAAATTAGGTGGTAAGTGTTGTAAAGTTATTGTGGATAGTGGAAGTACTGATAATTTGGTATCTGAGGAAATGGTAGAGAATTTGGGATTGGAGAAGCTTAAGCACCCTTGTCCTTACAAGGTGAGTTGGTTGCAGGATGATCAGTAGTTAGAAGTAAAAGAGCAGTGTTTGCTGAATTTCAATATTAGACCTTTTAGGGATGAGGTCTTGTGTGATGTTTTGTCTATGAGTGCTTGTCATGTTTTCTTGGGGAGACCTTGGCAGTTTGATAAAGGAGCTATCTATGACTGTAGAAAAAACTTGATCACTATTGAGAAGGATGGACAGAAGTTCACATTGGCTTATTTGAAGGAGAAAGAGAAGGAAGTGAAGAATTTGAGCCTTGAGAGAAGTTGCAGTGATGAGAAATCGGTTGCAGTGGTTGTTTCGAATGATGGCATGGATTTCCAGAAGGGTCTAATAGATAAGTCTGATAGTAAGAAGGAACCAGATGGCAATAAAGTTATGGTGGCAAACTCGATGAAGCCTTGTGGCATAAATAAATCAGAGTTGTAGAACAAAGAGAGTATTAGTAATTGTATATGGTGAAAATGGAAACAACAATATTGAAAGACTAAATGAATTCAACCACAAAAACCCTAGCCTAACAACAACAAAGATCCACCATAACATATGAAGATTACCTAAGACAATGCAAATCAAATGAAATCACAAAGATTATACCATCACATGTCCCATAGAGTTTGGATCTCCATTCTTCCTATCTCCATTGATCTTGCTTGATATATTTGCTCTCAGATTTTATGTGCACAAGAGCTCAACAAAGAACAGAAATGTGGTTGCAAGTAGGATCACATATGCAAGTGCAAAGGCATAGTGTAGTCGAGTGTGTGAGGATTTGATAATGAAGGAAGCATCTCTTTATATAGAAGACACTATATGAAAATGGAGGGATAAGATTGAGAGGTGTAAAAGAGGTTGGCTATGATTAGAGGGTAGGTAAAATAAATAAGAAAATAATGAGAGGGTAGGTAGTGTATGAATTAAGAGATGAATG
The DNA here is from genome assembly GCF_030272615.1 of Cryptomeria japonica. Classification (NCBI taxonomy): domain Eukaryota; kingdom Viridiplantae; phylum Streptophyta; class Pinopsida; order Cupressales; family Cupressaceae; genus Cryptomeria; species Cryptomeria japonica. Next base: position 582,818,513 of record NC_081411.1, on the reverse strand, counting down.
ACATGTGTCATGGGTAGAAAAGGCTAATGAATTAATTAAATAAATAAAGATTTAATTAATTAATAGAAGAATAGGGATCAATTAAATAAATAAAATATTTATTTAATTTAGGAAAAAGAGTAATTTAAATAAATAAAGGTATTTATTTAAATGAGAAATAAGGCTAGAAGAGGATAAATGGATTAATTAAATAAATAAAGATTTATTTAATTAATAGAAGAATTAAGCTTAAATAATTAAATAAATAAAAATATTTATTTAATTAGATAGGACACTTTTAGGTGTCTACATTTTGCCCCTCTTTGAGACAATGCAGCTTGTCGCTGTGTTTCAAAGAAGATAATATGAACTAATGCAAAGTTGCCCCAAGATGGGAATGATATGCCCCCTCGAGAGATTGGATGTAAATGTCTAAAAAGATCACAGACAATCTCTTGATAAGAAAGAAAGGCTAAAATGGACTGACCGAATAGAATAGAGTGACAGAGTCATGGGATAATGAAGACTGACATGGGAGACCCGAGTTAGGGCAAGGGCTAGGGCTAGGGCCAGGGCTAGAGCAGTCTATAAAATAGACCACGAGGGGAATGCATCCTCATTGTCATCCACACATCCAAGAGATCAGAGTGCAGAGAGAGAACAGAGCAGCAGCAGTCAGCAGTGATGGCAATGGTGCATAGATTCAATTGTGTTCGCCAATTTGAGAGGCCAACAGATTCAAGAGAGCCGGTAAGTACCACAAAACCTCCTTGTACTTTGTTGTAATAAATGTTGTCATTAATGCATCTTAGGTAGTGCAATAAATGCGCTTTAGGATAATGTCAAAAAATGTTGAGGCACGTCTGTGTTTCTTCCAGGCGCGTCTATGTTGGCGAGGTGCGTCTGTGTTTGTGCCAGGCGCGTCTATGCCGGAAAAGACGTCTATGTCAAATGCGAGTACGTCTGCGTTGTGCAGGCGCGCTTGTGCCATGCGGGCACATTTATGCTATGTGGATGCATCTGTGAAGAGTATAGACACATCTATGTCTTTCAAGCACATCTGTGCAGAGCAGATACATTTGTGCAATATGTAAGTGCGTTTGTGTAATGAAAGCGTGTTTGTGTCTTCAAGGTCAAATTGACAGTTATGTGATGAACATATGCTATCGATTGGATAAGCTACTGAGAGGATACACTCAAGTAGGTCCTCTAGGGAAGATTAGGATAGGTCAACGCACTTTGTGATGAACAGTGAGTACCAAGACAGAGTACTTTGTGATGAACAGGGAGTACTAATATGAGTAGCACTTTGTGATGAACAATGAGTGTGAATATGAGCAACACTTTGTGATGAACAGTGAGTGCAAAAACACGTAGTACTTTATGATGATAGTGAGTACCACTAGGATAAATAGCAACACTTTGTAATGAACAGTGAGTGTCACTAGAATAGAAGCAACACTTTGTGATGAATAGTGAGTGTCACTACACGTAGTACTTTATGATGAACATGGACTACCACTAGGATAGAAGCAATACTTTGTGATGAATAGTGAGTGTCACTATAACTGACATGACTGATTTTCTTTATTGCAGGAGTACTTGCCTATGTTGGAGTCACGAGAGAGATTCCCATCAACTTAGAGGTTACGACCAGAGCTGACATTCGAGGATAGAGCTGTCATTGAGGTTATGGGCTTGCGACATATTCTATATGTGCCTGAGTTTCGAGTCAACATGGGATTGTTGACTACGCTTGCTGAGAGATGGCACTCAGAGACTTGTACATTTCATTTGCCGATGGGTAAGATGACAGTCACCTTGGAAGATGTATATAGGATTTTGAGGATACTGATCGATGGGGAGTTGATACCCTGTGATAAAGATGGAGACAGGGAGGCCCTGAGACGAGTGTTCTAGGACCTAGGACTGGAGATGAGGGCAGGACATGTTACATGGGACACGATGACAATGATAGGATTGACGCTACCAGCAGTGCTAGGAGGAGTGATCAGTGGGTTCCTGTGTCCAGATAGGGCGACACAAGGGTTGGCTATGGGCTGGGGAGCACCTTGGAGATACTAGTGACACAGCATACCAGATATGCCTGGGGACTGGTGCAGGAGCACCTAGCTTCATTTCATCACAAGTTTGATAGCAATTTTGATTTTTATTAGTCTTGACTTGGAAAGTTTGTCTAAGATGTTTTTGAGTTGTTCTAAGTTGTTTGGATGAGTTTTCAACTCATTGTGTGGTCTTGTTTCCTGTTTTCATCCTTTTGCTCAAAGTTGCCAGTTTGGAGTTGCCTGGCAAAATATTGGAAAAAGTGAGTTTTCAATGTGTTTTTGTTTTGAAAAGTTTTTAGACATGCTTTGTGCTTGGTTTTTAGGGGTGAGTAGTGTTCTTAGGTGATTGGGAGTCTTTGAGATCAACCTTGCATCATCTAGGCATTAAAAGTTGTCATTTTAGACATGAAAATGTCAAATTTGAGTGCTCTTGGACATGTACCTATCCTTAAAGGAGGATAATTGACTTGTAGAGGTATTTATTCTCTTGTTTGAACCATTGTAAGGGTTGATCATTCAGAGATATCAAGCATTTTGAAAGTTTGCACTAATTTTACCTTGTTTTTCTCTATGTTTTGACACCATGTGAGCAGGAGTCCGTACACCTCCTATATGTGGCCGTACTATTTTTGCATTTTCATGTTCTCTTATTCTTCCTAAAGCTTTTCCCTTTAGTGGCATCAAATTTCATTAAGTTTTGAGTTCTGAGCAAAATTATTTGGTTTTGATAGTTTCACTGCCTTGTCTAGGAAATTGGCAAGGATGCTTGACCAATTTGGCTTCTTGAAGCCCTAAATGTTCATGGCTTCCCAAGAACCAGTTGGTCAACTTGTAAGATATGTAAATACATGTTTTGATTTCAAGAATGCAGGTGCAAGAAGTTTTGTGGCCATGGAGCCCTAGGCAAGTGTGCCATTTGGCTAGGGTCTTTGAAGAAGTTTGATGCTTTGCACTTCTATAGAAAATGCATTCATTAGATAGACAGACCTGTTTGATGTTTAAGGTTGTATGTAAAGGAAAAGAGGCTTTCTAGGCCATGATAAGGATGATTGTATTTTCAATTTGTGAAAATGGTGTAAAAAACAGTGAGTCACTGTTTTGATGTTGGTTTCCATCCATTTGCTTACTCTCCACCATATATTGGAGTTTGTAAAGCCTTGTACCTCCTTCTATTTGTTTTCAAACAAGAACAAGTAGTGGTTTTGACCCTACCCATGGGTTTTGAGACTACCAAGATCAATTAATGATCCTTTAGGCAAAGTTGTAATGCCCAGTTGGCTGTCACAGTCAATTATGACTGATTTTTGCATTTTTGTTGAAGTTGTTTATATAATCTTCCTCTTCCAAATAGCAGGTATGAAGGATAAAAAATAGAAAAAGATAGAGCATTGATAAAAAGCACCAATCAGACCTTTGAAAAGGAGTTTTAACAATGATAAATGCAGGGTAAAGAGAAAAAGCAGTGAAAGGGCAAAGTGCAGTGATAATTAGTTTGACAGTGAATGACTCATTGTTTTGTAATTGCCTAATGCCTTTTTGTGCAAGGCTAATGTGATTCTCTTTTTCCACTAATTCTAGACATGTTCACATTCTTTAGAATGTAATTGGTTCTCATGCAAATGATGTGTTTGTAGAAAGCAAGAAAGGAAAAGTTGTCAATATTGCACACTCCCTATGAGCATCTTTTGTAAAATCTTGTTCTCTAATCTTTGAAGGTGTAAAACTATTTTATTTTGGCCTAAATAGTATGTGGAATGGTAGAACCAAGTTTGTATGGTTCACATTAAAGGTTTCTAGCATGTAAGTTGTTTCTTGCCTCCAAAACCCTTACAGACCCTTCTTTTTGCACCCATTTTTGGGACAGTCATGGAGGAGGCCTAATGGACCCTAAGACTTAGAAAATCCTCAAGAACTTCCAAAAGGGTATCCGAATATCAAGTTATTTTTGTCTGGAAGTCCATCGTTGGAGCAGGGTGAGCACAAAACCCCAAAAGGAGGGCTAATTCCTTGTAGCTCATTTTAGGCCTAAAAATTGGTTTTTTATCAAATCGGGTACACAAAGGAAGGTTGTAAAGCCTAAAACCCATCAAATCCAATTGAAACAAGTTGAACTTGATTGCATTTAACACATTTGGTGAGATAGACTCCATAACTTAGTTTGTAGCACTTGAGAAGGATTACTACACTCCAAAACGTAGAAGACCAAAGACACCCATGGGGGTAAAACTTGACATAAACTTGTAGTTCAACAAAAGGAGACCTTGTGTAGTCAAAGAATACATCAGGGATAGAGGGAATGAATTCCAATTGAGAGAGTAATTTGTTATATTACCAAGCCAAAAACTATAGAGTTGAAGTCCTTGAGCAACCAAGAAATGTTTGACTTAGGGAGGTGGAACAAGGAGAGTTGCTAGGTTGCCTTTGAGCTTTTTGCACTTTGATTTTGGTGACTACACCTTGAAACTAGCAAAAGACCTATCACTTAGTAAACATACAAGCCTACTGGGCAACCCCCTTGCCCTACCTCCCTATCATAGTGGTATCAAAGCACAATTACACTTGGGAAGAAGTAGCAATTTGGCAACCATGGTGACAAATGCAGAGTTAGCAAAGAAAATGGAAGATCAGGAAGAAGAAAATAGGTTACTCAGAGTGAAGCTAGACCTCCTAGAGTAGAAATTGGGAGAAGTAGAAGTGAAGGTAGATGAAGCCAACAATAAGATAGATGGAACAAAAGACGGGGGTAAGCTATTAGCTATAGAGGATGAAATCCCTCTACCAGACCCTGTGATAGAGAATGAACCATTTTTGAAAGCCTTGAAGGCTATGAGTGGGAGAACACTAGAAGGAGTCCCACTATTCAGTGGTAAAGTGGACCCGGAAGTGGTCATGGAGTGGATTGAGGTTCTTGAGAACCATTTTGAATGTGATGGTGTGATAGAGGCCCAGAAAGTGAAGGTGGCTAAGTCTAGGTTGAGAGGAGCTGCCTTAACATGGTGGAAGTTCATTCAGGATGAACGTGAGAAAGAGGGCAAAAAGCCCATAGAAACTTGGAAGGGAATGTTGTCCAATATCAGAGAGACTTACATTCCTGAGGACTATGAAATACAACTTCATAGGAAAAGGAAAAACCTTAGGCAAAAAGAGTTAGATGTTAGTAACTACACCGAGGAGTTTCAGAAGCTATGCCTTAGGTCAAAGATCCAAGAGGATGAAAATGTCGAGGTTGCTAGGTATCTCAATGGCTTGAGATGGAACATTCAGGAAGAGTTAAGTTTGTTGTGTCCTACAATAGGCCAGAAGTGCTATCAACTTGCACTTAAAGTAGAGGAAAGGAGTAGGAAGAAGCAAGGGCAGCATAACAGAGGTAGAGGAAGAGGCAGAGATGGTAGAGGCCATAGAGGCAGTTTTGGGGGAAGACACATAGATCAAAGGTCCCAAGGAGAATCTAAACTTATAGATCAAAGTGGGGATTCTCAGAGCAAGCCCAACTATAGGGGTAGGGGATCAAGCAACCTAGGAACGGGTAGATCTAGTTGACTAGGTAGAGGGTCTTACTTCTCCACCATGAAATGCTATAACTGTCAAAAATTGGGTCATCCTACTTATAGGTGTCCAAAAAAGCCTAGTTCTTCCCATGGAGGTGAAAAGAGAGTGAACTATTTTCAGGAGGAAGGAAGTAGTACAAGAACTCCAACAATGAACCTAGCACCCGAAGATGGTGAGATTCTAATGATGAGGAGAGTATTGATGCAAGAACCTAACAAGTGTGAAGTGTCTTAGAGAAGAGCATTGTTCAGGATCAAGTGAAAAATCTTGGGCAAGGTATGTAAGGTGGTTATAGATTCAGGTTCCACAGATAACATTATCTCAGAGGAGGCAGTTAGCAAATTGAACCCACCTAGAATGAGGCACAGTGAACCCTACAAGGTAACCTGGTTAAACAAGGGGTAACATGTCCTAGTTAATGAACAAGCATGGATAGACTTCAACATGGGTGAATATAAGGATAGGATACTATGTGACATCCTTCCTATGGATGCTTGCCTTCTACTATTGGGTAGACCTTGGCAATTTGACAGAAAGGCACACCATGATGGTGAAAAAAACACATATTCCTTTCAAAAGAATGACATTGTCTACAAAATACAGTCCCTTAGTGAAGAGATAGAGAACAGCAAACCATAGGCACCTAAAGTGTTATTAGTCAGTGAAAAAGAGTTCATCCAAACCATGAAAGAGGGATATGGGATTGGTTATGCACTTGTAGTGAAACCTCAGGAGGAGAAGAAAGAAAAACAAGTTGAGATACCACAAGAAGTGCAACAAATTCTTGACAACTTTAAGGGCATCATCAGTGATGGACAACCAACAACATTACCTCCTCCTAGAGCCATTAGTCATTAGATTAACTTTATACCAGGAGCTTCTTTGCCAAACAAAGCAGCTTATAAGATGACTCTTGAACAGAACAAAGAGGTAGCCAGACAGATTCAAGAGTTGTTGGATCAAGGATTAATAAGAAAGAGTATAAGTCCTTGTGCCATACCTACTGTGTTAGCACCTAAGAAAGGGGGAACATGGAGACTATGCACAGATTCCAGAGCCATAAACAAAATCACAATAAGGTACAGATTCCCTATTCCTAGGATAGAAGATTTGATGGATTGTTTAGGGGGTGCAAAGTATTTCACAAAAATAGACTTAAAGAGTGGTTACCATCAGATAAGAATAAAAGAGGGTGATGAGTGGAAAACAAACTACTTTTAAAACAAATGAGGGTCTTTATGAATGGTTGGTTATGCCTTTTGGACTCTCTAATGCTCCCACTACCTTTATGCGATTAATGAATGAAGTATTGCAGGATTTTCTTAGTAAGTTTGTGGTAGTCTACTTAGATGATATTCTCATTTTTAGTAAGACTAAAGAGGAGCATTTGAAACACTTAGCCATTGTTTTGCAAAGATTATCTGATGAGCAGTTAACCATAAATCTTGAGAAATGCGATTTTATGTAGCAAGAGCTAGTCTATCTTAAAATGGATCAATCTAAAGTTGCAGCCATAACAAGTTGGCCAACCCCACAATCAGCCAATGAAGTTAGGAGTTTTCATGGTCTAGCCTAGTTTTATAGAAATTTTATCAGAGGGTTCAGTGAGATTTGTGCACCCATGTTAGATATAATAAGGGGTGGTCATAAGGTTAAGTTTCAATGGACAGAAGTAGCCAATAAGGGGTTTGAGTTACTCAGAACTAGAGTTGCTACATAGCCAGTGTTAATCCTTCCTAGTTTTGATAAGCTCTTTACCATAGAATGTGATGCCAGTCATCTTCTAGTAGGTGCAGTCTTGAGTAAGGATAATAGAACAGTTGCTTTCTTTAGTGAGAAATTGAATGATGCAAAGAAAAAGTACTCATCCTATGATTTAGATTTATATGCATTGGTGTAGGCACTCAGGAAGTGGAGGCATTACTTGCTTCCTAAAGAGTTTGTTGTGTATACAGACAACCAGGCAGTCAGTTTTTTGAATTCTCAGGATAAACTCAACCATAGGCATGTGAAATAGGTAGAATACCTACAAGCATATACCTTTACTCTTAAGCACAAGAAAGGCCAATGTAACAAAATAGCTGATGCTTTAAGTAGGAGATTGTTGACTATTTCAGAGATTCAAGTTAAGAGTATTGGTATTGATTGCTTTCAAGATTTGTATCCTAATGATGATGATTTTGTTTCTGCTTATAAAGTTTGTCATGTGTTTGAGAATCATTTCCATAGTGAGTATCCTGACTATACATTGCAGAATGGTTTGTTATTCAAGGGAGGACAGTTGTGTGTTCCTAAAGGTTCCATGAGAGAAAATCTTATCCAAGAAAAACACAATGGGTGTTTGAGTGGCCATTTTGGTCTCAATAAGACCTTAGAGTTGGTTCAATGCTTCTATTACTGGCCTAAGATGCAGAGAGATGTCCAAAGGTATGTTGAGTAGTGTATGGTATGTCAAAAGGCCAAAGGTAATAGCACTAATGCTGGTTTATATCAGCCACTTCCCATTCCTTCTAGGCCATGGGAGTGCATCAACATGGATTTTGTTGTAGGTTTACCAAAGACAAAAGCAGGATATGATAGTATTTTTGTGGTTGTTGACAGATCTAGCAAAATGGCTCACTTTATACCTTGCAAAACTACTAATGATGCTAGTCATATTGCTTTTCTTTTCTTTAAAGAAGTTGTCAAGATACATGGTTTGCCATCTAGCATTGTGTCAAATAGAGATGTTAAGTTTTTGGGTCATTTTTGGAAGACTTTGTGGAAGAAATTGGGTACTAACTTGTCTTTTGGCTCAGCTTATCATCCACAGACAGATGGCCAAACATAAGTGGTGAATAGAACATTGGGTAATCTACTCAGATGTCTCACCAAGGAGTATGGACAAAGCTGGGATCAGCTCATTCCACAGGCAAAATTTGCCACAGATCCACTGGTAAGAGTCCATTTCAAATTGTTTATGGTATGCATCCAAAAGGTGTTTTTGAGTTACATGATGTGACTAACTTGCAACAAGTTAGTGGGATAGCAGAGGATATGGCACAATCTCTGAAAGAGATCCATGAACAGGTTAAGCAGTCTTTGCAGGACACCACAGCAAGAGTCAAGGCAAGGGTGGATGCTTCAAAGAGGGATGTCCAATTCTCAGTTGGAGATTTTGTGATGCTGCATCTCAACAAGTCCAGATTGAAAAAGGGAGTTCCTACCAAATTACAGATGAGAAGAATAGGGCCTTGCAGGATTTTGGCCAAGTATGGTCCTAATGCTTATAAGATTGATTTACCTACTCATGTTTCCTTGTGTCCTATCTTTAATGTTGCAGATTTGGTACCTTTCAAGGGGCACCTTCCAGAAGAGACTTAGAGAGCTTCAGACATTTCACATTCCCTTTCTAATCTATCTCTCCCCTCTTCTTCTCCAATTCCTGAATAGGTACTTGCTTCCAGAATCATCAAGAAGACTAGACAGCATGACTACTTTGAACATTTGATCAAGTGGAAAGATCAACCAGCCTCTGAAGCCACTTGGATACCTGAAAGTGACTTCCACAAGGCTGGTATTCCTCTCTCTTTTCTGCCCAAACGAGTCACATGACTTCTTTGTCATTGGGGAAGTATGGTGCAGGAGCACCTAGCTTCATTTCATCACAGGTTTGATAGCAGTTTTGATTTTATTAGTCTTGAGTTGGAAAGTTTGTCTAAGATTTTTTTGAGTTGTTCTAAGTTGTTTCGATGAGTTTTGAACTCATTATGTGGTCTTGTTTCCTATTTTCAAATTTTTGCTCAAAGTTGCCAATTTGGAGTTACCTGGCAAAATGTTGGAAAAAGTGAATTTTCAATGTGTTTTTGTTTTGAAAAGTTTTTAGACATGCTTTGTACTTGGTTTTTAGGGGTGAGTAGTGTTCTTAGGTGATTGGGAGTCTTTGAGATCAACCTTGCATCATCTAGGCATTAAAAGTTGTCATTTTAGACATGAAAATGTCAAATTTGAGTGCTCTTGGACATGTACCTGTCCATACAAGAGGATAACTGACTTGTAGAGGTATTTATTCTCTTGTTTGAACCATTGTAAGGGTTGATCATTCAGAGATATCAAGCATTTTGAAAGTTTGCACTAATTTTACCTTGTTTTTCTCTATGTTTTGACTCCATGTGAGCAGGAGTCCGTACACCTCCTGTATGTGGCCGTACTATTTTTGCATTTTCATGTTCTCTTATTCTTCCTAAATCTTTTCCCTTTGGTGGCATCAAATTTCATTAAGTTTTGAGTTCTGAGCAAAATTATTTGGTTTTGACAGTTTCACTGCCTTGTCTAGGAAATTGACAAGGATGCTTAACCAATTTGGCTTCTTGAAGCCCTAAATGTTCATGGCTTCCCAAGAACCAGTTGGTCAACTTGTAAGATATTTAAATACATGTTTTAATTTCAAGAATGCAGGTGTAAGAAGTTTTGTGGCCATGGAGCCCTAGGCAAGTGTGCCATTTGGCTAGGGTCTTTGAAGAAGTTTGATGCTTTGCTCTTCTATAGAAAATGCATTCATTAGATAGACAGACCTGTTTGATGTTTAAGGTTGTATGTAAAGGAAAAGAGGCTTTCTAGGCCATGATAAGGATGATTGTATTTTCAATTTGTGAAAATGGTGTAAAAAATAGTGAGTCACTGTTTTGATGTTGGTTTCCATCTATTTGCTTACTCTCCACCATATATTGGAGTTTGTAAAGCCTTGTACCTCCTTATATTTGTTTTCAAACAAGAACAAGTAGTGGTTTTGACCCTACCCATGGGTTTTGAGACTACCAAGATCAATTAATGATCCTTTAGGCAAAGTTGTAATGCCCAGTTGGCTGTCACAGTCAATTATGACTGATTTTTGCATTTTTGTTGAACTTGTTTATGTAATCTTCCTCTTCCAAATAGCAGGTATGAAGGATAACAAATGGACAAAGATAGAGCATTGATAAAAAGCACCAATCAGACCTTTGAAAAGGATTTTTAACAGTGATAAATGCAGGGTAAAGAGAAAAAGCAATGAAAGGGCAAAGTGCAGTGATAATTAGTTTGACAGTGAATGACTCATTGTTTTGTAATTGCCTAATGCCTTTTTGTGCAAGGATAATGTGATTCTCTTTTTCCACTAATGCTAGACATGTTCACATGCTTTATAATGTAATTGGTTCTCATGCAAATGATGTGTTTGTAGAAAGCAAGAATGGAAAAGTTGTCAATGTTGCACACTCCCTATGAGCATCTTTTGTAAAATCTTGTTCTCTAACCTTTGAAGGTGTAAAACTGCTTTATTTTGGCCTAAATAGTATGTCGCATGGTATAACCAAGTTTGTATGGTTCACATTGAAGGTTTCTCGCTTGTAAGTTGTTTCTTGCCTCCAAAACCCTTGCAAACCCTTCTTTTTGCACCCATTTTTGGGACAGTCATGGAGGAGGCCTAATGGACCCTAAGACTTAGAAAATCCTCAAGAACTTCCAAAAGGGTATCCGAATATCAAGTTCTTTTTTTCTATAAGTCCATCATTGGAGCAGGGTGAGCACAAAACCCCAAAAGGAGGGCTAATTCCTTGTAGCTCGTTTTAGGCCTAAAAATTGGTTTTTTGTCAAATCGGGTACACAAAGGAAGGTTGTAAAGCCTAAAACCCATCAAATCCAATTGAAACAAGTTTAACTTGCTTGCATTTAACACATTTGGTGAGATAGACTCCATAACTTAGTTTGTAGCACTTGAGAAGGATTACTACACTCCAAAACGTAGAAGACCAAAGACACCCATGGGGGTAAAACTTGACACAAACTTGTAGTTCAACAAAAGGAGACCTTGTGTAGTTAGAGAATACATCAGGGATAGAGGGAATGAATTCCAATTGATAGAGTAAGGTGTTAGATTACCAAGCCAAAAACTATAGAGTTGAAGCCCTTGAGTAACCAAGAAGTGTTTGACTTAGGGAGGTGGAACAAGGAGAGTTGCTAGGTTGCCTTTGAGCTTTTTGCACTCTGATTTTGGTGACTACACCTTGAAATTAGCAAAGGACCTATCACTTAGTAAACATACAAGCCTATTGGGCAACCCCCTTGCCCTACCTCCCTATCAGGGACCGTGTGTGCTGGCACACTTATACTATGAGCTTCATCAGTTTGTCTACCATGGATCCATAGGATTGGGCTACATTGCTACAAGTGTGGGCATATGAGCATCTACCAGTGACATGACCGATACATTTCAAGGGCCGGGGTCATGGATGCAACTTTGTTCATTTATATGATATGATTACATCACAGCCACGTATTGGCAGGTTGGAGTACTGGTGTCGAGTTCTTGATGAGATTGACACTGTTATATGGAGGTCGTACCAAGAGTGCGAGCAATGGGAGGATGACACAGTGAAGCTACCCTATACCTTAAGGAGCAGATATCTGATTGGGCAGATGCCCTATGTATTCGAGAGGTGGTTGGTAGATAGGGTGGGCAGGTAGTTTGGCAGGATTCAGTGGATGCCCCGAGGTTCTGGTATGTATGCGCGGATAGTACGAGACCAGGCACACTTTGGGCCACTGTTATCATATGATCAGGCCATGATGCAGCTGGTGGAGATGATTCCCTTGCCATGGGATATGTGGCCTAAGATTGAGGATGCAAGGATGGATGCAGAGTACAATGCATATTGGGCAGAGCATCTGCTTCCACACCCAACAGATCCAGGAGAGTTGATAGATGGGGATGGAGTAGGGGATGAGGATGATGATGGAGGTGGTGGGGGTAGAGGTCAGCAAAGGAGGCGAGGTGCAGTTGGAGAGAGGAGAGTGGCTCAATAGAGAGAGGGTAGAGAGGAGAGATAGGCTCAGGTAGTGAGGGGTTGCGGTGGGTTGCCATTATAGATGCCAATAGCACAAGGTCCTAGATAGGTGCAGGGACAGGGACAGTTATAGGCATAGGCACAAGCACAGGCATAGCCACCAGTATAGGGGCAGCCACAGGTAGAGCCACAGGTACAGGGGGTTGAGGAGGAGGAGGATAAGCTATTAGAGCTAAGGGAGATCTAGGATCTAGAGAGGGAGAGGGATCGACTTAGGAGATAGCTCAGGGACACTGAGCAAGAGTGAGATCGGGCTATCCAGCGGTATACTGAGGCTGAGATAGCACTGAGGGCTGGGAGACAGGAGACAGAGGACACAAGGTCTAGATACGCCTATTTTCTATGGGTAGGGGAGGAGATAGGTTACTGGTGAGACCTATACTATGGGGTAATGCCACCAGATCATAGGGCTAGGAGCTTCTGCAGACCATCGTGGACAGTGACGACCACTGGAGGAAGTCACAAGAGACAGGCGTCTAGTGGTGGGGTCATGGGTCCTCCACCACTACTAGATAGAGGGGATAGTAGAGATGATCCTAAGGCGTGTCCTTCCAGGGCTCAGACTCTATCAAGGCTAGGCGGCTCTGAGGGAGGGAGTTCATCATAGCCTTAGAGGGCTCCCTGTGTATCAATTTTGTACCATTTTGTATGATGATGTAGACACCTTCGGGTGACTGTAGCCATATGATTTTGACATCATTGTATCATGACACTTATGATTATATATATATGAGATGATTCATCTTTGCGACAGCTATATGCATGTGTACCTATGTGATTCTTTTATCATGTATGCTTCTATGTGATGCTTATGTTTCATGATGTAATGCTTATTTTATGGATGCAAATATGTACATGATATAATGTAATTTTTTTGTTCTTTTATGTTATGCATATGTAAATGTGAATGTATGAAATGCAAATGAATATGATAATGCAAATGATTATTTACATGATGAAATGAAAAATGAGCTAACATGTGTTGTGTGCAGGATGTGATGCAAATGCAATATCTATATGTATGTATGAAATGCTTAATACATGATAATGTAGGCGCAACTACATGAAATGCAAATGTTTTTGGCATGTCATTATACTCAATCATGTGATAGTAGGCTACATAGACTCAAGAAGGATGATGGAGGTCAATCAAGAAAGGGGGATGAAAGACAGAAGATATGAAAGTGAAAGAGCTTCTTGTGCGTTATCATCATTAAGCTTTATTATGACAAAATAGGTTATGACAATCTAGGCATATGTTCAACCCAGAAAATCATTGTACCCATTTGTATGGAGATCAGACAGTCACAAACAAGAAATGCCCCAGTTCACACTAGACTCATAGTGTCGTCATATCCTTGGACAAGTCATAGCATTACTAAGAGACAATCCACAGACAGCAAATAAAAATAGGTGACGATACCCCATCCTCGCCTTTCTAGTCAAAGACATCCTGGAGATAAAATCTCCAGTCAAAGACATCCCAGAAAAGCTAAAAGACATGTCACCAAAAAGATAAAATCAAAAGAAAACCAAGACTCGACACCAACATCCACTGTAGTCCTCAAATTTAGTGTCTCTTGTCACTTGTATAAGTCTTATTTGATTGTGGTCACAATGTTTACTTTCACAAAAGGATAGATAGCACTGAACCATAATGTTGTCTAAGTTTGTTGAAGGATTTGATTTGTTGAAGCCCATTGTTGTTGTTGTGTCTCATCTGAAACTGACTGAATCCATGAAACTGATACTTTATTGCGGAGAAGATGGAACTTTATTGCGGATTGGTGATGCAAGTGTTGCTTTATTGCGGATTGTGCGCGGATAGACTGAAGAAAATTTGGAAGAAATTGTACTCCTCAGAACGTGTGATGCTCTCAGTTCCACACCCATCACTAGACATAGGATTTGCCCTAGCCACAGATAGGAGCTAATTTATTATGGATGGAAAGGTTGTGAAAAGGAAGAATTATTATGAATGGCAAACCAATCTTAGGTAGATCAATAAGAAACCATGAAGCGAATGGGTAAGTTTATTAGAAATGGATAGGTTGTGAGTGTGTGCAAAGTGAGGGATGAAATGGAATCCTGAAGGAGGGAGGAGCAATGTCTCTACACATGGCATTGGTGACCCAATTTTCACTATGGTACTTGCCCAGGGTGCCACCAAAGTGGTTTTCACAGTTGGATGAAATGTTTTTCTATTTTTTAATCAATTTTTTTTTGTGTCACAAGGCGCCTGTTTGCCAGGTTTTCACCAAGTAACGATTTTTTATGTTTTATGATTTTTTTTTGTTATTTTTGAATTTTTTTTTATTTTTTTTAATTTTTGAATTGGGATACTCTTAAGAGCTATGTGTAAAACCTGCGAAGGTGCATGCTATTGATAGGATCCTCCAAGGGTTCACCCTCTGTGGTTGAGATCCGATATGCACTAGATCCATATGTTGTTATGATGATGTAAGGACCAAGCCAGTTTGGTTCAAACTTTCCCTTCTTCTCTCTATCTTGCTAATTTTTAGGGTTTTCTCTAAGAACCAAATCCCCTACCTCAAATGTGCGAGGCTTGTCTTTATGATTGTAGCTGCGACTCATTCATTGTTGATAAGCCTTAAGATGATTGAAAGCAATTTGTCTTTGTTCATCCAATAGTTCAAGTTCTTGTAAGCGAGAGACCCTGTAGTCTTCAGCACTGATAATATTTTGCAAAGAGACTCGTAAGGAGGGTAATTCAACCTCAATAGGCAAGATAGCTTCAGCATCATAGACAAGTGAATAAGGTGTAGCTCTTGTAGGTGTGCGGACGCTTATGCAGTAGGCCCAAAGTGTGGGATTTAGTTGGATATGCCATTTACGGCCAGCATCGTCAACTGTCTTTTTTAAGATTTTAAGGATTGTTTTATTAGATGCCTCATCTTGATTGTTACCTTGGGGATAATGAGGTGTGGAGAAATGATGAGTAATATGGAAGCGATCACAGAGTTCACGAACATCCTGATTCTTGAAGGGACGCCCGTTGTCAGTGATGATGGAAACAGGAATGCCATAGCAACAAATGATATAGTTGAGAATGAATGTAGCAATTTGTTTTCCAGTGACTTGTTTAAGAGGCATTGCTTTGATCCATTTTGTGAAATACTCTGTGGCAGTGATGATGAATTTATGACCATTGGAAGAAGGAGGGTGAATCTTGCCTATGAGATTGAGTCCCCACTGACAAAAGGGCCAAGGAGTCGCAATTGGTTGAAGTTCTTGCGCTGGCACATGAATTAGGTCTCCATGAAGTTGACACTGCTTACATTTCTTGACAAACTGATATGAGTCTTTTTCCATATTGGGCCAGTAATATCCGATCCTAATGAGTTTCTTGGCTAAGGTAGGACCACTAGAATGTGGACCACATATCCCTTCATGTACTTCACTTAACGCAATCTGAGCTTCATCTCTTTCTAAACATCTAAGAAGAGTGTCATCTAGACCTCGACGGTATAGGATATCGGCTAAAATGACATATCGGGAAGATTGGCGAATGAAAGTGCAACGTTGGTTATTGGATAGGTTAGGAGGAAGAGTATTGTCGTGAAGGTATGTAAAAATGGAACCATATAGCTGGGAATCAGGTGCAACAACACATATCATCTTAGTAGGAGTGATCTCATACAAGGGAACCAAAAGGTTATCCACCAAGAACTCATAGCGGGTCTCATTCGGTGGTAGATCGATTAGTGAAGCAATTGTAGCCATGGCATCTGCAGCTCGATTCTGCTCTCTTGGTATCTACTCAAAGTCTAACTTTGTGAAATGTTGTTTCAGGTCATCTACCATTCTTTTGTAAGGCATTAATTTCTCATCCTTTGTTTGGTAGTCATCAGTTGTTTGACGAATTAAAAGTTGAGAGTCCCCAAAAACCTGAAGTTCCTGGATCTTCCACTAAACTGCAATCCGTAATCCAGTTGTTAATGCCTCATATTCTGCTATATTATTAGTGCAGGGAAATGATAATCTATAAGATTTTGGTATAGAATACCCTCTAGGAGTTATGAAGAGAATGCCAGATCCTACCCCATGCTGTGTGTATGAGCCGTCAAAGTATGGTTGCCAAGGCTTTGCATGTGACACTGTTAAAATGGATTCATCTGGAAATTCTGAAGTTAGAGGGACACCATCTATCATGGGAGCATTTGCTAACTGATCTGCAATAGCTTTTCCTTTTATTGCTTTTTTGTCCACATACTCAATGTCGAATTCACTCAAGAGCATCACCCAGTAAGCATTGCTTTATTGAGAAGATATTTCAATGGATCGATCCTGGCAACCAACTTAGTTTTATGAGTTAGCATGTAATGTCATAATTTCTGTGAAGCAAAGACCATAGCAAGACATGCATGCTCAATTGGTGTGTAATTTAGCTCATATCCCACCAATGTACGACTGATGTAGTATACTGCCTTTTCTTTGCCCTCAGTAACCTGTTGTGCTAAGAGTACCCCCAGTGTTGTTGAAGTAGCTAATATGTATAGTAATGAAGGTTGATCTAGAACTGGTCACATCAATACTGGCGGATTCAAAAGATAATCTTTGAGTGCTTGGAAAGCTTGTTGACAATTATCATCCCATTTGAATTTGATGTTTTTATGTAGCAAGTGCTGAAAAGGATTACATTTATCTACAAGTTGTGCTATGAATCTTCATATGGACTAGAGTCTCCCTTGCAAAGATCAAAGTTGACTAATATTTCTTGGTGGTTGCATCTCTAAGATGGCCTTGACTTTTGTTGGATTAGCTTCGATTCCTCTTTTTAAGACAATGAATCCCAGGAGCTTCCAGAGGTTACTCCAAAGATACATTTCTTGGGGTTTAATCTTACTTTATACTTTTCCAACTGATCAAAGATGACTTAAAGTATGTCTAAATGTGTATCTCTATCTATTGATTTGCCCAAGAGGTCATCAACATAATCTTCCATAGTAACGTGCATGAGATCATGAAAGATAGTAGTCATGGCTCTTTGATATGTAGCGCCTGCATTTTTTAGCCCAAAGGGCATGACATTCCAGCAAAAGGTTCCCCAAGGACAAGTAAATGTTGTTTTGTGCTGATCCTTGGATGCAATTTTTATTTGATTATAACCAGAGAATCCATCCATCAAAGATAACATCGCATGACCTACTATGAGATCGACAATCAAGTCAATATTTGGTAATGGAAAGTCATCCTTAAGAAAAGCTTTGTTGATGTCTCTGAAATCTATACATATTCTAATGCTTCGATCTGGTTTACTGACAAGTACTAAGTTGGAGATCCATTCGGGATAATCAATTGGGTGTATGAATCCGACATCCAATAATTTCTCAAGCTCTGCGTTGACTAATAATGCCACTTGTGGATGCATCTTTCTTAATTTTTGTTTCACTAGTTTTGCCCCCCGGTTTAACTATCAAATGATGCATTACTAAATCCAGATCTAGTCCAGGCATATCAGCTTATGACCATGCAAAATTGATTTGTCATTCTATGAAGAAACTTATGAACTTGGACCTTTCTGTCTCTGTCAAAGATTGAGCCAGGTATATGTTGTGTGGAACTTCTTCTGTGCCAATGTTTGGTTTGATTGTCTCCTCTACCAACATGGATGACTTTTTCTCATATGATGCTGGGAGAATGTCGAGCCTTCCATCTTTAGGTGCCTCAGAGAATTTTTCGCCCTCAGATGCATCCTTTCTTTTTACTTTTTTGGGGTCAGACAGTGCCACAATGTGGTTTTCGCCATAAGACTCTTGATTTGTTTTTATTTTTATATTTTTGCGACTGGAAGGCCCGACACCCTCACCAAAATATGCCATGCTATTGAGTTCTATAGTGTATCCCGCTTTATGGTCCCCAGGGGGAAGATCATCTCGTATGCCAAGATAGTCAATAAAAGCTTCATCATTTTGGAATGTGTCAAACTGTGCAGGTCCTTCATGGTCCCAGTTGATAAGCTGGTGGTGAACAAGGGGAAGGCCTTTGATGTCTTTGAAGTTAGCAAGGCTAAGAGTGAAGATGCAGTTATACTCAAGTATGTCAAGGTAATCATTGAGGTCATCATTGGCACTCTCCTCATCAGTCTCGATCATAAACGAATCCAAATTGTCATTACTAGTAGCGCATTCTGGGACAGGTATTCTCATTCTATGTGATTTTGACTAGAACCTAGAGGCAAGGACTGTATGGGATCACCCGAGGTTGTTTCTTGACCAACTTTGAATTTTCTATAAAATTCCTCTTCTTCTGTGGGTTCACCTAGTTCTCTGAATGTCTCAGTGAGCTCATAGTCACTGCAAGATTTGTCTGAATCCCATTCCCACTCATTGGAGTCTGTGGAATAGCGATTCTCTTGTTGAATTTTGGTAGCTTTGATTTGTGATGCTTCTCCTATCTTTTGAGTGTTGACCTTGGAAGTCATAAAACCAAGTCCTTGCAAGCATTCCTTTTTGAATGTCAATTCAGGTTGTAAAGGTTCAATGATGCCTTCCTTTCTTAAGCCAAGAGAATTTTTGTAGGATCTTGAATCCTTTGCCATAGTTCTCACATGGTATGCTAATGTGATCTTGTCTACCATTTTCAGGATCTTTGTAAAGCATTTTGTATAAGTCCTCTTCTTCCACTTCACTCCATTTTTGGAAGATTGTAGGACCATTTAAGTGTAATGATAGATACCCACTTAGTAGGATGTGGTCGTCCATATTCTTTTGGTGAATTCATAACTTGTTGTAAGCACATGGTTTGATTCAAAGTATATTCACCCATGCCCTTGTCCTAGTATTTCCCTTTAAGCTCACCTTGTTTTGATGTCGAAGGTTTTAATGATTCAGGATCAACATATGCAAAAGAAGGGATAGCCTCCCTGTTACTTGGAATGATCGTCTAAGTTTTTGGTCTTAAGTTATTGCAGTATATGAATGGATTAGGATCACCATTAACTATTATTTCAACTCCATTGTGGGGAAACTTAATGCATTGGTGATATGTAGAAGGGACTGCCCTCATTTCATGAATCCAAGGACATCCTAGCAATATATTGTATGTGAGATCTAGGTCTAGGACTTGACAAACCACATCCTTTGTAACTAGCCCAACTTTGAGAGGCAAGATCACTGTACCTTTGGATGAGCGTTCTTCATCATCATATGCTTTGATGGTAATTTTGTTTGTAGAATTCACAGCTTTGTCTGAATATCCCAATTGTTTAATAGTGCTCAATGTACAAATGTTTAGACCATCTCCTCCATCTATCAGGACTCATTTATTCAATGTTTGTGTATGAAGGCTTCAATGTGTAGTGGTGCATTATGTGGCTGACTTACAAAGGCGTCATCGGCTTCTGTAAATGTAAGGGAGTGTGGAATGGAAAGGTATCCCACCATGGCTTGAAATTGGTCCACATTCAAATCAGTAGGAACAGGCATATCTCTCAAGATTTTGTCAATAATAGCTTTATGTGCGGGAGATATGCATAAGAGCACAAGGATTGAGATGAGTGTGGGTGTTTTCCTTAACCATTCTACAAGGTCATACTCAGGCTTAGGTGATGAGGAAGTAGTATTTTTAGCTAGAGCACCTTGCAAAGTGAATTTACCTTGACGAGTTGTGACATTACATTCAAAGGTAGGTTCGGATGAAGATCCAATGCCTTTTAGGACAATCTTAGGTCTTTGGGTAGAATTCTCAGGCATTTTGTCCTTGATGATAATGGTAGAGACATAATTGTCCATTGAAATGTGATTGATAGTTGAATCATAGTTATAAGATGCTCTGGTATAGTTGGTTTGGTCATCTGTGGCTTTAGCTTTTCCTTTGTCATGCTTTGGGAATGGTTCCTTAAACATCTCATGTTCTTGATTGGATGAGTGTCCCTCAATCTCAATGTCACCTCTATCAATGAGATCTTGTATGATGTTCTTCAGTCGATGACAGTTTCCTATTTTATGACCTTTGCTCTTATGAAATTCACAATATTCATCATCATTCCACCAATTTGGTTTCACCTTTGGCTCATATGGAGGAAAATATGGAATTGTTATTTCCTTGTTTGCCACTAGCTTTTTGAAAACTGACTCTAGTGGTTCTCCCAATGGAGTGTACTTTCTTCGTGTTTTGGAAGTTGTTTGAGTATTCACCTGATTGTTTTTAGAGCTTGATCCAGAAAAAACAATCTTGGGACATACTGTATTTGCATCCACAACACCATCATTGACTGTGTTCTTGTTTTTATTCCAAAATCTTGGCTTGTCTTTTCCTTTGAAGTCCTCTTTGTTTTCCTTGAATATCTTAATGACTCCCTGTTCAATCAGGACCTTCTCTGTTGCTAAGCCTTTTTCAATAACATCCTTGAAGGCGGACAAACAAGCTTTTCTTAGGTCATAACCAATGTCTTTGTTAACATTTTGGGTGAACATCTCTACCATTTGTTTTTGTGGAATTTCACAAGAGCATCTGCTGGCTAAATTCCTCCATCTTTGTAAAAATGATGAAAAAGACTCTCCATCCCTTTGCTTGGTGTTGCACAAAGTAGTGACTGCTATGTCTGTCTCTATGTTGTATGAGAAATGTTGGATAAAATCCTCTGCTAAGTCACCCCATGACTTAATTCCAGGTGGAAGTTGGGAGAACCATTCCATAGCTTGATCACCTAAGCTCTGTGGGAATAATCTCATCAAATATGTCTCTTCTGCTGCTACCTCAATGCAAGCTGTGAAAAACTGTCTTATGTGTGCTTTAGGATCCCCTTTTCCTCTATACTTATCAAACTTAGGTGTCACAAAGTGTGTAGGAAATGGAGGCATTGGAATGCTTTTGTCAAATGGATAGGGACATATGTCTCTCATTGTGTAAGTTGGATTCGGTGTGTTTATGTCCTCCATTTTCTTTTGCAAGTCCTTAATTTGCTGTTCCAAATTGTTCTTAGGTGGAGACCGACTTCTTGGACCATACCCCATGCCTAAACCACTGGGTGGAGGAGGAGCATGTTGCATATATGGATGATATTGATCATACAAATGCTCATATGGAGGAGGTCTATAATGATGCTGCATATATGGACCACTTGGTCTAGAGTCATGATGAGGAATAGAATATCTATTTTGTCCATGTATACCATACTCTATAGGAATGTCATGAGTTTGTTCTAGTGTGTTGCCCCCAAATTTGACACGAGGTTTCCTTGTGTCCAAATTTTGATCATGCCTTTGGATATCCAATTGCTTTGGTGGTTGGTCCTTAGCATTGGTACGTGATTGAGTATATTTTTCAGCATAAGACTTCCATAATGGTCTGCAAAGGTGAGTATCATATGCTTGACCATGTGTATGTGGGACCTCTAGTTTTTGAAACAAAGATGATGGTGATTTAGGCACCATATGTGGTCCTCTATTGCCTCCACTATTAGGCCTCCTTTGATCCATGTTGAGGTGAGGTTGTTGCAAAGGTCTATGTTCCATTATTTGAGACATGTCAAAATCATGAGGGATCTTGGCACCACTTTATGTCATCACTTGTAAGAAATATTGTCTATCTCTCCTCATTATTTCCTCAACCAATCGATTGAAATGGGGATCCATAATGGAGTCTTCCACTTTTGCTAAATGTACGGAAAAGTTGTCCATATTGTCATTGTGTGTGTCATTGTTGTTTGTAGTGTCCATGTTTTCAACATTTGAAATGTTTCTATAAGCATCCATGTCAGGTAATGTGTTATGATCAGAATTGAAAAAGATATCATTGTCATACTCATAGACACTCATGTTTGCGAACTCTTGAGCCTCTTTAGTGTCTCTCCTAGATTTTTGGGAACGGGTTTCAACCATGAACTAGATATTGACCAAGATGTGTGTGACTAGATGAAAATGGAAAGATATGAAAGACTAAGAGTTGGATGGAATGTAAATGAATCTGAAGTGTACTTGCAATGTCCAAAGTGTAAGACCAAGTATGTATGTAGTAAAGTAGGTGTGACTTCCAAAGAGAGGATAGTTTCTCTTGATGAGGTAAATTGACCTTGACCCTAAGTAAGACCAAATGAGACCCAAAGGTGATAGACCTTGATGAGGGACCACTTAGCAAAATGTTGTTGTATGTAGTGTGTTGAAAAAGTATGATGAGGACAAGCAAGTGACCTTTTGACTCAAGTTTAGACAAATGTGAATGTAATGTAAGGTGTAAAGCAATGATGGACTTTATGAGACCCAAAGACAGGTTGAATGCTAGATGAAAACCCAGAGAGATAACCTAGGAAGCTCAATAAGTCTAAAACTGACTGTTCTTGTTTGCTAAATTATGAAAGTTTTCAATCCTGAACACAGACGTGCCTGTATACTTAACAGACACACTTCAATGGCACAAACGCTATTCTATCAGACACAAATGTGATTCTGAGATGTTGTAAATGCAAAGTTGCTCAAAAGACACAAACGCGGTTAGATGACACAGATGCTATTCTGTCAAACATAGACGTGTTTCTGCAAACTAAGTACAATTTTTCCAATCTGTGAGGTTGTTTGCTGTGACCCAATCTGAATGTTTGACTATTTTTCATGACAAGAGGACACAATGTCAATGAAGACTCAATGTTTGCAAGTATTTAGACTGAAAATGACTCTAAAGAAAAGTGTGTTGTTTGATGTAAAATTGTTTTGCATACACTTGAAGACACAAAAGACACAATGTTTTGATGTTTGGTCTTTAACGTTTGAATGTTTAAAATAAGTCAAGCACAATTCTTATGGCTAGCCAGGACAATAGTTGTTGATCCCACATAGAGTTTCCCCCGAGGCTACACTATTCAGAGAAGATACTTAGATGCTTGACCCCACTGGCTCCACCCTCAGCACTCACTTCTCAGGGCAGCCAAGAATCAGTCCCCACAAAAACTCCTCATGGTGAACTTTGTATCTCTACTAAGAACCGTATGTGTATGGGCTGCTACCAGAGGTCCGACCTCCTGCCCCAACAACTAGAAGGATTTTGGCTTCTAAAATAAAAAGGTGCTAGTAAGGGCATTCGCTTGTGTGGCCATACATGCGGCGCTTTTAGCTCTATAAATATAGAAGGCTCCTAGCCGGTAGGGGTTAAACCCTACAAATGATCAAATAAATTTGATCAAACGGGTTTATGGGGAGACATAGTGTCGGTATGAACTAATCAGCACACGTTATTCATAGTTTTCACCATGAATACAATTATTTATAGTGGTTTGGAAGAAGATGGCTTTTCTTTTGCTACCACTTCGGTCATTCTCTCCTCACTAGTAGTCCTAATGACCACACGGGGAGACAGGCCCTCTAAAGATTTAAACAAAAAGAGCCTATTGCTCAAGACACAAAAGACAATGATTCCATTTTAGTACACCAATTGAAGTGTTTGCTAGTCTATTAAAACAAGGCACACAATAAAGATCAAAAACCCTTGTCAAGGTCCTACAACAAAGATCTATTAGTAGTTTGGATTGTTTCAAATGATCACCCCTTCCTGCAAGCACACAAGTTAGGTCAATTTTAGATCCAAAAGACTTTGTGAAATAGGGGTCTTTGACAAAATGATTTTGCTTTCAAGACAAGCTGCACCAATTTCGTTAGCTAGATCTAAAGATGTTAGCTCAAGAAAAACCAGATCTGAAACTTAAATGAGTAGAAACCGAATCAAAGAAACCAAAAATGAAACAACTGCACACAGATGCGGCTATCAGAAACACAAACACTATACAGTTTCTCAGACGCGCTTAGGGCCAACACAGACGCGATTTCCAGAACACAGATGTGGCTTTTGGACGCAGACACGCCTAAAAAACCCATAGACACGACTAGGGAACACAGACACGATTTGCGAAATCTACAAAAAAATAAAATACTGTCGAGGACGAAGACGCGATTCCAAATGTCGCAGACATGGCAGAAAATCAAAAACGCGATCCGAAAGTACGTAGATGCGAAAATCTCAAAATGTTGTCAGAAAATGTCAGATCTGCAACTTCGAAACACAAAATCTGCAACAAAAGATGTTAAATGCAAAAGGGACAAGAGTCCTACTGGGCGTGCCAAAATGTATATGGTGAAAATGGAAACAACAATATTGAAAGACTAAATGAATTCAACCACAAAAACCCTAGCCTAACAACAACAAAGATCCACCATAACATATGAAGATTACCTAAGACAATGCAAATCAAATGAAATCACAAAGATTATACCATCACATGTCCCATAGGGTTTGGATCTCCATTCTTCCTATCTCTATTGATCTTGCTTGATATATTTGTTCTCAGATTTTATGTGCACAAGAGCTCAACAAAGAACGGAAATGTGGTTGCAAGTAGGATCGCATATGCAAGTGCAAAGGCATAGTGTAGTCGAATGCGTGAGGATTTGATAATGAAGAAAGCATCTCCTTATATAGAAGACACTAAATGAAAATGGAGAGATAAGATTGAGAGGTGTAAAAGAGGTCGGCTATGCTTAGAGGGTAGGTAAAAGAAATAAGAAAATAATGAGAGGGTAGGTAGTGTATGAATTAAGAGATGAATGACGTGTCATGGGTAGACAAGGCTAATGAATTAATTAAATAAATAAAGATTTAATTAATTAATAGAAGAATAGGGATCAATTAAATAAATAAAATATTTATTTAGTTTAGGAAAAAGAGTAAATTAAATAAATAAATGTATTTATTTAAATGAGAAATAAGGCTAGAAGAGGATAAATTAATTAATTAAATAAATAAAGATTTATTTAATTAATAGAAGAATTAAGCTTAAATAATTAAATAAATAAAAATATTTATTTAATTAGATAGGACACTTTTAGGTGTCTACAGTAATGTGCAGATCTGAAGCAAGGGAAGAGAAATAAAGAGAATCAGAAGTTGGAGAATCCGGTTGAGGTTCCAAAGGAGGTAAGGAAAAGGTTTGCAGACAAAAAAGATTTTTGGATCATAAATGAACATGAGATCTATATCCTGAATCCTTTTCAATGTTCATGAGTTGCCTCTCATGGAACATCTCTTTCTACCTGGACTGTCCGATGTAGGAGCATCCTCAATCTTTGAGCAATCCTACATCAACCAAAAATATTTTCTTTCAGTTTTGTTCTTGTTCAATTCCGGTAGTAGTTTTTTGTGTTTTCCTTCAATGTGTTCCGATAGATGGTTCTTTTTCATTGGGGATCAAATTTTTCAGTTTCCAGGCTTGCTTTTGTTCTTCATTCTAGATTGTCAATTCATTTGGATTCTTTCTCGGTGAGTTATCACTTTCGAATTGGCTATCCTCGTTCCCAGAGCAGTTTTAAGTTTAACGGCTAGTAGGTGATTCTTTCTTGTGCGGAGTGATTCCTTGTCTTGTGGATCAATTTGGTGCCTTTCTCGATGTTCTTGAGTCCTTGGTAGACCTTCCTTTCAATCCACACTTCTTGGTTGTTCTTTTCCAGAGGATTTTCCTTTCATTCTTGGGGCCGACCTATTTGCACGTTTCATTTTCCTGTCTTGGTAAATGTAATTTTTAGTGGCTAACCCAGATGTGTTTCGAAGGGTATATATATAGTTTTATGTTATCCCTAGAAGGCAGTTCATAGGTGAAGGGATCTAGTCTCTGGAATTGTAATTCGGTTACCTCTTGGAGGTCCAGATGAATTGTAATCTGGCATGTTCGCCTACATGTAACCGGTTGATTATCGGATGTTCTATGATG
The DNA here is from genome assembly GCF_030272615.1 of Cryptomeria japonica. NCBI lineage: Eukaryota > Viridiplantae > Streptophyta > Pinopsida > Cupressales > Cupressaceae > Cryptomeria > Cryptomeria japonica. The sequence goes on along the minus strand of NC_081411.1, from coordinate 582,792,342 downwards.
ATAATATGATGATGTAGATATCTGATTTTGCATTTCATCTATGTTTTGTTGTTGCTTCCATTGTGTTACTCTTGCTGCATCATCTGGTCAGTTCTCTTTAAGGACCCACCAGATTATAGTTGCACCACAAACAACATATTCACCATTTTTTAGATACATTTACATAATCTACAGTTGTTCTTATATACAAATGTTTAATTCTTTGAATATGAAAAGACAGGGAGAAAAATAAATGAATGGGCAAATAACTGTTGGACTTCACATTCTCAACAATCTCCCACTTGAAGTCCATCTCATACAGAATATTGATATCCCCTGCATTTCCATTGTTAATGTTACATTGTAACCAAGCCTGAAGAAGCATTGCAAGACTTGAACTTTGCACAAATTTGTTCAAGGACACTTCAAATAAGTCTTCTCAAAGCCATGTCGGAGTTAGTAAAATGTAATTGTTGAGCATTTTTGCCTTTAAAACTCAAAACAATTTCAAAACCATTCTTCTAACACAACACAAACTCTAATATCCACTTCATAAAGTTTATTAATTTCCTCCAATTTATCAAAGCTCACTTCCAAACTAGCCCAAACATTAATTTTGATGGCATTCTATATGAGCTTAACATTAAGACTCATTTCCTCAGACCTCTTGACTTTTGTAGACCTGTGAACTCTCCACAAAACATGAGACTTATCACTATCATTAGTGACGCGTGTTGATGTGTTTCTTATGCTATGGTGTATTTAGTCTTCCACTTGTGTCACTATGCTTAGTGAATTGGTAAGAATGTTAGATATGTCATTGCGTTATGCCATAGAATGTTGTAGATATAGATGTACAACATGACATGCTTGGTATCACATTTCTGCCACAAAAAAAATTCACCTGATTTTTATCTATTGATATGATAGATGAAAACTTAAGACATTACAACTTGCTTCATATTATTCTTCCTAAAACTATATTATTTTCCTTACCTTAAATATAATATAAAAGATCAACTTAACTCACAAATATTTCCAATACTAACAGTAAATATAATATAAAAGATCAACTCAACTCGCAAATATTTCCAATACTAAATTTCCATCGTTCAGGGCACGGCAATTTGACGTGTGTATTTCAAGGAAATGTAAAAAAATCTTTACCATTTCAGAAACGTAAAAACATTCTTCTCTCCTTCGTTCTTCAAGTGTTGGAAACGGCAGATTTTATAGAAACGATAGGGAAAAAGAGAAAGTAACTTCTATCCAATAAACAATTAAATGATTAGCCATCCATTGACCTGACTTTGAAAAATTAACTAGTATATATATATATATTTTAAATGATGTATCATTTAGTGACTTTTAAATACTTGGAGCTAAGAAAATATCTACAATGAAATCTAGAAAAAATTAAGTTAAAATTTGAAGCTTTTATGGACATATTTATTCACTTGACTAACTTTTATCAATATCTCCATCTATCTCTTTAATTCACTTGACTAAATATATCCATGTCGCTTTATATTGTCTCAATTTCCCTTTGTTCTTTTAGAAATAAATTACTTTGTATTATATGAAATTAATTTTTATCATTGTTTACCTCTATTTTGAAATTTTACTATTTCTTTTCATTGTGTAATAAGAATGGTTTTTGATTAGATTTATTTTGCTTCTTTTTGGTATTGTAAAATATGTATCTCATGCATTCATTTCATGATTAGGGCACTTTCTTTATTTAGTGATCTTCGCTCTCTAAATGACTAAGTTTGTACCATGAAATAGAATCAAAATTAGGCTTGACTACTATTATGTTCCCCTTCATTGTAAACTTCAAAATATGAAATAGATTTTGGTTGGGGTCTTTAGTTTCCTTTTAAAATCTTAATTTATGATTGGTTCAGGCGTTCATAGATATATGCTTTCAAGAAAGTGTTTATAAGTATAAGGAAGGAATATTGGAATATTACAACCCCGAGTTCTTTGTCATGAGAGATGAAATTTACTTTTTTGTTTATTGTTTCTAAGATAATATGAATTCAAAGCTAGGGATTTCATCCTTTACTATGATTGCTCATGATTAAGCTCGTTAGGTATTACATTTCTTCTTTTCTTAATTTTGATTTCATCTTTGTCAAGTTAACTTGATTTTGGAGAATATATTATTCATAAAATGTTTTTAGTACTACCAACTATAAGTTTTCCCTTGGACATATTTTGCTTATCAAATTACCCCTAGGGTGTGACTGAGAAAGATCAAGATAGATGTTTGAGTGTTACATATTTTAATCAATGGCTTGGTTTGGTTGAGTGTGCCATTTAGCGGATTACAAATGGTCAACTTGGATGATGGGTGAACTTTAGTGAGTTGTCAGATGTTAAAAAATGTCATATTGGGGTCCTAAGCATCTTTAAGAGACACAGACATTAGAATTTAAGATGTGCAAAAATTCATGTATCTGCAATGATTGATCTAGTTTATGGAAATGAGGAAAACTTGTAGATAACGAAAGATATACAAAATAAAAGTAGGAAGTTGATCATAAAATAAAAATGTTGAGACAATAAGAAACCTAGAAACAAGTATTAGAAGATCAATTCCTAGAATGTTAGGATGGTGTGCTAACATCTAATTAGTGCACTTTCATCTAATTGTGTGTTGTGGTTATAAAATAGCTACAAAATTCTAGTTCCAACATGAATTCAAAGAATGCATAAATGTAGGGATAGAACAACATACAAGATGAGATACTAGATATACTAGAAGTGAACAATAAACTCAAAATCAATTTAATTAAATTATTCTAAATGAAATAAATAAAATACAGTTATAGGAGAAGAAATTCAAACCCTTCATGAGTTTGATAGCCCATAGACAATTTGTGCTATTTTTGAGAAGGGGGGAAGGGGGTGGCTACTTAGGAGCTTTTGTTTAGTTAAAGGGAGCAATGAAATGAAGGGAAATTAGAGAGTGTGTACACTTAGACTACGTGTGTCTAGAAGAAAGAACAATAATAGGAAAACTGATAAATATATAAGAATTAATTCTTGGTCTCCAAGGAGAAATAACGTGATAGGTACGCAATGCAAACACAAATAAATAACAACAAAGGAAAAGAGGATAACTTATAGAAATCCAATCTTCGTAATGACAATGAAGGATAGTCATAAGGCCAAACTTAGCTCAAAGTCTAGGTATTTTTAGTTGCTCTTCAAATCTCTCAGTCTAAAATGAACACTAGGAATTAGGTTCAAAAGTTCAAATAATCTTCCCAAATGAGTTTGAACATGTGTTGGGAAATGGTTTATCCTATCAATTTCATTCTAGACTCTAAATTTAAAATTGCACATCATTAGTTGATCATTGATCATTAAGGACTAAGTTGGTTGTTTGTTAGAATTTAGTGTTGACTTTTTAGATTTAGAACTTTACTAAAAATTCCACAAAAATTGAAGTTGGGTGTCCAAATTCCAAAGTCTAATGTCTAAATTATAAGTCTCAAATCCCTTCAACATTTAATGTGAAGTCTAACTTGTTGTAAAATACAGAACGTGCATTTTAAAGTCTAAATCCTAGGCCCTAGGTGCTTTGTTCTTAGCATTTAGTGCAACCCAAAATTTGATTATCTATAGAGAGAGATTGAGAACAATTAAATTCTAGGGTAATATGCAATTGATAGTCTTAAATTTGTTTCCCTAAGGTTCTTAGCTATCAATTTAAAATTTAGTTTTTAAATTGTGAGAGGTATGCTCAAGAAAGGCTTCAAGTTCACCCCAAAATTGTAGATTACCTCTTTTAGTCTAGATGAGTAGAAGTTTGAGACAATGTGACCCAAAATTAAAATCCTATGATGAATGAATTTATTTTTTAATCCTAAGTTTGTGCAGATGTGATCTCAAACTCCTAAGTCTAAGCTATGAAGTTTGTTTCTAGCAATTTGAGTTCTATGTAGTTTCATACCTAAAGCCTAAACTAAAGAAGAATATCATATTTCTTCTCTCCTTCTAAGATACCAAAGGAATGGACCTTAGAACAAGGTGTTTGAGTTGTTATTTGGCATAGGAATCCGGAACCTTCCTCTAATTCTTATTTTTTTCTTCATTCACCATGTTAAGGCTATGGTGTAGTTAGTCTTCAATTTATGTCACTATTCTTAGTGAATCAATAACCATGTTAGGCATTGGACCTTGTAGATGTAGAGGTACAACAAACAAGCTTGGTGTTGCATTTTTATTACATAAAAAAAAATCATCTAATTGTTATCCCATGATGTGTTGGGTTGAAGCTTGAGGGATTACAACTTTAGATGGTGCTTCATAGAATTATATTGTTTTCCTTATCTTAGATACACATCAAGTAAGTATCAATAATTTTTTTTGTGTAATACAAAATCATGCCATTATGATAAAATTCTGTAACTTGAACTCTTTTATCAAAATACGATTTCAATCAAAATCATCTAATTTTTATCCATTGATGTGTTAGGTGAAGCTTAAGCATTACAAATTTAGATGGTGCTTCCTAGAATTATATTTTTTTCCTTACTTTAGATATGCATCAAGTATCAATGATTTTTATTTTGATGTATAAGACAAAATCACGTTATTATGATAGAATTATGTAACTTGAACTCTTTTATTATAATAATATTTCAATCAAAATCCATAATAAAACAATTTCAAAGTAAATATATATTCTTTTCATTTTATTTTTAACTCAACTACTTACAATCTCAATTTATCCATCTTAATTTATTCATTTCAACATTTATATTTTACCTATAGAAATAAAAAAATTATATTTTGTGAGTGCGAAAAAATTAAATTGAATGACAACATATAATGTCCATTGAAGACTTTTTTTTCTCCTCAAAAGATCTAGCAATGAATATTATATAGAAGATGCACTTGAAAGTAAAAATATTGAAATTGTTTTGTATTGAAGAAGATTTGAATTCAATACCATCTAGGGGAAGAGCACCAATAGTCGTCATAGCTAACTTCATGAACCCACAGATCCTAAACAATACATCATATTTTGACGATTTGTTTAAAGTTGTCTTTGTATGCGACTTAACTACTTATAGCTATTGTTTTGGCTTCCGGGTAGTAATGATGCACGATGTGGGATTAGTTATGCGCACAAAGGTCAAAAAGTACACATTTCAAAGTGTCGCCTGATATCTAATTAAAGATGTTTCAGTAACCGTCCACTCAAAATCGCCAATACTTGTGGATAAATGTCCTAATAGTTTTGCACAAATTTTCCAATAATGGTGCACAAATGGACCAATTATGAACAAAAATTGACAAAAAGTGATTGGCTAGGTACATGTGAACATTATTAATGGGCTTTTCAAAAATTGGAACTATGATGGCTATTGGGGGGTCGCTATGACACTAAATGTGCGGTTATTGGAACAATAACGACTACTAGTGCTCTTCCCCTAGATGCCTACAACTTAAACTTCGCCATTGAATAAATACTTTTGACAAATATTTCCAATTATAAATTTCTTTCTTCATTGACATGACGCTTTGACTTGATCTGCTTCAGTCACTTCCAATCAAATTTTGTATATTGCAAATAAGTGTAAAAATTAGCTGACAAATATTTTGTTTAGGTTGTTATTTGGCATATGAATCCCAACCTTCCTCTAATCCGTATTGCTTTCTCCATTCACAATGTTGAGGCTATAGTGTAGTTAGTTCCTTTTGTGTCACTATGCTCAGTTAATTAGTATGTTAGGCATTTCATTGTGTTTTGTCATGGACCTTGTAGATGTAGACATATAACATGGCCAAATTGGTGTCACATATATATATATATATATATATATATATATATATATATATATATATATATATATATATATATATATATATATATATATATATATATATATATATATATATATATATATATATCTGTGTGTGTGTGTGTATGTGTGTGTGTGTGTGTACATATATGTACATATATGTACATGTACATACATGTACATGTACATATACATGTACATACATGTACATGTACATATACATGTACATACATGTACATATATACATACATGTACATGTACATATACATGTACATACATGTACATATATACATATATATGTACATATATGTACATGTACATGTACATATATATATATATATATATATATATATATATATATATATATATATATATATATATATATATATATATATATATATATACATCTATTTTTTATCCATTGATGTGCTAGGTGGAAGCTTTAGGCATGATGATTTCAAATGGTGCTTCTTAGAATTATATTGTTTTCCTTACCTTAGATATACATCAAGCGTGAATGATATTTTTACATAAAGATAAAATCATATCATTATAATAAAATTATGTAACTTGAACTCTTTTATTATAACGGGCTTTCTATTAAGACCCATAACAAAACAATTTTTTTTTTTTTGATAAAAGTGGACAAGCCACTAAACTTATATATTATTCATGAATATGTTTACATCGGGTTCAAAAAGGGCATACCGATAGGAAAGAACCCACAAGAAAACCTCCAGTTGTAACCTTTAAAAAATAAAAAATAAACACTACCCTTACATCATTTGTTACTATCTAGTATGATCACCCAACCCCCTACCTCTGAAATTATACAAGGGTCCCATAGGACTTTTACAAAAAAACTAGTCTGCTACCAAATAAAGGGCTAAACAAAATTCCATCAAAATATCATGAAGGACCACCAAGGAGATAATAGTGATGTAGTAACTCCTGCCAATTCCACATTGAAACCAAAAAGAGCCTCCTCAAAGAAATGATACTGCCAAAAACACTCCAGCATAATAGCAGCCAAAAACCTTCGAATCTGCATCCAAAAAACCATACCACCAACTTCAAAAAACAATCAGATATACAAAAACCAAGAACTAGTGCTCTACTCCGAAGGGTCATGGGTTGAATCCGGAGGAGGAATAACCCTCAGTGGAAGTGCCAAACGAGTATGAGCAAAGAACAAAAAGCCCAAAGTGATCAACGAGTGCAAGGCCTCAAAAATGACCCAAGCTTTATCCACATACTAATCAGGAACCAAATACAACAAAAAATCCATAGAAGCCCGTGTATCTTCCATGGTGTCACATATTAACCCCATTCTTAATTCATACAATAATTGACCAAACCAACCATTAACCATGAGCTCATGGCGAGGAAGAAACCCACCATAATAAAAGGACCCCACATCAAAACGATAATTAGCCAATGTAGAAGAAACCAAGTTCCAATTACATACTGTCGGAAAAATGAACGTGGAAACCAAGAGGCAAACCAAATCATCATCAAGTAAAACATCATAACAAATTGTAACAAACTAAGAAAAAAGCTCAGCATAAGAAATATGAGGGCAAATTTCCAACCATCAACACCCTAAAAGTTTGCGGAATTCAAAAGCCACCGCAAGATAAAACAAATTAAATACCTTACCAAGCTTGTCACAATTATCCACATTCTCATCCTTCGATATCCCAGCTTCTAGAACCACTCTGTATATCGCAGAGGCCAGAGAAGACAACATTTGCAAGAAGAAGAAACTCCAAAAAAAACCACATAAGCATAAAACGTAAAATGTTGCTTATCTCATAATAAAACAAGATAACACATGAAAATATTAATGAAAAAACTGCCATCAACTTACCATAATGATGAGAAGAGATATGCAAAATATCCATTGCAAACTTCCATGATTTAAACATTTCACACGGCTTAAGAACCCTGGAAACTGACAAACATAAATGAAAATCAAGAAGGAGAGGACGCCACCACCAAACAATGATCATCACATAATACCAAATCTACCATGGTTGAAAACTCACACAAGGTGAGCAGTGATGCAGTACCAATCCTTAACAAATAATAATAACCCAAGATCGCACCGCACATTTAAAAAGTTACACAAATGCCACAAACCTATGAAGGACCGAAAACAAAAGACATTCAAACACACATGCCGCCACCCTTGAATATATCATGATCAGCCACGTCCTCACCCTATAAATGGCATTATATATGATTGATACTTAAAATAGAAGTATGGTTTCTACATCAGATATAAGGCACATACAAAGTCATCCATAAAGTTAAAAAGAAGATGAACCTAACCAATCAAGGAAGGTGGACAACCAATTAGTCAAAAAACAAAGAACTTTGAACACCTTCCCAAACTGTCGAAGGAATTTCAGATGAATCAACCAACTGGAAATGAGCTTTACTTTCAATGGTAAGATTTGCCAAGAAATCAGCATTTCAGTCCTTACTCCCAAAACCAAACTCATAAAAACATCATGCTCCCCAATGAATACCGTCGTACCAAGACATAAGACATAAATACACCTCAATCATATGCACATTCCTTGCCAACCTCACCTCAAAAGTACGCACATGCCCTGCCAACCTTACCTCCTTAAGAGATAATGTAAGCAGGAACAAAGCATAATAAACACCTTAAAAACCTTCAATTTAATTAGAGACAAGACAACCCATTTCCTTCCATGAAACCTTGAGGAATATCCCTTGCCTCAACAATTTTAAATTAAGCACCAGAATAATTTGCAACATTCGGCAAAAATCTACAATTACCTGCTAACCTTACCTCATGGGATATGTACACCATCATCTAGTCCAAAAGCAAATGCTAAGAACACACCATATGTAAACAAAAACATAATAGAGCCTATTATCCTCCCATCTACACATGTTGTGCAAATAAAATCTGATCAGAGTAAAGGATAGCATGAATACCTCAAGAGATAATGGAAGCAGATAACAAAGACAAAATCAAATACCTTAATACCCTCAGATTAGATCACATACCCTTGAAGAATATCTTGAGGAATGTCACTTACCTCCACATTCTTAAATTGAGCACCAAAGTCAATTGCAACAATAGCCAAAAAATCTGCAAGCTTATTAAGTTCTCTATAACAATGTGATATCGAGAATGTATCAAAGAATGACAACTTCTCCAAAATATGATCCAATATGTACTTCAAATGCCAACAATTGCTCTTATTGATCAAAACACTCTGAATAATGACCATTGAATCCCCTTGAATTAATAGGTTTTTAATCCCGAAAGAGATAGCCAAATCAATCCCTAGAGACAAAGCTTGGCACTGAGCAAAATTGTTTGACTGGGAACCAAGGGCATGACACTGAGCTGCTATCAAAACTTCCTTATGATAAAAAATAGCCATACCAGCCCTAGCCAACCCCGGATTACCCCTTGAAGCTCCATCAAAATGAAGCTTGAAATGTCCCAGAGGAGGAGGATCCCATCTAGCAGCAAGTCTTTTATTAACAGTGATAAGACTTTTTGCAACAGACCCATGAGAAGGAATGGCAGAGAGAGATTTCTAGGTCCTTGTAATCCTACCATCCCAATGAGAGAAGGATGTCAAATTCTCCAAGTTTTTATGTATGTATGACAAAGCCACCTCCGAGATAGAAGCCTCAATCTTGGTTAAAATGTCAGAGAACGAAGATGATTCCTTTCTAAAAATCCTATTATTTTCTCTAACCATATGTTCCAAATGATAATCGAAGGAGAGATGAGCTAGAGACAAGCATAAAAGGATGAAGAAAACAAGATAGGCCAAGCTCTAAAATGAGAGAGAATATCATATCCAATAACAAAGTATGGGCCTAGTTTCTCAAACAACCATTGCCAACACCCAAAAGCAAAATCACAATGAAGGAACAGGTGAGAGGAAGATTCCAAATTCTTATTGCACAAAACACAAGGGAAAACAGCAGTCAACCCCATCCTGTCCAATCTCATTCCTGTAAGAACCCTGTCTTGTACAACAAGCCAAGTAAATGCACCTACCTTAGGAAGGCAAGCCGAATGCCAAAACAATTTATAGGGCCAGGAAGACAAATCCTTAGCAGGCATAAGGGAATTATACCCATCTTTCATAGAGTATTTGCCTAAAACACTCTTAGTCCAAATAAGCTCATCTTCACTCTCAGAAAAGATGACAACTCTGTTCTTAAGGATATTACAAAATTCTTCTTTCAAACTTAAGTCAACATTCAGATAATCAATTGATTTCCATTTAGCTAACTTCACACGACCACATTGTTCAATATCAAAATAGTCAGCCAAAAAAACTCCCCACCTGACAGAAAGGATTGACTTCAATGGGGACCAATCCCTAATGAAGTCCAAAGGACAATGACCATTCCAAGCATCATCCCAAAATCTAACTTTGCTACCATTATGCACAACCCAAGAAAGGTGAGGTAACAAGACACTTCTACATTTAACCAAAAAGTTCCAAATAGCCAACCCATGGGGAAAACTCGAAGCACGAAAAACACTCTCTCTTGCCCCATTGTTTAAATACTTAGTAAACATAATCTTAGCCCAGAGGGAATCTGACTTATCATACAATTTCCAAAGTAAATTAGCCCCCAAGGCCAGATTTTGATTCTCCAAGCTCCTAATCCCTGACCCACCAAGCTCTTTTGGAAGGCAAACTTTATCCTAGGCTAGTAAGGGAATCCTACTTTTCCCATCCTTACTATTATTCCAAAGAAAGGATCTCAGAGCATCCTTCAAACTAACAAGAACAGACTTCGAATCTTTGAGAATTGACATTAAGTAAATTGGTACCGCATTCAACACGGACTTAATCAGAACAATTTTCCCTGTCATAGTAAGCCATTTGTGGTTCTAGGACATAATTTTCTTTGATATCCCTGAAATTACTTCATCCCAAAAACCCACCTTATCATTTTTAACAAAAAAGGGGACCCCAAGGTAGCTACAAGAGAGGTCCCCAAGTTGGAAACCCCAAAAATTCTGAAGCCTACCCTGAATCAAAGGATGAGTATTTAAGAAGAAAATCTTTGACTTATCCTTATTGACCTTTTGACCAGAAATGAAGCATAATTCTTGATCACTTTATTAATAATTCTAGCCTCATTCAAAGATGCATTACCAAACAATAGGGTGTCATTAGCAAAAAGGCAATGAGAAATCCTCTGATCAAAATTATGAATTTTAATCCCCCCCCCATAAACCACTCAATCTAACTGCTCTAATTGCCCAACTCAAGGTTTCAGCTAGTAATATAAAGAAAAAAGGGGATAGGGGATCCCCTTGCCTCAAACCCCTAGAAGAATGAAAAAACCCACAAGGAGACCCATTAACAAGAATCGAGAATCTAGCCGAGGAGATGCATGGCATGATCCATTTTATCTAAGCCATTGAGAAACCTAGCCTAGACAACACAACTTTTAATGCATTCCATTCGACCCTGTCATATGCCTTCATCATATCTAACTTTAGAATCATGGTAGGATATTTTTGAACTGATATTGAATGAAGAACCTCATGAGCAACTATTGCCCCCTCCACTATTTCCCTTTTTGGGACAAAAACCCCTTGCTCTAAAGAAATAAATTTCGGTAAAAGTTTAGCCAATCTCATAGAAATCACTTTCGTGAAGATCTTGTAAAGGGTATTACATAAAGCTATAGGATGAAAATCTACAAAAGTTTTAGGGTCCTCCTTCTTAGGTATAATGACTATCAAGGTAGTATTCATTTCCTTCAGAACCGACCTATTTCGTCTTACTTCCTCAAGGGCCAAAAGAACATCTGGTCCCATAAATTCCCAACATTTTTGGAAGAATAATGGAGTGAACCCATCAGGCCCAGGTGCTTTGTCTGGATTCATAGCAAAAATAGCCCCATTAACCTCCTCTAATGAAAAAGGAGACATTAACATTTTGTTGTCATCTAAAGAGATTAAAGAGGGAATATGAGATGTAATATTATTAGTAACGTCATTATTTTCTGAGGAAAGTAAATTCTTAAAGAACTTAACTGCTTCACTAGCAATATCATCCGAATCAGAAAGAATATTCCCATGACAGTCCTGAATACAAGTAATCCTACTCCTAGCCCTTTTCAATTTAGTGGAAGAATGGAAAAACTTTGTATTTTTATCCCTATCAGATAACCATAACTCCCTAGATTTTTGTCTCCAATATACCTCCTCTCTCGCCAAAATTTCTTCTAACTCACTCTTAAGAGACTTAATTTCATCAAACACCCTAGGACCCATTCCATGTTGGATCACATGACTGTTCAAGACTTCAATCATATCCAAAATCCTTTCCTTTTCCTCAAAGATATTCTTAAAATGCACAGAATTCCACTCCCTAATTTTTTTCTTTAAAAATTTGAGGTTCTTAACAATCTGAAACATTCTAGAACCCCTTAAGAATGGTGCCTCACCCCACCACTTCTGAAGCAGGGGCAGGAAAGAAGGGTCCCTAAACCACATGGGTTCAAACTTAAAAGGTAACTTATGAGAAGATCTATCTTCTATAATAGATAGGGAAACAAGAAAGTGATTCGAACCCAAGATTGGAAGGATAGAAGAAAAAAACTCAATATCTAAATCAAACCAATTGTTAGAAAGTAAAAACTTGTCCAATCTCTCCACAATTTGAGAGAAATCCTTCCTCATATTTGTCCAAGTAAAAATCCCATTATTTGGCTTACAATCAAAAAGAGTCATATCAGAGATAAAAGCATTAAAGTCATCCATAGATTTCTTATTAGGGAAAATACCCCCTGTCTTTTCTCCCAAATCCAAAATTGCATTAAAGTCCCCCTCAAAAACAATAAAAGAATGATCCCTTAGGGGGGATGACACCCTTATAAGTTCTTTCCATAAACTACATTTAGCCAAAACACCCGAGGGGGCATAAATATTGAAAAGCCAGAATTTGAACATAGAAGTTTTATTAGACACTAATGATATCATCCAATTAGGAGCAGAAGCAATCAGTTCTACATCTACCACAAAATCAATCCATAACAAGGCCAAACCCCCTGAAGCCCCAGAAGTCAGACAGGAAAAAAATTTCCACTTCTTCCAAGAGGAAAAAACAAAATCAGAATTCTCCAAAGAGAGCTTAGTCTCTTGAAGCATACCTATATCCCACTTAACCAAGTCCAATTGAGACCTGATCAAGCGTCTCTTGTTAGGGGCATTTAAGCCCCTAACATTCCAGGAAATAATCCTCATTGCCTTCGAGGGGAGGTTGACACTCCCCTCTTTCCATCCTTAGGGGAAGAAGTATTCTCCCCAAAAAATTTATCTAAACTCCTCTTAATAGCCACAGATCTAGTAACCGAAGGACTATTTAAGCATTTCTTTTTCTTCTTAATGGAACTCGAAAGATGCCCAATGTTTTTCCCCTTATCCAAAGACAAGTTTTACCCTTCTTAACCCCAGGAGAAGAAGACAACACTTGCTGAATACCTGCATCAATTTCTAATTGAGTTTTACGGTTTTTTGGAGGTCTACCCCTACCCGGTGAAGCAATTGGGATAGGGAATTTCATCTCTTCTTGAGCAATAGGGGGACCTATAGGAGAGGATGGCATTTTTCTTGAAGTTAATAGAGGAGAAGACACCATTCCCTGAGGTTCCACCTTATTTAAAACATCCTGAGAAACATCATTATTGAGTACCTCGAAAGGGTTAAAGGAAGGAGAAATAGGCAAGCTCTTATTAGTTAAATTAAAATCATTCTCAATAGAACACACAACCCTATCAGTAACCTCCTCATCTAATTGATCCTTATTACGATTGAGTAGATTCTCAACTTGCTGAACAATATGTTCATATGGAGAAATAATTGGAATCCCCTGAGACATGTCATTACCCAGATTAGGCTTACTATTTGCTAATTCTTTAACCTTCTGAATTAAGAGAGCATCATCTTGACTTAAAGAAATAGGCTTAACATGTAAATTATCCCCTTCAACCCCATTTTGCTCTCTAATGTTCACCTAAACATCCGGCCCTTCTAAAGAAACATAAACCTTTTCAACCACCTTACCATCTAGCCCACCCCCCTGTATAAAATTAAAAGTAATGGGAACTTGGGGGGAGGAAGGTCTTTTATGACCAGAATGCAAAGGATTAACACCCTGTCCCTGACTAACAACATTAGAAATATTAGCCCCCTCAGAACCTGCCTGATTTAAATTGTTCAAAACAACATCCACCTTATCAGAGGAAGCGTTATGGATAAACTGACCTGCATTGTTCCCATCAAGACCCCCCCTTGGCTGATAATCAGAGTCAAAAGAGACATGGAGAGAAGAAGATTTAGCAGAAACAGGATTCAAAGGAACATAAATACCACCCTTATCTTGTGTAACAGTCTTGGAATCAATACGAAAATCCAAAAACAAAGGGGCATCCACAACAATCAGATTATGAAGAAGGTCATTATCTAACTTGTCAATAGATTGTCTCCAAATACCCTCATTTGACTTAATATTACATGAATTCGGGCACACAGAAGTAGGGTTAACCAACACACAGATTTTTCCTAGAACTTTCCCTTCCACAAAATCAGATTTAGATGTCAAAAACGTCCCAAAATTATCTCCTATCAATTTCAAAACTTCAGGATCCATGAATTCAAAGGGAAATTTAGGCAACCCAAACCAAACCGGAATATTTTTAGATTTGGACCATTCTGGGACAAAAAAGGGCTTCCAAGCAGATATCATAAGTAAACTATTGCCAAACCAATGAAACAGATTTGCAAGAACTTCATCCTTAAAATGTGGGGAGTTGAAAACTATTACAAAGTTATTTGCAGATAAACAATTTTAAAATAAACTTATATTATTTTTATTTTATTTTTTACTCAATTAATTACAATCTTAATTTATCCATTTCAATTCATTCATTTCAACATTTATATTTTGTTCATACAAATGATTAAGTGTGAAAAATAAATAAATAAATGATAACATATACCATTGATAGACTTTTCTTTCTCCTCAAATCAAATGCGAAAAATTCGAAATTGTTAACTAACAAATATTTCAATTCTAAATTTCCATCATTGTGGGCACGGTACTTTGACGTGATGTGCTTCACTCACTTCCAATTAAAACTCTGTATATTCCAAGGAAATGTAAACAAATTTCCTCTCTCGGTCCTGAAGTATTAGAAACGGCAAATTTATTTATTGACTTGACGGCCATCTAGTCGCTGAACAGTCTAAGATTTTGCAATGATGGACTTCTAAGATTTTATAGAAAAAGTGGGCAAAGTGGGACAACACTAATTGCAAAGGAACTTTCTCCCCGTGTTAGAAACGTAATACGCATCTCCCTGCTTATAAAAACCCGCTTTCCCTTCTTCATTACTCAATCTTACCATTCAACTTTTTGTAGGTATCTACGTTTCTCTTTGCTGGGCGTTTTTTACTTTTTTATTTATTTTTAAACCAGACAATTCTTGCTTAATTTGGATCAACATTGTTTGCAGGTGAAATAATCTGAATTCTTGCCATGGACAAATTCTTCTCTGCTATACTCTGCTTGTTTGCATTTACATGCTGTTTCCCTCATATGATAAGCTGCAATATCTCATGCCTCCCTCATGAAAGAGATGCTCTGCTTGCTTTCAAGAATGAATTGCATCATCCATTTCTATGGCAGGGCTTTAATTGCTGCGAATGGAGGGGAGTGGAGTGCAGCTCCCACACCTCCAATGTTATCAAACTCCATCTTGCCAATCCCCCAGAGAATAACAAATGGCAGGCTTACTTGTCTAGTGAGGGAAATGGCAGGATTACTGGTCTAGTGAGGGAAATGGCAGGCTTACTACAGATCTGTTCCAATTAAAACAGCTGCAGCATTTAGATCTAAGCTTCAATCATTTGACTGGTGTTCTGCCCAAAGGTACCTTTTCTGAAGCACTATTTCATTTTGTTTTTTTTTACTTAAGCTTTTTCTTTCAGTAATTTCAACAGATTTTTTTGTTTTTTTTGTTGAACATGTAGGTCTATTTGCCCTTCAAGAATTGAGACATCTAGATTTGAGCTTCAACCATTTTGAGGGTGAAATACCAAATCATTTTGTCTCATTGCACAAGTTGGCTTATCTCAACTTGTCCATGGCTGGGTTCAATGGTACAATTCCATATCAATTGGGGAATCTTTCTCAGTTGGCATTTTTGGACCTATCTCGTACACGTGTGTTTGAATTTGGAATAGAGTTTGAACGTGGTGGGAAAAGATACAGTCCTAGTTTGGTGTGGACAGAAAAGCTGCGGAAATTAAAATACTTGTCTCTGAGTGGAGTAGTGCTGAATATGACAGGAAAGCAATTGGAAGGACCCCTTTCTCATCTCCACAATCTCCAACACCTCCACCTTGCAGATTGCATGCTTTCAGGCCACATTCCCAATGCTATCCAAAACCTCACTTTCCTCTCCCACCTCCATTTGGGTTCCAACAGCTTTGAAGGGTCAATGCCTTTGTGGTTAGCAAATATGACGAGGTTGGTTTCCCTTTCATTCTATGGCTCTCAATTAAATGGTTCATTTCCCCTAAGTCTCTCTAATCTGCCTACTTTAAAAAAGCTCAATTTGGGGGGGAACAACTTATTAAGTGGAAATCTAAGGCAAATACTATGCAGGGATTGGTCTCAGCTCACTGTATTTATTCTCTATAGGTCCAGTGTAATAGGAAGTATCCCATCTTGTATTACAAACATTTCCACCCTCGTAATTTTTGATTTAGGATCTATTAAAAAAATGGAAGGCTTTATACCTTCTTTCATTGGCAATCTCTTCAATTTACGAAATCTGTATCTTGATGGTAATTTATTGAAAGGAGAGATTCCATCATCACTCGGTCAAATTTCATCTCTATCTATTTTGTATCTATCTGGCAATCTGTTGAGTGGCACTATCCCTTTTCAGCTAGGAGAATTATCATCTTTAGAATCTCTGTATCTTAATGACAATCAACTTCAAGGTAATTTTTTTCTTAGTTTTTTTCAAAATTTGACCACGATTTATGCACTTGATCTGTCTAACAATGAGTTGACTGTCATTATTGAATCAGATTGGATACCCACAATATACTTTGAATATTTGTATTTAGCTTCATGTAATATTAGTGGTATCATTCCACCATTCATTTCTACACAGTATAGATTAACCTCTTTGGATCTCTCCAACAATAGTATGTTTGGGAATATTCCAGATTGGTTAGGGATGCTTCCTAATCTAAATAATCTTAACTTGTCATACAATATCTTGGAAGGTCTTGTTCCCTATAGCTTCAATATAAGTAATTTTAACCTATTGGACTTACATAGTAATAAATTACAAGGTCCTCTTCCAATTTCTTCAATGTCATTGGGTTTGCGGCTGTTGGACTTATCTCAGAATGAATTCAAAGGGTCCATTGCAGTGGATATCGGCAATCTTCTACCAAACATTCAGTTTTTGTCATTTTCAGCAAATGATCTAAGTGGTGAGATACCTTCTTCAATTGGTCTTCTACAACAGATGGAGGTTTTGGATCTCTCAAAGAACAAATTATCTGGTAAAATACCATCAAGCATAACTAAATGCTCTACTCTCAAAATACTAAACCTAGCAAATGCAGGTTTAATAGGAGAGATACCATATAATATAGGAATGCTAAGCAGTCTTGGTTCACTTCATCTCAATGGAAATATGTTGAAGGGAAACTTGCCATCAAGTCTTAAGAACTGTTCTAGTTTGCAAATTTTAGACTTGGCTGACAATCTCTTTTATGGAAACATACCACTTTGGTTGGGCCAGTTCTCTGAGTTGATGATGCTTGTTTTGAGGTCAAATAAATTTGAAGGACACATTCCACATCAATTAAGCAATCTATCAAGTCTTCATGTTTTAGACATTTCTCACAATAGTTTGATTGGTGGTATACCACCACAATTAGCAACATTGATAAGTATGAGAAATTCTACATTGGGAATCTCACATGGCAATGGTGGTAGCTTCTATTATTATGAAGAAAGGATCCAAGTGTTCAACAAAAGATTAAAAATGGAGTATGTAAGATCAGTGATGTTATTGATAACCTGCATTGATCTATCTTCAAATAAGCTATCAGGTAACATTCCTCCAGCAATTGGAAATCTTAAAGGTCTTCACACATTGAACTTGTCAGATAATAGGCTTACAGGAGAGATTCCAAGCAACTTTGGAATGCTTAAAGAGTTAGAGTCACTTGATCTTTCAAACAATAAATTGCATGGTAAGATTCCAAATGAAATGCTACAAGTTTTCTCTTTGAGCTTTTTCATTGTATCTAACAACATGCTGTGTGGGAAAATTCCAGAAGGAAATCAATTTAATACATTCAATTCTACTTTTTTTTCTGGGAATCCTTATCTTTGTGGATTCCCAGTTAATAAAAAATCATGCAGATGTGGAGAGAGATCAAGTTATAACATGCCAAGTCCTCTTCCCAAGAAAGAAGATGATGGAGTAGAAATTCCATGGCATTGGTATGTTGAGTGGATGGCAAGTGCTGCTGTTGGATTTTGGGGAGTATTTGGAATTTTGGCTATAAAAAGGCAATGGAGGAGAAAGTTCATTCAAGTCTTAGATGAGATGGTGATTAATTTATTGAATGGATTGATAAATAGGTAATAATTGTAAAAAAAATGTAAAAACATTATCGTCAAATATTTTTCATGAAATGACATTGCCTTGTAATTCTGTTATATCTAGACAAGTATGATTTCTTACTTTCAAGCTTATGATTTTTTTTTAAAAGACTTGAATTCTTGCACAAGATTAATAAATCTTAAGTTATTTCAATAATTTTGTTTTAATATTTATAAAAAATGTATAATAAAGTATAAGAGTACATTTTTATGATTAAAATATTTTTTAAATAAAATATTAAAAACATACTTTGATTGTTAAAGTTTTTTTTGTTTTTTTCCTTTTTTAATATCAAATAGATTCATTCAATGCTCAAATTATTTTATAGCTTGTATACTATTGTTTGTAATATTTATAAATATGTGAATTGAGTAGGATTGAATTTTTATTAAAAAACAAAATGTTTGTTTGTTCCAAAGCTAAGATAAACAAATGTTGGTTGTATGCACATCAAACGTACATACATCATTGTGAGGAGCCACTAATGCTTGATGATTAACACATCATACATTTGAGAATTATTAATATTGCAATATTATTAGTTTTTTTAAACATATTTTTAATATATGTATGTCATAAAAAAATGTCAAATATATATCTCTAAAATTTTAATATAATTTATAATGGATATTTATTTTTTCAAAATAGATATATACATTAATATTGAATTTTCATGTTTTATTACATGATATATTTTTATTTTGTTTTTGGATTACATTAAAATTAGGTTTACAAGTCTCGAATTTATTTTTTTCTATGCAATCATATACCAAGTCCTTGTATACTTTGCAATATTATTTTGATGTTCATAGTTTTTTAAATTATATTTTGATTAATGAAAATGAGATAATTTTAAAAGATATATCACACTTTTAGGCTTAATTGGTTGTATGAAGTAAATTTTGAATTTCATATTTTTTTTATCAAATTAGGTTGGTTAAAAATATGTTTGTTAATATTTTGAAAAAAAATAAAATTAGTGTATATTAAAGGTTTAAAGAAAAAATCATTTCTCTTGTTTAAACTTAAATTTGTCGAAATTGTGCCTACTTTCTATTTTCTTGAAAAAGATTTAGTAGTATTTCATTCAAATTCAACAAATTATGCTTTAAAAATATGATGATCTATAAATTAAATTAAATTTTTCATAATTTTTATTATTACTTTTTTTTCCAAATTATATAAATAACTAATACATTTTTAATTTGTAATTATTTAAGTATATATTTATCATTTTGATTATCAACTAAGGTTATTGTTTGGCCCATCATGATCTAAGGCTCACACACATATCAAGTTATCTTAATCCCTTGCTCACATAACCTCATAGAATATTAAATAGCCTTGATTGAATATCTTGTCTAATTATTATATTTGTCACACATCTTACTCAATGAAGCAACCTCACTACAATAATAGTGGCTAAAATATGAAGAAGATGAGTGCCAAATTCAACAAAAAATAATTGCATGGAGAACTAACTACTTTTCTTATAGATTTTTGAATAGAATGAAAATTAGAAATTTATCAACATAATTTCAATCATTACTATGAAGTTTATGTCCCCAAATCTCACAACCATATATAATCAGTAGTGCCACTAAAGTATCCAAGAAGATATATAATTTTTTGACATCGTAAAACTTAAGTTGAAAAAAATATATTTTCATTGTATTGAGTATGAGATAAACCTTACATAGTCTCTCGTCTACTACAAAAAATCTTTATGGTAGTTTCTTTGAAAGACATAGTAAGCTAAGTATAATAGTAAGCTATTTCCACTTGTGCAATTTGCCCAAATTTCTTTTGAAAACTTGGGTCACCCTTTCCTCTACCTCTATGCTTGCATAGTTTATTGTCCCTTGAGCAT
The DNA here is from genome assembly GCF_030272615.1 of Cryptomeria japonica. Taxonomy (NCBI): domain Eukaryota; kingdom Viridiplantae; phylum Streptophyta; class Pinopsida; order Cupressales; family Cupressaceae; genus Cryptomeria; species Cryptomeria japonica. The sequence goes on along the minus strand of NC_081411.1, from coordinate 582,771,936 downwards.
GCCCTATTTTATTTTTATTTTAATTTCACAAGTCTTGTAAATATTGAATGTGATGCATGTCGTGCCTGTGAAGTGTGATACCTACAGCTGCAACACAAAACACTCAATAGATCATTACAAGCATGGTTAGCAAATTTAAAACAAAGAAAGATAAAACCATGGCAACGCGATCTATCGCCTCCTAAGAGATGCGAGTGTGGATTTGCTCTCAGATCTAGATAAGAAAATTCCAGTGACTTGACTACACCTAGATGGAGGATTTGAAATGATAATGATGCAATTAAGCTAGAAAAGATAATGATTAAGCTACATGATTCAATAATTATGCTAGAAGATGATCAAATTAAGCTAGATCTCATATGCAATTGCCTTTAATAATAATGCTCAAATGATATACTAAGAGATATATGCCTATAGTAACAATGTAAAAGATGCAAATGAGATGGGATGATCATTGCTCCAAAATGGGGTCTATTTATAGGATTTTCAAGGCCAGGGGTGAGGTGGCAGGAATCAACGATCAAGATTGAGTCTGAAGATATCAATGGTGAAATTGGAGGAGGTTGGAAAAGAGGTTGGATGAAAGGGAACATTTTTCATCTCTATGGTGACAAGTGTCAAGAGGCTTCCAAGAGAGGGGACATGTGGCCCAAGAATGCCATGTGTCTCAAGGGGAGAGTATCCACACCATAGGAGGTTAGGATGTGCAAGCTAAGATAGGTTTAATTAAACCTAGGGTTAGATGGAATGGGTTAGGTTTAGAAGTGGTTAGGTTAGGTGCTTAGAAGTTAGGAGGCATGTGGGTAATTTGAATTTAAAAATTCAAATAATAAGAAAAGACTAATTAACTTTCAACAACTCATAAATTGATTTGTTTTAATTAATTAGAAGATTAGAAGAAATGATTGAAAATGGGGGAAAGATTAATCAAATTAATTAATCAATTGACTATAAAAACTTAAGCTTTTATCAACATCTCCATTTATTTATTGACTTGACGGCCATCTATTTGCTGAACAGTCTAAGATTTTGCAATAATGGGCATGCTAACTTCCTCCCCATTGTAGAAACGTAATACGCATCTCCCTGCTTATAAAAACCTGCTTTCCCTTCTTCATTACTCCATCTTACCATTCAACTTTTGGTAGGTATCTACGTTTCTCTTTGCTGCACATTTTTTTATTTTTTTTAATTTTTAAACCAGACAATTCTTGCTTAATTTGGATCATCTAATCTCTAGTCAACATTGTTGTTGTTGCAGGTGAAATAATCTGAATTCTTGCCATGGACAAATTCTTCTCTGCTATACTCTTCTTGTTTTCATTTACATGTTGTTTCCTTCATTACTCTGCTTGTTTGCATTTACATGTTGTTTCCCTCATATGAGGCATGCTGCAATATCACATGCCTCCCTCATGAAAGAGATGCTCTTCTTGCTTTCAAGAATGAATTGCATCATCCATTTCTATTGCATTCATGACAGGGCTTTAATTGTTGCGAATGGAGGGGAGTACTGGAGTGCAGCTCCTACACCTCCAATGTTATCAAACTCCATCTTGCCAATCACATGCGTAATGTGGAAGATTACGGGTCTAGCAAGAGAAATGGCAAACTTGCTACAAATTTGTTCCAATTAAAACATCTGTAGCATTTAGACCTAAACTGCAATTATTTGACTGGTGTTCTGCCCAAAGGTACCTTTTCTGAATACTATTTCATTTTTTTTTTGACTTAAACTTTTTCTTTCAGTAATTTGAACAAATTTTTGTTTAATATGTAGGTCTATTTGCCCTTCAAGAATTGAGACATCTAGATTTGAGCTTCAACCATTTTGAGGGTGAAATACCAAATCATTTTGTCTCATTGCACAAGTTGGCTTATCTCAACTTGTCCATGGCTGGGTTCAATGGTACAATTCCATATCAATTGGGGAATCTTTCTCAGTTGGTATTTTTGGACCTATCTCACACATATGTGTATGAATTTGGAATAGAGTATGCAATTGGTGCGGAAATATATAGTCCTAGTTTGGTGTGGACAGAAAAGCTGAGAAAATTAAAATACTTGTCTCTAAGTGGAGTAGTGCTGAATATGATAGGAAAGCAATTGGAAGGACCCCTTTCTCATCTCCATAATCTCCAACACCTCCACCTTGCACGCTACAAGCTTTCAGGTCACATTCCCAATGCTATCCAAAACCTCACCTTCCTCTCCCACCTACATTTGGGTTCCAACAACTTTGAAGGGTCAATGCCTTTGTGGTTAGCAAATATGACGAGGTTGGTTTCCCTTTCATTTTATGGCTCTCAATTGTATGGTTCATTTCCCCTAAGTCTCTCTAATCTGCCTATTTTAAAAGAGCTCAATTTGGGGGAGAATGACTTAAGTGGAAATCTAAGCCAAATACTAGGCGAGGATTGGTCTCAGCTCACTATATTTATTCTCTATTGGTTCAGTGTAATAGGAAGTATGCCACCTTGTATTACAAACATTTGTACCCTCGTAATTCTTGATTTGGGATATATTAAAAAAATGGAAGGCTTTATACCTTCTTCAATTGGCAATCTCTCCAATTTACAAAATCTATACCTGGATGGTAATTTATTGAAAGGAGAGATTCCATCATCACTCGGTCAAATTTCATCTCTAACTATTTTGTATCTATCTCACAATCTGTTGAGTGGCACTATCCCTTTTCAGTTAGGAGAATTATCATCTTTAGAATATGTTTATCTTGATGACAATCAACTAAATGGTAGCATCCCCATTTCAATTGGAAGTCTTTCTAGTATTAAAGAAATTTCTTTGTCTTCAAACAATCTTCAAGGTAACTTTTTCCTTAGTTTTTTACAAAATATGACTACAATTTCTATACTTGATCTATCCAACAATGAATTAACTATCATTATTGAACTAGATTGGATACCCATAATTTACTTTGACCAACTGAAATTAGCTTTGTGTAGTATTGGTGGTATCCTTCCACCATTCATTTCCACACAGTATAAATTAACCTCTTTGGATCTCTCCAACAATAGTCTGTTTGGGAATATTCCAGATTGGTTAGGGATGCTTCCTAATCTATATAATCTTAACTTGTCACACCATATCTTGGAAGGTCATGTTCCCTCCAGCTTGAACATAAATGTTTTTTTATAAATTGGACTTACATGTTAATAAATTACAAGGTCATCTTCCATTTTTTTCAAATCCAAGTTTGAGTTTATAGCTATTGGACTTATCTCAAAATAAATTCACAAGTTCTATTGCAGTGGATATTGGCAATCTTCTACCAAAAATTGAGTTTTTGTCAGTTTCAGCAAATGATCTAAGTGGTGATATACCTTTTTCAATTGGTCTTCTACAACAGATGGAGGTTCTGGATCTCTCCGAGAATAGATTATTTGGTAAAATACCATCAAGCATAACATACCATATCAGAATGCTAAGCAGTCTCAATTCACTTCATCTCAATGATAATATGTTGGAGGGAAATTTTCCTTCAAGTCTTGAAAATTGTTTTAGCTTGCAGATTTTAAACTTGGCCGATAATCTCTTTTTTGGGAACATACCACTTTGGTTGGCCCAATTCTCTGATTTGATGATACTTGTTTTGAGGTCAAATAAATTTGAAGGACACATTCCATGTCAATTGAGCAATCTGCCAAGTCTCCATGTTTTAGATATTTCTCACAATAGTTTGATTGGTGACATACCACCACAATTAGCAACATTGATGATTATGAGAAATTCTACATTGGGAATCCCAGATGGAAATGGTGGTATTATTACAAAGAAGGGATCCAAGTGTTCAACAAAGGATTAAAAATGGAGTATGTAAGTTCAGTTAAGTTACTTATAACTTGCATCGATCTATCTACAAATAATCTATCAGGTAACATTTCTCCAACAATTGAAAATCTTAAAGGTCTTCACACATTGAACTTGTCAAATAATAGGCTTAGAGGAGAGATACCAAGCAGCTTTGGAATGCTTATAGAGTTAGAGTCACTTGATCTTTCAAACAATAAATTGCATGGTAAGATTCCAAATGAAATGCTACAAGTTTTCTCTCTGAACTTTTTCATTGTATCTAACAACATGCTTTGTGGGAAAATACCAGAAGGAAGGCAATTTAATAAATTCAATTCTACTTATTTTTTTGGGAACTCTTATCTTTGTGGATTCCCAATTAGTAACAAATCATGTAGATGTGGAGAGAGATCAAATTCTAGCATTTCAACCCCTCTTCCTAAAAAAGTAAATGACGAGGGAGGAGAAATTCCATGGCACTAGTATGTAGAGTGGATGACAAGTGTTGTTGTTGGATTTTGGGGTGTATTTGGAATCATGGCTATAAAAAGACAATGGAAGAGAAGATTCATTGAAGTCTTAGATGAGATAGTGATCAATTTAATGAATTTTACTTGATAAGTAGATAATAATTGAACATATATGTAAAAGTATTATTGTCAAATACTTCTCATGATAATAGTATTGCCTTGTAATTTCATTATATGGACACAAATATGCTTTATTACTATAAGCTTATAAAAAAAATATTAAAAGATTTAAATTCTTGTGCAAGATTAAACAAATCTTATGTTATTTCACTATGTTTATTTTAATATTCCTAAAAAATGTACCAATTAAATACAAAAAGATGTTTTATATTTGAAATATTATTTCAAATTAAAATTGTAAGATGTATATTTACTTGTATATTTTTATATAGAATTATAAATATTTGAGTTGAATCTCATTTACTAATAGACTTTGATTGCAAAAATTTTTTATAATTTTTTTTATTTAACTCAAATAGTAATGTCCCAACATTGGTTTGTATATTATATTGTTAGCGATCTATTGATAAATATGTGTGTCTTAAGAGGTTTAAATTATATGTCATATTTGTCCCAAAGCTAAGATAAACAAATGTTGGCTATATGTAGATTGTGCATATAAACATTATTGTGAAGAGCCACCAATGCTAGATGATAAGAAATTTGTAGAAAACAAATTATCTTACAATTAGACAAAATTGTTAGTGACACTAAAGTTTCTAGAAAGATAAGTAATTTTTTTGGCATTGTAAAACTAAAGTTGAAAACAATATATTCTCATTGGATTAAGTATAAGACAACCTTCCATAATCTCTTTTCTACAAAATAGAGAATCTTTAAAGGAGTTTATGTGAAAGAAATGGAATTGCAAGTATAATAGCAAACTATTTCCACTTGTGCAACTTGCTCAATTGTCCTTTGAAAATTGAGGCTACCCTTTTCTCTGCCTCTATGCTTGCAACATTTATAATCCCTTGAGAATGTCCTTTTATTTTATTCCAAAATTTCATTTCCCGAGTCTTGCAAATATTCAATCTGACACATACTCTTAAACTCATGAAATTTCCTATTTTATTTTTTTTGGAAAAAGTGGCAAGCCACTAATATATATATAAATAAGAAAACTAAGTCAAGAGCTGAATAGGGAAAGAACTAGGAAGAAAACCCTATATCCTTTCTCAGATACAATGAAAAAGAGGAAAGGAGGCAATGAGAAGAAGCCACCCAATCCGGAGAGATAGATAGGGATTGCTCATAGAATGAGTCTTTTAGGGGCCAAAATTAGAATAACTAGTCGAGACGAGACCGGAGGAAACCATAAATAACCGACCCCCTTAACCGGTTACCATGGCAACTGGGAAGCGTGACTCTAAATGTCAGAGCATTGAAGAGCCGCGACAACCAATTGTTGATTTTGTTGTACCAGTGCTTTGATACTGGTATGAAGTCCTGATGACTGGTTCATAAAAAGAAAAGCCTCCAATACCGGTGCTAGTCGACAAGCAAAAAGATGATTCCTCTACCGGTTCTGAAATACCAGTGGAAATAAAAGCAGGAGCCAATCACCGGAAAGAAAGGGGCAAACAAAACATAGTGTCGTACCAGTTATCGTTAGATTTTCCATCCATCAAAAAGAAGCATATTCTGGACAGCAAAAAAAAAATCCAGAATGACTTTACTCTTCCATGGCAGCATCTTCCTGGGTCTGATTTGTGGGGGCATCGAAAATGGGCAGAAAGGAGGAAGTCTATCCTGTGGCTTCATCCTGCACCAGTGCATTGAGGTCAGGAACCCTATCTATGGTCTGACTCCTTTCCACAGGTTGCGATATTTGCAAACAGGGGTCAACATTTTCTATTTCTAGGATTTCCATTAGAGCCCCAACTTTAACTTTGACCCTGTGCACAATGTGGTTGTCCAATTGTCTGCCGAATTGATGCAGGTCATTCTTCACATGGGAAAAATTTTGCCGTTCAAGGCCATGCTTAATTCAGTCATAAAGTACCATGTAAGCATGGCTAGATTGAATGAAGTGATGCAAAAAGAGGCCCCCAAGGAGAGCCGACCCCTGCCATAGATTGTATTTTGCTAGAGCTTCATGGAATGAGGTCGAGAGGAGCACATCTTGTCTTACTAGCTTGAAGAATACTAATTCTAGCAGAGGAATAGATTGCAGGAGATCCAGAGCATTTGATAGAAAGGAACTAAGAAGTTGATGGGGATACAGAATCCTTTTAGTTTGTGGGAATAGCATCTCCTCACCGATGAAGTCTTTGACATCCCTTCTCAATTGTGGATTGTGTAACAAAAAAAGATGGTCGAGGTCCCTGTCAGTGATGTGTCCATGAAAAGCCGCCGAAGGTTCTGGAATTTGCATTGAGACCCGGTCGTTCCATGGCATATACTCCCAATGAATTTGCCTGCATCCTCTGCAAGAACCATTTTCCATATTGTAGAGCATTGTAATACTTCAAAAATTTAAAATTTTGAAAATTTTGGTTGAGAACTATGTGTGAGAGTAGGTTGGTTCCATTTATAAACAAAAATTACCATCTCAAAGTACAATAAATGATCAGATTTTAGGATCATGTTTGCGATTCTTGCATTAATTTTGTGCCCATAATATAGTCGATGGGATGTGTGAGAGGCCTCAGTCTGTTTTGCCCCATGTGAAGTATGAAATGTCCTATTTTATTCAAGTTGATTATTTTTTATTTTCAAGTTTCTACTTTATTTTAACAGTCATATTTTTTTTAATTCAATATAAATGTCTTATTATATTCTCAAAGGATCAATCCTTTGCATTAATGAATTAATATAGATTTGAGATTATATTAAACTATTTTCCCCTCAACTTCTCACATCTAGATTTTTCTCTATTCCAAATATATAGATCCACTGAACCTTTTTCATTCTCTTGTACCAATGTTTTCATATCTATATCCTCAAGCCCAAGCATTTAAATCATATTGAGTAGTAATTAAAATTTTGATGTTAGCTTGAATCGATAACTGTGCACATGTCATCCATGAACTATAGCCATGCAGCACTTCTAGAGCATATGACATTCCTCTCTAGACTTCAAAAGTTTAATCAACCAAAATGAACTTTCTCTCTCACATCTTTAAATATACAGTTTACACCCAAGAAAATCTAGATCCAAGTTCCTATTGAAATGTATTTGACTAGTGAGTTCATCTCCACTCCCAAGTTTGGAACCTTTCATTGCTTCCACATATCTATCTTTGCTTTCACTAGTTGTCACTTCTAAATATATTTTTGTCTCCCACAATTTTTTATTCTAATGAACCTTAGTTCTTTTGACATCTCTTATCTAGATTCCAAATATATTTCACCTCAACCATCCTTATAGACCAATCCAAGCAAGCAAGCTATGGCTTAACTTGAATCAATATGTCATGTCTATAGCCTCTTGAGCCTAACATGCGACATTCTTCATTTGGTAGGTACATATCACTCATGGAGCTTGTTTATGTATTTAATCTAGAGGATTTGTGCTTCATTCTCAAACTTCAAATATTCAATGACTCCAAACTTATTCATAACTATTTCAAATATAAGGTAATTTTAGACTTATCCATGTGATTAAACTCTGACACAATCTAAACTTAGATTTAACATCTAAATATGATTTTTCCATCTAATTTATGCTGACATAAATTTTGGAATACCATATATATATACCTTCTCACCACATGTGTTTCCCATGCCACCATATCAAATTCTCTAGTCCTTATTATGAGCACCATCAATGAGACATTACTGGTCTACACACATATTGCATTCCATTTACATTTTCTTAATTAAATGCATAGAACTGTGAAAAAAAAATCAGACTTTGGATGATGCCATTAAAATGCATAGAACTGTGAAAAAAAAACATCTAATTATTTTCTTCAAGGATCAATCCTTTGCATGAATTGATTAATGTGTCCGAATTGAGATTATATTAAACTATTTTTCTCTCAACCTCTCACATCTAGATTTTTCTCTATTCTAGATATGCAGATCCACTGAACCTTTTTCATTCTATTGTACCACTATTTTTATATCTATATCCTCAAGCCCAAGCATTTAAATCATGTTGAGTAGCGATTTAAATTTTGATTTTGGCTTGATTCCATAACTATGCATATGTCATTCATGAACCATAGCCATGCAACACTTCTAGAGCATATGGCATTCCTCTCTAGACTTCAAAAGTTTAATCAACCAAAATGCACTTTCTCTCTCATGTCTATAAATATACAGTTTACACCCAAGAAAATTTAGATCTAAGTTCCTATTGTTGGACCACATATCTATCTTTGATTTTGTCATTTTTCATTTATAAATATATTTTTGTCTCCCAGAATTTTGAATTCTAGTGAACCATAGTTCACTTGACATCTCTTATCTAGATTCCAAATATATCTCACCTCAAGAATCCTATAGATCAATCCAAGCAAGCTATGACTTAACTTGCATAACTTCTATCAACATTTCAAGTCTATAGTATCTTGAGGCTAACATGTGGCAATCTTCAATTGGTAGGTACATATCACTCATGGAGCTTGTTTATATGTTTATTCTAGAGTTTTTGTGCTTTATTCTCAAACTTCAAACGTTCAATGGCTCTAGGCTTATTCACAATTATTTCAAATATAAGGTATTTTTAGGCCTAGCCATGTGATTAAACTCTGACATAACCTTAACTTAGGAGTATGATTTTTGCATCTAATTTATGCCTACATAAATTTTGGGATATGATATATACCTTTCTTCTCACCACGTGTGTCCCATGCCACCATGACGAATTCTCTAGTCCTTGTTAAAAGTCATCATCAATGAGGCATTAGTGGTGTAAACATATATTGGATTCCATTTATATTTTTTTAATTAATTGCATAGAACTATGAACAGAAAATAAATTCAGACTTTCGAAGATGCCATTAAAAGTGAAGGCAAAAAAATGAAGTAAAATTTGACATATTTTATTAAAAATGGAGTTTCCAAACCTTAAAATTGAGTTGCAAATGACTATATAAAGGAACACTTGGATATGGAAAACAAACAATCATTACCTCCAAAATTTATAGGATAAATTGAATTGGAATGATCACTTTAACTTGTCCTCGCATTCTATTCCTTTTTACATTATAGTCAAATTTTGACTTGTAAACACACATATTGAAACTAGTACACACTTTCCAAGTTTCTTGCACATCTTTTATTTCACTATATCTTTCTAAGAGATGCAAAAACTTTCATCCATTGATGGGTTAACTAGAAACACATTAGAGTAATCTTCACATTCTCTACCCTTATCTCGACTCCTTTAATAAACAAGGAACTTAAGGTGTTCTCATTTTGTAAAGAAGATTTAATTTCTTTGTTTTGTTTTGATTGACACAATATTTTACAATCATCTTAACAATCCATATTTTTATCTATAATCTTAATTTGTAATGACCAACATGTTTATTATCTTTCATTCAACAACAACAAAACAACAAACCCAAAAAATAATAGTAATCAAAATTAAATTATATTAATTAATATAAAAATCATGCTTATACATGACTTCTTACCTATAGTAATGCTCGACTTTAGGATTTTTTGCATAACAAATCCCCAATTTGCATCTTGATTATGTACACTAATCTTCGTTTATCTAGCACTTTCAACCAAACTATTTGCATTTTGAAGTTCTGCTATGGCAATGATCATATATTCAAACCTATAAGCTTTTTGAACTATGCTCACTTTCAATATAGGAGTAGATACATTATAACTTCCCTCTAATTTAACTAAAAGAAGGGTAAATTTTTATTCAAGAACAAGAAAGATACAGAAAAGAAGGACAAGCCACTCCATGAGGACCTTGAGGAACCCTGCAACTATCCACTAAATGATCTAACATAGTAGCCATGTCGGGAGGCAATTACCTCTTATCCATAATCTTCCAAGCATACATTTGATCAGAAGCCCATTTGGCCAAGTGATTAGCAACCCCACTCCACTCCTTATGAGTGTGCCTAAAAACAACATAATCAAAAGAGTCATACAACCAAATAATATGTCTAATAATCAACTACAAGTGCCACCCAACATCATCCAACTATTGTCTATTAAGAAAATTCACCATTGCCTGAGAATCAAACTCACAAGTGATCCTTCTCCAACCAAGAACATACCTACGCTCAACATCAAAAAAGATGGATAGAGCCTCCATAAGATCATTCAATTGGAGGCCTTTATATAAAAATAAATTGGATGTTCCCAGAACTATCACGATCAACCCCATCGATACCTGCATGACCAAGATTCCCATAGGAAGAACCATCAGTGTTAATTTTGAAAATCCCTATGGCGGAGGGGTCCAATGACCCTCCCTATTGATTCTTCGTAGAGTGTGTCTACATCTATTCCTCATAACCTGAACAACAATTGGTAGAGCACCTCCTTGAAGAGGAAAACTCAGGTGAGTATAGATAGAAACATCTCTAGTATCCACACCTCCAGAAAATTCACACTTCACTAAGACAATCTCTCGAAGAGAGTGAACAATTTTCCACCACAAATACAAACAGATCATCCTACTATACTGAAAAAAATCCTACGATTCCTCTACAACCAAATATGCCAAATAATAAAAGAGGGACCAAGAACCTAGGCCACTTAAAGGAAATAGGTCCTCACAAGGGGGTTCCCCCAGCGGGCCCAAAACTCAATCAAAGAAGAAACATGCCAACAAGATTGACCCTAGACTATGAACCATAAGTGCCAGATCTCCTTAGCAAAAGAACACTGAAAGAAAATATGAGAGACAAATTCCACATCAGTGCAACACAGAATGCACATAGAAGGACCCTAGAAGCCTCGTTTACATAAATTGTCCCACATAAGGCATTGATTATGACTAACCAACCACAGGAAAAAATTGCACTTTGATCAAGAAAATTTACTCCAAACCTACTTCCACCAAGGTATCTCAATATCTCCAAACATTTGTTTAAGAAGCTCCAAATAGACAACAAAAATAGAGTATTTTCCCATCAAGGCACTTCCCTAGGCCAATGCATCTTGCCCAACCTAAGAGTTGCACTCCCTAGATGTAGAAATTTGAGCCAACTCATTTCGATGCTCCTCTGAGCCACTCGATGGCCATTCACCAGGTTCCTTCCATCTATACGCCACAATAAGGCCTATATTTTGAATACACTTATAGTGCATAACCTTATTCCAACCAACTGCTAAAAAACTATCACAGAGGGGCTACAAATGTAGATACATGGAAAGAAGAGGAGGATTACCGTCCCAAGAATCAGACCAAAAAAGAGCTTCAGAGCCTCAATTGCAGATCCAAAAAAGGCCCTTTTTAACCAACTAAGCTCCAATTTTCAAAGTGTGCCAAATCATAGAGGCCCTTCCCTCTAAAGGATAATGACCAACATCCACCTAATTGACACCAGATAAATACTTATGCCTGAGAATTTGAGACCAAAGCTGATTCAGACTCATACACCATCACTAGTATAATTTGGCTGCTAACGCCTACCCATTCCAGATAGCAAATTGAAGACCCAAACCCCCTTCCTTCTTGGGAAAACACACAAATTCCCATCAAACAAGGCTCCACTTACAAGTCTGCAAATTACTACTCCAAAGAAATTGGCATGTGAGAGCATCAAGTTCTTTAAGAAAATAAATAGGAGTTGCTTGAACAAAAATTCTATAAATAGGAAGAGCCTAAATCACCGTTTGAAGAAGAGTAACCCTAACAACAGTGGAAAGCCATTGATGAGTCCAGTGATTAACTTTCCTATGCAACTTATCAAGCAAGTCCTACCAGAGCAGCCTTGATTGACGTCCAACAACAAGGGGAACACCCAGATAAAGAAAGGGGAAATACCCAATTTGAAACCTCAAGATATCAACAACCCTCCTCTAAATAGCTTTCGGGGTATTGAAAAAATAGATTGAAGACTTGTGATCATTGAATTTTTGACCTAAAGCAGCTAAGTAGATATCTAACGCCCGCCTAAAGGATTATGCTTTAATAAATGCGAGAAACTCCCATAAGAGCAGTTCAATCCACAAATTGGAGATGAGAAAGCTTAGGAAACTCATGATTCCAAGTCCAACCCTAAATCATACCCTGTGAAACTCAAGACTTGATAAATCTACCTAGGCCTTCGGCCATAATAATAAATAAATAAGGGAAATGAGGAACGCCTTGGCAAAGACCCCTAGAAACCCCAAATAACATCGAAGGTTCCCCATTTAGAAAAACAGATAAGGATAAAGAAGTAACACAACTCATAGTCCTACGAACCCATGCTAAGCTAAAACCAAAGGCTATGGGAATCTTCTGCAAGAAGCTCCACTTAACTCGATCATAAGATTTGGCCATATCAAGTTTGATGAACATAGTTTTCTCTTTGGAATCTGCCTTAGAGTGAATAGCTAACTACCACTCCATCAAGAATTTGTCTGCCTACCACAAAACCCCCTTGCTCATCTAAGATTAAAATGGGGAGCCAACGTTTGAGCCTCTCAATAATCAACTTGGTGAAAATTTTATAGACAACATTAAACAAAACAATAGGCCTTAAAATCTCTAGCCGATTAGCACCATCCTTTTTCAGAATAAGAACAAAAAAATTATAATTCATAGCCTTAAGCATTTTTTTGTTGCAATAAGATTCGCGGACCACTTCCAACAAGTCCTAATTGACAATATCCCAAAATTCTTGAAAGACTTCCATAGGAAGCCCATCCGGGCACGGAGCCTTGCCCTTACGCTTCCCAAACACAACCTCCTCCAACTCAGACAGAGAGATTGGACACATAAGAGAATCATTCATCTCATTAGTAACAAGAGAGGAATACAACCTGGGATAAGATTCTCTTGTTCCTCAGTATAAGGTGAATCTTCAATAAAGAGTGCAACATAATACTATGTGGCCTCACATGACATAGGTGACAAAGAATTCATCTAATCTCCAGCAACATTAATGGAAGAGGATATGTAACTCTTGTTATGATGGGCTTGCACTGACTTGTGGAAAAAAATAGTATTTTGATCCCCTTCTTGAAGCCAGCCATTACGAGCCTTCTACTTCCAAAAAATCTCCTCCCGAAGTTCCCACTCTTCCAACTCACTAACAATTTGTGACTCAACTCTGCCCAAGTCCTCTTAGAAGCCAAGATCCTGGATTTCACGAGTGATAATATCAAGGCAAGCCTAAACATTCCTCTTCATAACATGAAGGTTACCAAATCTTGACATGTTCCACTTTTTAAGATGTCGCTTAACAAATTGCAGGTTCCTAACAAAGCAATACGTAGTGGTACCATAAGTAGGTTTTCTATCTCTCCATTGGACAGAGCCATTAAGTCATGAAGGGAAGGGTCTCACAACCACACATGCTAGAACTTAAAAGAAGGATTTCTAGGAACTACCACAGAAGAAGCTAAAAGTTTGATAGGCCAATAATCAGAGCCTCTCAGTCAAGAATTTCAAAAGTAGTGCTCAGGCTGCCACCAACCTAGAAACAAGAAACAAAAAACCTATCCAAGCTCTTAGAGATTGCCTCTACACCACTTCTTCTATTATTCTGAGTAAATATTCCATTAGATGGTTTAATATCAATTAAATTCAAGCGGTCCACATTCTCACGAAAGAGCATAGAGGAAGAACCCAATCGAGGCAACCTCCCCCCACTTTTCTCCTCCAAACATAAAACATAATTAAAATCCCTAGCTACAACCCAAGGAATAAAAGGAGCAGTCTCTCTAACATACCGAATATGGGACCAAAACAAGAATTTTCCTTGAAAATTTGTCGGGGCATACATAGTAGTATCCAAAATAATCTCACCCATTTCCAAACTAGAAGTAGCCAAAGAAAGAGAAAAGGGGCTAGAGATACACCAATGCGGAACAATCTTCCTTAGATCCTAGAAAAGGGCCAACCCTCCAGAAGCACCCATATCTCCAACACATTAACACTGACCAAAACCCCAAATAGTAGGAGCACACTAAAGCATGGACTCAACAGAAAGCTTAGTCTCCTCAAGACAACCAATATCCGAAGAATGAGCTGCAACCAAATCATGAGTAGCCACACGATTTGGATTTATTTCTAGTAGTAGAAATTAGAATCTTTTGATACTTTTAAAAGGTTTCACATTATGATTGTAAACCAAGAACAATCACAAATTGGTACTCTTGAATAGACAATGCTAGAGAATTTAGTTCTATAGTTTCTAAGAATTAACTTCATCAAAATAAAATTCAACATCATCTCATTATTCTAGGTACTCCTCAACAAAATGGTTATTGAAATAATGAATAAAGCTATCATGAATATGATTCAAGTAATGTTATATTTGAAAGGCATCATGTTACATTTTTTGGCAGAAGCAACAATAACAACAGTTTATCTTCGCAATGGATCTCCTTTGTCCGCTTTTCACCAAGCAACTCTATATGAAGTTTGTTTGGTTATCCTCCATCTATTTGACATCTTCAGAATTTTTTCTTCACTTGCAATGCTTTGAATCCCAAGGAAAAAACAATTAAGTTGCATCATCAAATTTATAAATGCATTTTTCTTGGCTATTCTAAATCTTCAAAAGCCTATAGGTTGTATGATGAAGTTAACATGAAATTCTTTATTACACGAGAAAATGATGAAACTTTTGCACCTACAATGAAATGGACTACCATTCTTCTATTGTCTCTTGCAACACAAAATGAATGGAAAGTTTATCAAATGGACATCTAAACTGTATTCTTGAATGGTGATCTCAAAGAAATAGTATGTATGACTCAACCAAAAGGCTCAATGGTAAAGACACCAAGTATGCAAGCTTGTAAAATCATTGTATGTTTTAAAACAAGCCCCCCGAGTTTGGTATGAAAAACTTACCAACCATCTCTTGAAGTTAAATTTCAAGCATTTTGAATTTTGATGATGCAACTCCTATTAAAGAGGCTGATGACATTATTGTCTATCTTGTTGTTTATGTGGATGATTTATTTATCATTGATAATAATGAGGATTATATTCAAAATGTGAAAGAAAAAATTGAAGCAAGGGTTTGAAATGACAAATTTGGGTCATCTTCATTACTATTTAGGTTTTGATGTGATTCAAAAACCCAAGTATATCTTCATCATTGAACAAAAACATATTGCTCAACTTCTCAATAAGTTTGGCATCACTGATTGCAAACCACTTAGAACTCCTCTACATCAAAATTTAAAAATCTCACATCAAATGACTCTACAACATCGTTTGAGGCAACTACATATAGGCAACTTTTTGGCAGTTTGATTTATGCAACATATCCTTGCACACATATTTCTTTTGTTGTTGGAATTCTTTATAGATTCATGCAACAACCTTGAAAAACTCATTGGAAAAACTCATTGGCTAGAAGCCAAACAAGTTCTTTGGTATTTAAAAGGCACTCCAAACTATGGGATCAAATACTCAAAGGAAACACACTTCTCTTTGCTTGGATATTCAGATTTTGATCATACAGGTCACTTGGAAGATATCAAATCTACATCCAATTTCTTAATACTATGAAGCAACCAATGCCAACCCTATCCTCTGCAAAAGCCAAATATGGAAGGCTCTAAGGCGACTCGAGAAATCTTATGGCTTCGAAGAATTTGTGAAGATGTATAGGAATAAGAAGTTTCATCCACAGTACTCTTTGTTGACAATCAAAATGCCATCAAAATGACCAAAATCCAATCTTTGATGATCAGACCAAACATATCAACACCAATTTTCATTTGATTCAACACTAAATGAAAGATGATAATATACAACTCAAATATTACCCTATTGCAAATCAACCCATAAATTTCTTACCAAAGCAACTAGACGAGAGAAGTTTGATAAAATTTGAGGAATGCTTGGTTTAATTTATTTAGATTAAGGGGGGAATGTTACAATATTAATCATCGAGATTAACTTTGTTGTATTTGTCTGTTATGTTTTCTGTTGAGGCAGTTATATTCAGTCTCAATGTGAATTGAATCATACAGTTTTGTCTTTTGCTATTTAATTTGCAATTTGTGTCCTGACAAAAAGTTTCTTTTGAATATCTTTCAATTTACCAATGACAAGATCCGACCAATATAGAGCACCCTTCAAAACTTGAAACTTGAGCTCTCAACATTTACAATTACACTAAAAATGTGTGATCCAATTGCACAAAATCACGTAGTTCATTTAATCCTAATCTAGTAACCCATGAAATTATTTTGGAGCTTTCAACAACATTATCAACAAATATGAGAATATCTTCTTTGATTATATCAAAAGGATCATGAGAACATGATTTTCTGTTTTAACAACCATGCTGCTATCACCCTTCATGAAATGATCTTTTTTTTCTATTGTCCAGTTATGTTAACAAGTAAGCTACATCTATTGTTGCATCATCTCTAGACTTTGGGAATTTTGAAACTTATCAATTGCATTGGATATTTTGGGAATTAATAAATTTCATGGAAATAGTTTTGTAGACATATCCATCTTTGCACATTACACCTCAATGAACCCAAATACATCTCCAGTAGCATTAGTGAAATTCTTGATACCTATTTTCCCAAATATGGCCTTGCCTAGACATCCATTTCCTTCACCAAATGAATCTTTAGGCACCATTTTTTGTACCATACAAGTCCACCATTTCTTCTCCCAGTACTTCTCTGAAACTAGAACTTTCAATTCATCTGATGAGTATAAAATTGATATTTGGTATTGAAAAATTGTGGATACATGAGATAATTCATTGTTTCACACAAAAATCTCTCTTTGATAATACAGACACAATAACGACACCTAAATTACATGAATTTATCACCTATATATACAATTCATCAACCTTGATAACAAGGTCAACTAAACCCTAATCCTCAACTCATAATTACAAAATTACATCACATGATACAGAGATCATCCACCAAATCAATACAATGATTTACATAGTATAGCATTGACCTAAATAAAATTCTCAAACACACAACTCCACTGGATATCATGCCAAAATCAACCACAACACACTACACCACCAGGAATACCACATAACACACAAATCAGTACCGGTTGATGAAACCACCAAAAACTCACACAACGATCAATATGGATCACCAAAAAAAATAGGACATGACTAAGAAACATCAGCAAGCATGTTAGAATCATCAAGAACAGTTGCACCAACACCACTTATCAAATCTTCATTGATCAACATCTGAAAGCTCAAGAACATAACCAATTGGTAACTGTCACAAAGAAAGATAACTTGTAGAGCACCAAATCATGAATCATTTGAAATGAAGCTACATAAGATCATCCCAAGCAATATCCCAAAATATCAACACAAGATTTGATCACACCAGAATATACTGAACTCTGCAAAATAGTGATCAGCAAACCAACACTACAAACCGGATCAAAAAATCTTCCCAATTTGCAATCACCAGAGAAAATCATAGGAATTTGTTGACATCAATGACAACAACATATCCTAGCAGCAGAAATGACCAACAATATCCAACACTACTATCACCCTTCATGAAATGATCTTTTCTTTCTATTAGCTAGTAAGCTACATCGATAGTTGCTTCATCTCTAGGCTTTGGGAATTTTGAATCTTATCAATATTGTTGGATATTCTGGGAATTAATAAATTTCATGGAAATAGTTTTGTAGACATATCCATATTTGCACATCAAATCTCAATGAACCCAAACACATCTCCAACAACTGAGTTTAACAGGAATGCACATCTTTGGAGGGATAGAGATTTCTTCTTAATAGTATTATCGCCATGAATATTCTATTTTTCCAAATTGATCTGAGCTTCATTTTCAATCCCTGCCTTCCTTCTCTGACAACAAACTATTAATAAATTTGGAAACAATATTTTCCT
The DNA here is from genome assembly GCF_030272615.1 of Cryptomeria japonica. Taxonomy (NCBI): domain Eukaryota; kingdom Viridiplantae; phylum Streptophyta; class Pinopsida; order Cupressales; family Cupressaceae; genus Cryptomeria; species Cryptomeria japonica. Next base: position 582,753,629 of record NC_081411.1, on the reverse strand, counting down.
CACATAAAACATAAGTGGAATTCTTGATGCCTATTTTCCCAAATAAGGAATTCTAGATCAAACACTCTTGTTGAATTGTCACCATACCCATGCTTTGATTTTGAAATCATGTCAATATTTTTAATTTGCATATGTGAATATGCACATGTGATCAAAATATGTTCCTTTCCCTTAAAATCTTTTCATATATGATGTGAATATTTTAAGGTAGTGTAAAGGGGAAGAACAAAGAAATGGACCCTTAGGAAGGATGTGTACTAAAAATAAGACAGAATAAGAGCTCCCCTATAATATAATTAAAGAAAATAAACAAAATAAAAAAGGATACCATAGATAAAAAGAGGCCTAATGGCACATAAGAGAGAATGAAGAAGCATAAGGAGAGAAAGATAGAGCTAATATGAACATCATGCATAAGCAAAGAAAATAAGAAGGTAATGTATGATTGAGGTAACGCCATTGTTGTAATAAATAGCATTTCATATTATGGTAGAGTTGATCTCAAAGTCATAATGGAGGTAGTGTAGAAAGGAATAAAAAGAGTACACACAATGTAGAATAAGCTAGATAGAGGTGACTTTGAATGTCTTATATCATGTAAAGAAGAGAAGGGTATATATGTAGAAGGAGAAAGTGTGACAACTAAGTCAATAAGTTTTTGAACATTATCATGCAATACTTGGAATTGGTTGGTGGAATGGCCTAGAAATAAATTATATGCATAGACAGAAGGTTGGTTGCCTATATTTTAGAAATTTCTTACATGTATAGAGATGAAGAGGGATCAAATTGGATTGAAGGTGGATAGGAAGTAATAATTTATGTGGATGAATTAAAAATGTATAGGAGCTATCATATAATTTAGATGGAAGAAGAGAAGTAGATGGAGTAGGAATTAACCATTTCTATTGGGGTGAAAGGTTTCATTGATGAAAGGAAGAATTTATAGAGATATCGAATAATGGAGAAAGAGAAGAAATAGATAAAGGAGAAGATTGGTGATCTAAACTTATTGTATAAATGTGTAGTTTAGGTTCCACAAGGACCTCGATCATTTCCTCATGTTCTCAATACCACTTCCACTGTGTCCATTTTTATGAGATATTTTGAGTCTAGGCTTGTAATTATTTAAAAATTAAAAAGAGGGGGGTTCACATCATTGATCTTATTGAAAAAATATTTTTATACATATGTCAAAAAAGTAGTAGTATAATTGGTAGAAAATAATGGAACGATTCCTCCATAAGAAATTAAATTCATGTTTCATATAAAAATGCTAAGTTAATTGGGTTGAACCTTTATGTAAGAAGGGGTGATTTCTAAGGAACATTAGTCATCGTTGAGATATGAGTTGGAAGAAGATTGGTCTTTGCATGGTGTAAAGTTAGTTATTCAAGATATATTTGGTGTCTCTACTATGACTAATGTAAAAGGTACCATTATAGTAGATGGTATAGAAAGAGAAATGTCAATAATTTGACAATAGTAACATGGGTTAGTATAGGTTTAATCCTTCCCTTCATAGATGAAATTTATGAATTGATGAAGAGAAAAGGGACTACTACCATTGTCTGAATCCATTATCTATCAAGAAGAGGACTCTAAGAAATATTCCTTGCAATGACATGTACTAACATAGGGAGGTGATATTCTAATAATTTGCAAAGGATCTATGGGAAAACTTCAAGATGAATGAGATTATATATGTATCAACATGCTTTTATTTTTTCAAAGTCAAAACTAAAAATTTTAAGCTAGAACTTGTAGTACAATAAATTGTATCCCTTTAAAATTACACTTTATTTGGGACTTACATTGTTGTGCTTCTTCCTAGAACAATTTAGCCTATTTGGGCCCTACATTGTTGTGCTTCTTCCTATAACAATTTAGCCTATTTAGGCCCTATTTTGGTTGGATCAATAGTCATGAATCCCTTTTTTAGGCCCTATTTTTACATGACTAGGGCACCCAAGTTTTTAGTCCTGTTGGAACCCTAAAATTTTCAAATTTTAGAGTTCCAAGTTCACGCTTGAAAGCAATTTTCTCCATTCGAGTGTATGTATTACCTATGATCAACTCTCAAGAACCTATGATGCGAGGTATGTATGTGCTTCATAAATTTGGATCTCTCCAGGTGTGCCCTCTCAAACCCTAATTCTTTCATTCGAAAGCAAGATGCCTTTGCATTTCTGTTTACATGCAAGTTTTATTATGTCAAATTTTAGTATTATATTATTATTTTATATATCTTGTAAAATAAATCCAAATGTAATTTACTATGTGCAATGTTAATTTTTTCTCAAAATCATGTTATCTAGACATTGAGCGGTTTTCTCCTACAAGGACATTACACTAATTGAATTCCATCACAATATTTTTATTTTTTTACAATCAGTCTTAATTATATTAATTGGAGAGTGTTTAAGCTTAAAAATATTATTTTTTATCCTCCAATTAATATTATAGCATGTAAATTATTTGTGTTATGAAACTATCCGATGTTTTAAAAACTAACACAAACTTTGAGCTCATGTAATGTGCAGGAAATAAAAGATTTTGTGTTTGATCAAATGAAATGATCAAACACTATGTAGTCGATTGAAGGAAATATAGAGTTTATTTTCAAAAGCAATATATAAATACTCTAATTTCCATATATATTTAAATACTTTAAATAAATGATTTAAGGGCACATTATGAAGAGCATACTTTGAATCTTTTAAATAAAAGATTTAAAGTATTTTAAGGGAGGTAAAAGGTTTTTACCTCATAGGGTGAAGTAATTATGAATTTTTCTCCAAAGGCATTATTATAGGGACTTCTTGATCTTGAAATTTTATTTATTTTAGGTGATTTCCATTTTATAGATCATTCTTGAAAATCTCATAAATATTAGGAGAATTTTGTGAGGGTTTTATTGCAATAAAAATAGCTTTGCCCTAAAGGTTAAGTTTTAGTAAAATACATTTCTTAGGGTAAATTATTTTTATTAATGGTTTTATGATTCTAGAAAAATAAGTAAGTCATCAGGATCGACGTAACATAAATTGCACTCACCTGATAGCGTAAGCTACCTCGATGAAAGATTTGGAGGTAATATTATTATTTTCATTTTGTCATCAGGTGAGTGTATTTTAAATAGTTTATTTATTAAGGATGAAAATAATTTTCTTTTTCCAAAAGCATTATTAAATATCGTTTTTTACTCTTGAAAATTTTAAAAGTAAATATTCTTAAATGTTATTTACTAAATTTTGAGAAGGATTTCTTAAAGTGGTTTTTATTATTAAAGTTTATTTAAAGAAAAAAAATCACTTCATTATTAAAATAAAATGTTTGTTGAATGTGGTGCCAATTTACTTAATGTCAATTCTCAAAGCTCCAAAGTTTGTTCTTGTTAGTTTGAAGGATACTCTAAGATCTTTTCTTTGGAACAATAGTAAGAATGGGAAATGTAGGATCCCCTTGCTAGCCTGGGATAAAGTCTGCCTTCCTAAAGAACTTGGGGGGTCAAGGATTAGAATCTTGGAGAATCAGAATCTGGCCCTGGGGGCTAAGCTAGTTTGGAAATTGTATGATCATCCAGATTCCCTCTGGGCTAAGATCGTGGTTGCTAAGTATTTTAATAATGGGGTAAGAGAGTGTCTTTTTTGTGCTTCGAGTTTTCCCCATGGGTCGGCTATTTGGAATTTTTTGGTTAAATGTAGAAGTGTCTTGTTGCCCCATCTTTCTTGGGTTGTGCATAATGGTAGTAAATCTAGATTTTGGGATGATGCTTGGAATGGTTATTGTCCTTTGCATTCCATTAGGGATTGGACCCCATTAAAGTCAATCCTTCCAGTCATATGGGGGATTTTTTTGTCTGATTATTTTGATATTGTACAAAGTGGTCATGTGAAGATGGCTAAATGGAAATCAATAGACTGTCTGAATGTTGACCTTAGTTTGAAAGTAGAATTTTGTGATGTCCTCAAAGATAGAGTTGTCATCTTGTCTGAGAGGGAAGATGAGCTTATTTGGACTAAGAGTGTATCTGGCAAATACTCTTTGAAAGATGGATATAATTCCCTTATGCCGACCAAGGAATTTTCTTCCTGACGCTTTAAATTGTTCTGGCATTCGGCTTGCCTTCTGAAGGTAGGTGCATTTGCTTGGCTTGTTGTACAAGACAGGGTTCTTACAGGGATGCGATTGGATAGGATGGGATTGACTGTTGTTTTCCCTTGTGTTTTGTGTAATAAGAATTTGAAATCTTCCTCTCACCTGTTTCTTCACTGTGATTTTACTTTTGGATGTTGGCAATGGCTATTTGAGAAACTAGGTTTATCCTTTGTTATTGCCAATGACCTTCTCTCCCACTTTAGAGCCTGGCCTATCTTGTTTTCCTCATCCTTTTATGCTTGTCTCTGGCTCATATCTCCTTCTATTATCATTTGGAACATATGGTTAGAGAGAAATAATAGGATTTTTAGAAAGCTATTGTGTGTGTGAAAAAGTGAACCTGTAGCTGCAAGCACAACACTTCAATTAAATCATTATATGCATGGTTAATAATCAATATTCAATAAGTAAAAAAACCATAACAAAGTGACTAATTGCCTTTTAAAAGATGCGAGTATAAGATTGCTCTCAAATTGTTATAAGCAATACCAGTGACTAGACTACACCAAGACGAAGGATTTAATCTATATGATATTAAGCTATATGGATGCAAGATGGATGAATAATTCAAGCAAATAATCAATTCAAGCAATGATGGATGCAATCAATAATGGATGTAAAAATAATCTAACAAACACAATAATCTTCAATGACTCTAGAGAAAAATTAGCATGATAATAATCTCCAAGCGTGTTCTCAAAAATCTCTAGGGTAAATTGGAATGAGAGATGGAGACTGAATTTATAGAGAATTGCAAGAGAGATAATGAAAAAGCTCAATTTAGAACTAATTGAAAATAATTGAAAATCAAGTTGAGTTAACCTTGAGATAGATTCCAATTATAGTTTAATTGAAATGCATTCAAATTAGAAGTCCAAGTTGCATTGGAAAATAATAATAAATTAATTCCATGCATATATGATAAAAATAGATAATTCCATGCATATATTTGATTTATTCAAGAAAAAGGTCTTTTCAATGCAACTGAACTTCTTTTTCTGAAAAGCTTTGAGTTCCAATTTTAGAGAATAATTCAATAATTCAATTTAATTTCTTTTCTGATTTCAAGTTCCAAATTTAGAAAAAGAAATAATATCTCAAGTTTGATTTCTCTCTCAATTGAATTCTTTTTTTGTTTTAATTCAATTCAACTCTTTGTTTTGTAATTAATTCATCTTTTGTAATAAATTAATTCCTTTTGCATGATTAAATGGCAAATTTATTAATTAATTAAATATGCAAGGATATTCAATAAATTAAAATGGAATAATTGATCAAAATGATATTTTTGGAAATGATTCAATTAATTAAATAAATATTTAATTAATATTGACTAATTGATTTGCCATGTGATATTTGACGATTAAAGAATTAATAATGTGCTCAAGATTGATTTAATTGCCTTTGGTTAGGACCTTGGTGCTGTTGTTGAGATTAGGGGCCCATGGTTTAGATGACCATTTTTAGGGTATTACATTTTCCCCTCTTTGAATTAATGTGTGAGCAGCACGTTGGTTCAAAGAATGTGTGATGTCTAGGAGATGCCAGTTCTGAACTTGATTGATCACAAACTAGATGAAAAGCAAGGTGTTTAGCTTGATTCGAAGTGACAAAGTTGAATGAAGTCTGATTAAAGAGATATTGATCCCGAACTTGATTGAACTTAGGAATGATAGAAAACAAAAGATACCGAACTTGAACTTGATTGATCAAGAAGCGGATCTTACTGATCTAGAACTTGATTGATCTTAGATGCAATGAGTGATGATAAAAATCAACCTTGAACTTGATTGATCAAGACACGATGAACGAAGATAAACTGTCCAGCTTGATCAAGAAACGAATATTGAACACCTGCTTAGATTGAGTGTGATCAAAGATACTCTTTAAACTTTTGATTGAGTTTAAATGAATAATCAGGTTGATGTAAAGCGATGAAACTGATTAACGTTAAGAGATTAATTCAAAAGAAGACAAATATCAGCTTGATTTGAAGTGATGAAACTGATATACCCCTAGCAATTGATTCGATTCAAACAATCGAGAGATCTCAACTTGATGTGAAGCGATGAAGCTGAGATGCCCCTTAGCAATAAGAATTGATTTTCTTTAGTTGAAAAGATTTTGCTCGACTTTTGATGAAGATTTGAAAAAAATTCTTGACTATGAGGATGTGAGGTCATAAGGTCACGAGTATGCCCCCTCAGGAGCAAAATTGAAAGATAATGAGGTTACTTGATTATAGGCAATTATTGGCGATGATAAGTTATTTGAGCACAATTTGATTCTGAGAAATTTTTAAAATTTAGGCGTTGATTGATGAAAAATTGAGCGCAGAGTTGATTTGTAGAGTTGATGTGTAGAATAGAATTCAATTAAGATTCAGTGTTGAAACTGAGTGCCATTTCAAGAAAGAATGAGCATTTGATGCAAAGAGCGCTAAGTGGTCAACGTCATGAAATTTTGATTAGAGAATTGACATCAGATTTTGATTTCGATCCTGAAAAAAAAGACTCAGGACAGTCGATTTACGAGCTCTTGATTTGATTTCATCGTACTTGTGTTGATTCATTTATGATATGCTTTCTTTTATATGCTTTATTCTATATGTATGTATTTTTTTTCAATATAAATGTATGTAATGCAAATGATTATTGATGTCTATTTTTGTTTCTTTTATATGCAAATGAGTAATAAGGAATTGTATGAAGCTATATTAAATGTTATGTATGCAGCTAAACATCTCAAAACACAAGTACTCGATCAAAGAAATGATGATAAATAGACCACTTAGCATAAGAAATGATGACGCTTTCAGCTTTCCTTCAGAAGATAAAGAGATTATTACCATACCGAAAATCACTCTAAATTCACAAAAATGCAAAATGATATGCAAAATGCAACCTAAACCTAGTCACTGGATTTAAAATACTTAAGATTCATCACTGAGCATAACGAACACAACAAGCAGGTTAGAGTTCCTTTTTTTTTCAATGTGCAATATGTATTATCTTGTCTGCAATGACCCTTTTTTCGTTCATATCCTTGGACAAATTTCGCAGGGACCCGAATTGTATCATAAAGAAATTCCCTCAAAACAAACAAAGAAATGATATGGACCTCCCTGTAGCATACAAATAAGCGGAGTCGAGGTATGTGAGGCGATTTCACTTTGATGTGAAGGCTCTTATCACAGACACCAAGCTAATTTGAATGTTTCCAGATCATTGGGATCATTCCTACAAGCAGAAAACAAGAAAATATTATGCCCCCATTCCTTGCACCTCTTAGTCAATATAGACTTCCTCGAGTTACTCAGAGGGATAATAATCGAAAAATCAATATAAAAGACAACATACAAAGAAAATTTTCATGCATAGCTCAAACTGTTTAGTAATCATTTTCTGTTTTGTTGTTTTGCTTGTTAACTCAGTGATAAAAACTTTGTACTAGTTAGGAGACAGGTGACTGACTCGGATTGGACAACTAGGTTTTACTGACAGAAAAATGACTTGGTTGACATTGCTTAGGACATGAAATGTGCTCTGTCGATTTTCCTAAGACTAAGGCGTTGATCAGTTTCAAGTCATGTGGGTTCTAACGAACCAGGATGTCATGAAAGTGACTGCAAAATATGTACAAGTGAAAGCAAAGATGCATGAAAGCATGAAATGCCAACATTGCGTTGATAGATGGAGTGCTTGAGTACAAGAGGCGCCTATTTACCAAGTTTTCACCTGCTTGGCTGAGAGTCAATTTTTTTTGTTTACCAAGGTTCCTGTTTACTAGGTTTTCACCAGGGCATTTTCTCTCCTTATATTTTTTTTTTTCTTTCCTTTTTTTCATTTTTTAGGACTTTTTCAATTTTTTTGATTTTTTCAGGACCTTTTCCAACTGTACAAGTTTATCTGGAGTAGAGAATGCTAAGCAAAGAATTTCTTCAAGTGGATGGTGTTAATCAGTTCACGGAGCTGTTCTCCTTCTGAGTTTGAGAGTTGATAGGCATCAGAGCTAAATTCTGTAGTAACAATGGAGGGACCCAGTCAGTTGGGTTCAAACTTCCCTTTATTATCGCGAAACTGTTGATTTTTTGGATTCTCTCTCAAGACTAGGTCACCAACTTGAAATTCTCTTTGTCAAACTTTCTTGTTATATCCTCTGGACATTCTCTTCTAATACACTCTGAGATGATCAAACACCACTTGCCTACGCTCATCCAGCAATTTGAGTTCTTGCAATCTATATATTCTATGATCTTCATCAGTAACAAGACCTTGCAATGAAACTCTTAAAGATGGTATTTCTACTTTGATAGGTAATACTACTTCGGACCCATGCACCAAAGAGAAAGGTGTAGCCCCAGTAGGTGTTCTGATACTTGTTCTGTAAGCCTATAGTGCAGGATTGAGCTGCAAATGTCAATCCTTCCCAGATTTTTCCATTGTTCTATGTAAGATAGTCAGTAGGTTTTTGTTAGACACCTCGGCTTGTCCATTACCTTGAGGGTAATATACTGATGACCAGTGTTGCTTTATTTTGAATTTCTCACAAAGTTTGTCCAGATCTTTATTCTTAAATTATCTTCCATTATCAATCACGATGGACGAAGGTATCCCATACCTGCAAATTATATAGTTTAGGATGAATAAGGCGACTTGTTTACCAGTTGCTTTGATGAGCAGAACCACCTCTACCCACTTGGTGAAATACTCAGTGGCAGTTATGATGAATTTATGTCCATTGGATGATGCAGGATATATTTGACTAATGAGATCAAAGGCCCATTGCTCAAAAGGCCAGTGTGTAATGAATGGTATGAGATCCCTTGCCGGGGTATGTATGAGATTTCCATGAAGCTGACATTTCTCACAAGTCTTAGCAAATTTTATGGCATCTTTTTCCATATCTAGCCATTAGTAGCCAGCCCATAATAGTTTTAGAGCTAAAGTAAAACCATTCAAATGAGATCCACAAATACCTTCATGGACTTCCGATAATGCACGTTTAGATTCTTCAGTTTCTAGACATCTAAGCAATATACCATCCAAACCTCGTCTAAATAAATCGTTAGCTATGATAACATACTGCAAAGCATTTCAAGTTAGGTTTCTTTTCTCGTTACGAGTAAGGTTTTCAGGGATAATTTGATTGCATAGATAGGAATAGATGTGGCTGTATCGGGATGAGTCATGTCCAATAATAGAACAGACTATTTGGGTCTCAGGAGAATCATAAGCGGGGTAATATAACTCTTCCACCAGGAAATCAAAGCAAAAATTGGACTCCTGTAACTTAGGTATAGATGCCAAGGTGGCCATAGCATCTGCTGCTCTATTTGTGGATCTAGGAATCTATTGGAATGATACAAAAGCAAAGTACTTCTTGAGATCGTCCACCATCCTCTTGTAAGGCATCAATTTCTCATCTCGAGTCTGATATATATCATTAATTTGATTGATGACCAGCTGAGAATCTCCATAGATACGTAATTCAACAACCTTCCATTCAATAGCTAGTTTTATCCCATTCACCAAAGCTTCATATTCTGCAATGTTGTTTTTGCAGGGAAATAGAATCTTGTAAGACTTTGGGATTGAGTACTTCTAAGGAGTAATAAATAATATGCCAGCACCTGAACCATTTTGAGTAAAGGAATTATCGAAGAACATCTTCCAGGGTTGTTGAGTAAGATGCATTATTGATTCATCTGGAAACTCGATATGTAGTGGTTGAGCATCCTCAAGTGGAGCTTCAGCAAGTTGATCAGCAATTACCTGTCCTTTTATGGCTTTGCATTCCACATATTCAATGTCAAACTCTGTAAGGATCATGACCCATTTCGCTAATCTTCCGGTGAGTGTTGCTTTATTAAGAAGATACTTGAGTGGATCAATTTTGGCCACCAGCTGAACTGAATGTGCTAGCATATAGTGCCTCAGTTTCTATGATGCAAAGATTAATGCCAAGCATGCTTTTTCTATTATACTGTAGTTCATTTCATAAGACACCAATGTCTTGCTAATGTAATAAATAAATTCCTTTTTGTTGTCATCGTGTTGCGCCAGAAGTGCCCCCAGTGATGAATCGGTTGCTAATATATATAAGATTAGTGGTTTACCCTGAATAGGTGGCATCAATATCGATGGATTTGATAGGTACTCGTTTATCTGTTGAAGATGTTGTTCACATTGCTGATCCCAGTTGTATATTATTCCTTTTCTCAACACCTTTGTGAAATGTTGAGCTTTGTCTGCTAGTTGAGAAATGAATCTTCTAATGGATTGGAGATGTCCCTATAGACTTCTCATTTGACTAATGTTCTTCGGAGGTAGCATTTCCATTATAGCCTGGACCTTCTCAGGATCAACCTTGATTCCATTCTTTGAAATGATGTAGCTAAGTAGTTTACCAGATGTCACTCTGAATGCACACTTCTTTGGATTTAATCAGAGCTTGAATTTTTCCATTCTGTCAAGTATAAGACCTAACTCTTGAATATGCGTTGATCTTTTCATAGTCTTCACTAGGATGTCATCAACATAATCTTCCATATTCTTATGCATCATGTCATGAAAGATAGTTGTAACTACTATTTGATAGGTCGCCCCTACGTTCTTTAGCCCAAATGGCATAACGTTCCAGCAAAAGGTTCCCCATGCACAAGTGAAGGCTGTCTTTTCTTGATCTCCAGGAGCTATTTTGATTTGATTATATCTAGAGAATCCATCCATTAGTGAGTACATTTCATACCAAGTAGTCATGTCGACTATCATATCAATATTTGGTAATGGAAAGTCATCTTTCGGACATGCTTTGTTAAGATCTCTGAAGTCAGTGCAAACTCTAATAGATTTGTCTGCCTTTGACATCGGTACTATGTTTGAAATCCATTTGGCATAATATATAGCTCTAATGAATCCAGCTTTGAGTAGTTTTTCTAGTTCAGCTTTGACCAATAACGCTACATGCGGGTGCATCTTACGGAGTTTTTTCTTAACTGGTTTTACTCCTAGTGTGATTGAGAGATGGTGCATAATGAGATCAGGATCCAAGCCTGGCATATCAGAGTATGTCCATGCAAAGTTTATTTTCTTTTCTAAGAATAGCTAAGTGAATTCCTTCAATTCTTCTGCTGATAGTGATTGAGCTACATGAATGATATGCGATGTCTCTTGACTCCCAATGTTCACTGTTTGAGTTGGCTCGATCAATATGGAGGACCTTTCCTGAAAATGATTTGGCAGTATATCAAGCATCTCACCTTTAGGCGCCTCAGAGAGGTTTTCACCTTTAGGTACATCCTTTATTTTCTCATTTTTAGATTCTGACACTGCCACAATGTGGTTTTCACCATCAGATCTTTTATTTTTATTTTTCTTGTTTTTGCGACTAAGATACTTGATATCCGCTTCAGTCATATTTTCACTCTGTTCACTGGTGGAAGAGTCTATAGGTTTGAATGCATTGAGATAATAGGATAATGTATAGTCATTGGCAAAAGTAGGTATATCCATGGGTTGGTTCTATAAAGTACAGTCAATCAATTCAGGATGTACTAAGGATAAATTTTGGATAGGTTCAAGAGCGTTCACGGTATTGTTATCACAACTACGGATCGAAAAGTCAAGTTCTAGAATGATACCTTGCATAAGTCTCTTAAGACTAGGAAGAGTCAAATCATGATTATTAAAGTTCATGTTAATATTTAATTGATCTAATCCAATAGACATACTTGTAACGTCGTTTACTATGCCAGACTAGACTTCATGTCGTGGTTTAACAACAATAAGACTAGAAGGTAACTTTTCATTGTTTGTATCAGATGATTCAAAATTTGAGGCTGAGTGGATATCATCATGAATAGGACTGTCATCAGAGCCATCAAATCATTAGAGTCATCGGATGAAGTTTCCAAGGCTCTTTCAGGTGTTTTAGTAAGCATATGTATGGTATCAATACCAAAATCTTTAATGCTACAAGTTCCTTCATGTTGTGGTTCATTTGTCATTTGTATCTAACACACCTGTTGACATGATCTTATTGTTTCAGTGATTTGTTGTTGTCTACTCCATTCAGCTTCTTCTAGACTAATAACTAGTTCTTGTTCTGTAGCTTCCAAGTCTTCTTGTGTAGTGCTATACCTGATTTGTTATGTTTCAGGATAAGGGCACATAGATGAGAAGCTTTCTGGTATTTTTCCTTCCTTCAATCCTTGTTCATAATTTGCTTGTCTCTTTTGCCTAATTTCTTGTATTTCCTTCTCTAGTTTTATGCACATCAGCTCTTGAGTATCATCTATGACACCACTAGACTCTTCTGGAGTTTATGTAGTGGATGTGTCTGAAAGATAGTCAGGACCCCATTCATACTCGTTTGAGTCAGTCTCAGAATCGTCTACCTGCTACCTGTAGTATATGTGATTGAAACTTTTAATGGTGCAAACAATTCTCTAATTCTTACTACTTCATCTCTTATATCCTCAGGAACCTAAACTTCTTGTATTATCATAGCTGATACCGTCTGTAAAGCGGAAAATTGAACCCTAGGTGTTCCCCCACTCCAAGGAGAGAGAAAGGAGGTCACTAGGATTGACAATTTTCACTTAGGAGAGACTTTACATTCAAAAGAGGGGTTGAAACTCACAAGATCCAATCCCACACAATGCAAGATTGAATTCTAAATGAGTTTCAAGGGTTGAGATAGCAAGGATACCCTCTTTTGTAAAGAATGTAGATAGAAGGATTGAACTAGGAGTGTATGTGAATGTAGGAAACATTCGCTTGTAGACGGAGATAGAGACACGGGATGAAGCTACGGACCTGAAATTAGCAATAAAATGTCAAGACGATGTTGTCCTGCAAGTTTGAGCTAAAGTTGACCGGACGATGGCGCCCGGAGTGCACACGGTCCTCCAAAAAATCCGCGAAACGAAGGGGGATCTGTTCGTCTCTGCACAAGGATTCCAGATCTTCAATTACAGCCGCGTACCTGCAACCTACACACAGAAAAGAGAGGACAATTGGGGGGTTAAGGATTAGGGGTTTTCCTTCAGGTCAAACCCCAGTTTTGGAATTAACCAAGAAATGAGAATGTTGTAAATGTAGATGTTTGTAATGTAATCAAGTACTGATACCTTGTTGTAAGAATGTTTGTATTCTTACATGCAAAGGTGTAATGATGTTGTATGTTGTAGGTGATCTCCTCTTCAATGGTTGAATCCTTGTCTTGAATGCAACACCTAGCCTTGAATGGAGACCTAGAATGCTCAATTGCTTGAAGGAATGTTTGAATGTTTGAATGTTTGAATGTTTGAATGTTTGCCTATCGCTTCCACCTCTTGCACACATATGTTTTTCCTCCTCTTTTTTCTGGGAGGGGAAATGTAGTTTATATACTTATCAATTAGGGTTAGGAGACTGATTTTTCCAACCTTAGGCCGTCCTAGGAGCATTATTTTCCAAATTGCAAACTTGAAGACCCGATGCCCAACAAGAGACCGGGCCCAAAATAGGGCTAGGGACCAGGGCGCTGGGCGCCATGGTCCCACCTCCTGGGATAGTAGGGTGCAAGGAGGATCAGGCCAAGGTGCAGAAAATGCAGTTTTTGATGTCGTAAAAAGGTTTCGGGGTCTCCATTCAGGTTCAACGTTGCGCCGCCATCGTGAAGACCCAAATGCAGTTGAAATTGCAAGTGTCACAATTTTACAACGCTACACCATCGAAGCTTGAGCACTGACTATATCTTCTTTCTTGACTGTTGATTCCTCTCTCTCTTGTCTACACTCTACTTTTGTTTGTTTAGTGTCTGCTTTGTGTAATGTTAAAGGTGATATCCTTTTTGGGCACTTAGACTTAGAAACATGTTTTTGGTCTGATGTCTTTTTTGGATTGCATCCCAATCCAGCCTTATCATTTGTGGATTTGGTTTGTAGATGAATTGGTTCAGTAATACCTTCCTTTTGTTTGCCCAGAGGACCAGTGCTTGAGTATCCCATACGTTGAATCATTTTATAGCCAAGACCATATTGGTTTGAGGAAATCTCACAGTGTCATACCTCCTCATTTTGACTATCTTCCTTAAAGAGCCAGTTAAGAACAGCATCTTCTCCAATTTCATCCACCAAGGAGGTAGAAGATTGTACAAAGAGACCATCATATATGGTATTCGCATCTGAAGTTTGTGTTCTCATAGCCTCTGAAAGCTTGCCCAACTGTTTTGGCGATGGAGGGAGAGAAACTAATGAAAGTACTGGTTCTATCTTGTAGCCATCCATGTCGGTATTTGTAATCTTCAATTTATTTTCTAAGTCTTTCATCAATGTTTTTGGATCTTCATTTGGAGAGGCTACCGTATTATGAGGCACAAAAGTATCTGCACCTTTTGTCAATGCATTACATATGACATTTCTATCAGTAGGAATACTGACTTCAGCTCCATTATAAGGAAACTTTAAGCATTGATGATATGTTGACGGTACTACCTTCATTTCATGAATCCATGACCTGCCTAGTAAAATATTGTATGACAATGGAATATCAAGAACCTGGAAAAGGACATCTCTCTCTACTAGTCCTACTCTGATTGGTAATGATACCAAACCTTTGGAGGTCCTCCCTTCCTCATCATAGGCTTTAATTATTATTTTCTTGCCTAGATCAATGATATTTTCAGAGAATCTTAGTTGTGTAAGCAGATGGTAAGTACAGATATTCAACCCTGCGCCTCCATCTATCAAAACACATTTGACTCTATGTTTGTGGATCATGGCCTCAATATGTAATGGTTGGTTATGTGGATGATTTAATGAATTGTCATCTTCTTTAGAGAAGGTTAAATAGTGAGGTGAAGTCGGATGACCCACCATAGACTGAAACCGATCAATGTCTAAATCTTTTGGAATGTTGGTAGAGAGAAATGCTTTGTCTAGGATTTCCTTGTGAGTAGATGAGAGTTGTAGCAATTCAAAAATTGAAATTTGAGCATTTGTCCTTTTTAATTGTTCAACTACGCTGTATCCAGAGGATGATGACGAAGTTAACCTTTTAAATTTGTCCAAGGTTGATTCATTTTGTTTATTTGGTAAGGCTATTGGGTTTGATGTTTCTTGAGCTGGAGTGGAAGAACTAGCTCCTTGGAGAGTGACTTTCTTTTTAGATTGGGTCAGAGCTCTTGCATATCCTGATTCATTTGGTTTATCTTGAACTATAATCACATTGCAATACTCCAAGTGTGAAGGC
Organism: Cryptomeria japonica; assembly: GCF_030272615.1. Lineage (NCBI taxonomy): Eukaryota > Viridiplantae > Streptophyta > Pinopsida > Cupressales > Cupressaceae > Cryptomeria > Cryptomeria japonica. The sequence goes on along the minus strand of NC_081411.1, from coordinate 582,738,231 downwards.
TCAATCATGTTGATAACGTTGTCCTGGCTGGCATAAGTATAATTTACCTTGGCACCTCCTTTATTCTTTGAGGAATCACCTTGTTCATAAATAGGCAAAGGCTCCTTAAATGCTTTATGATCAGCATTGGTTGGATGATTCCCAACAACAACTTTACCAGCGTCTATGAGATCTTGAATCTCATGTTTTAACTTCATGCAATTGTTTATGTTATGACCCTTATTCTGATGGAAGTCACAGTATTCATTTTCTCTCCACCATCTTGGTTTGACATCTGGATCATATGGTCTAGAGTTATCTGGTAGTGTTATCAAGTTGTTTGCCAATAGATTTTTGAAAGTGGATTCATATGATTCTTCAAGAGGAGTAAAATGACACTTAGGTTTGGAAAGCTAAGGCTTTTCTTTGAACCATTCCTTTGTTTTCTTTGGCAGATTCTCTGCTGCAATCTCAGCAGCTTTAAGTGCTTGTGTGCCACTAGCCAAGTTGAATATTGTGGATTTTGAGTTGGTTTTGACAATGTCTACTACTCCATTATTAGCAACATTATTGTTGTTGTCTTTGGCAAATTTCCAATACTTGTTCTTCTCTTTAGAGCCAGATCTCATTTGTGTTTCTTTCCAAGGCGTGATCTCGTTTGTGTTTCTTTATGAGCACATCTTCCATTTGAATGGTATTATCGACCATTTTGTTAAATGATGGGTGTACTTGCATTTGTATACTATATTTCAGTTCGAGGACCAAGTTATTGACAAATATATCCATTTTCTTAGAGTCTTGAATAGGGCATGGGTACCTAGAAAATATCTTTCTCTAGCGTTGGAGAAAAGTAAGAAGAGGTTCCCCTATTTTCTGTTGAGTATTACAAAGATCAATCATAGTCATAGGATGTCGAATGTTGTATGATTATTGTTGTAAAAATAGTTGGATTAGTTCTTCAAATGTTTTTATTCCTTTGGGTAGACTTGAGAACCATTCCATTGCTTGACCCCCTAAGCTCCTTGGGAAGAGACGCATGAGGTACGTTTGATCATGCATGAACTCCATACAAGCAGCACTAAATTCCCTAACATGATCTTGAGGATCTGAGGTACCATCATATTTGTCAAATTTTGGGATTTCCACTCATGGAGGAAATGGAGGCATGTGTAGATTCTTGTCAAATGGAAAGGGACATATTGTTTCCAGAGAATATTGTTTTGGGGACTTGTCCTTATTCTTCAGTTCCGTGATCTCAGTTTTCAAGGCTAGTAATTGTTTGTGTACCATGAGTATAGGTGAGTCTTCCTTTTTAGTAACAAGTGTTTGGGCATCATATCCAATAGGAAGTTTGGCACCTTGCTTTGCTAGTTCTAAGAAATAGTCTTCCTTCTCTCGGGTCATGATAGTCTTCATCATTTTTCTAAAGTCTTTGTCTTTCTGACAGTCAAGGATTTCTTTTTCTGGAGGTTCAGCATCTTCGTCAGTCTCACTTGATGATGTGGAGTCATTATGATTTTTGGGAATATTACAGTTATTTTTGTTTCCATCATTGTATTTTGTCTCATGTATGGTGGGAGATTCGAGTTCATCAAAAATTGGTCTACCTGATGACGACGGCATGTCAGTGAGTGGATCCTTCACAGAGAACAGATTATCTTAATATTTGAAGGGTTGTTCTTTGCCTTTGGCTTCTTTCTTACAAGAACTCCTGGTTTGAATAGGCATTTTTATGGATTAGTGTGACCTAAGGATGTTTGTGCTGTAGAGGTCAAGATCAATTTCAGAGCTATTTTGTTCTGTTTAGAATATTGTTTGGGAGAAACAACTGAGATTAAGTCTGGTTTCAGGAATGATCTATCCTATATAAGACGTTATCTAACTTGATTCTAAGTGTAGTGTAAGATTCAGTCTGGTTTCAGGAGCGATCTATCCTATATAAGATGTTATCTAAGTGACTAAAATTTGATAGGTAGTTGATTGAACTAGCTGAAAGGTGATTGACCAAATCGTGCAACACAAATGGCAGAGGTACACTATCTTGATCTGTTTATGCTCAGGAAAATTGATAACCAGTATTATGTTCACTGTAAGGTATTTTTAAGCAAGTTTAACTGTTCTGTTCTGACAAAACCAGAGACTCGTACGACAGGATTTTTTGGATCGGATGACAATTTAGCAGCTACAGGACGACAATAGTTCTATTTCGTATGAGTTGCTACCTCGTACCATACGCTAGATGGGTATGTGCAGGATGACAAAAGACTCAGAGCAGTTTTGTCTCGTACGAGAGAGGATACAGTGCAGGATGACAGAATTTCAGATTCGTATGACACAAGATCTAGTGCAGGACGACAAATCAATAGGCTCGTACGACATAGGACTTGGTATAGCACGATAATTTAGCAGACTCACATGACTGTTCACAGGGTAAAGACTACAAATTCTAATTTTTCTAACTACTGAGTATGACAACTGAGTATGACCAATTCTGAGAGACTGATTTTGACTAGGATAGACTAGTTTCTGACATGGACAGAGTTTCAACTTAAGATGGACTAATTTCTGACACGGACAGAGTTTAAACTTAGGATGGGCTAATTTCTAACACAGACAGAGTTTCAACTTAGGATGGACTAATTTCTGACACGGATAGAGTTTCGACTTAAAATGGACTAGTTTCTGACACAGACAAAGTTTCAAATCACTGAGTTGTTTCTTGTCTTTTCCAATTTTTGGTATTTCAATTTTTTGCTTCAGGGATGAAAACACAGAAAACAAGTAGTATGTATAGTGACTCAAATCACGGCATGCAAACCCTAAGGAATTTGGTGAGGAAAGAAAACCTTTGCTTGTAGACTCAGTTACAAACCCAATAGCTAATCAGAATACGACCGCTGAGTCTCATGCAATGGATTCTCAATGCCATATTATCTGACTCCAAATGCTAATGGGGGCACGAAATGACAAGTATCTTGGGAGAGTTACTATCTCTCTTGAACAAAGATTATCTCCCTTTCGGAGGTGAACTAGGTAGCTTCTAATTTTGAATTGGATTTAGTCAGGGATCTGTTCGACGCGTTGAGGTATAAACTCAATTAAGAGGTCTCCCGGCCTTGAAAACCAAGGTTTAATATACCCAAAGGTATGGAGGAGAGCTATTCCCGAGCATTGTCGTTGACTTGATTTTCATCAAATCATGTTTATTTTATAGTGGGTTGGAGTACTTGGCGTCTAGCTGTTCCCACTTAGGTCATTCCCCTCTCACTGACCGTAAAGGCTATAGAGTTATTAGCTCCTCTAGAGGGCAAACCTGCTAAAGATGTTGCAATCAATCTTAAGAAAGCACTTCAAGGGTTTGGATTTCTGATTATCTAAAATAAGACAAGAGCATACTCTCCTACCTCTCAGATTTTTCTAACACACAAAAGTCAAATTTTGTTCATTAACCAGATAGCAAGTTAGGTGCCTAAAAATGAATTTAAAGAATACACAATGTTTAGTCGATTCTCCTCAGGCAACCTGCAAAGACAACGAATCAGTAGTCATATTGTCTTTGTGTGACAAGCATATTCTTCGACAAGCGTTCTGCAAAAACTAGTTAGGTTGTGAAAAATTCTAAGATAGACAGATAAACAGTCAGGGTCAGTCATTAGAATAATCAAAAAAATGAGAAAATCATGAAACTTGCCTTTTTACCAGAAAATACAGAATCGTACGATAGACTCCTGACTCGTACGAGATAGGATGCAGTATCGTACAAAATAAGATCGTTGATGATGTATGCTCATACGACAGAGGATTTCTCCTCATATGACAAAAGATTTTCTCATATGATAGGATATTGTAGTTCGTACGATACCTACGGTTTATCGTTTCAGCCTGTGAAAATTGTCGTACGAGATGACGCAAAGCTGTACGACCGAAAATCTGAAAAGTCAAAAAACCTAAAAAATAAAAAAAATAAAAAAATCAATCTTGGAGGCCAAAAAAAAGTAGTCTTCTGCCCCACAGTGGGCACCCGAGATGTGTGTGTGAAAAACTAAACCTGTAGCTGCAAGCACAACACTTCAATTAAGTCATTATATGCATGGTTAATAATCAATAATCAATAAGTAAAAAAACCATAACAAAGCGACTAATTGCCTTCTAAAAGATGGGAGTATAAGATTGCTCTCAAATTGTTATAAGCAATACCAATGACTAGACTACACCAAGATGAAGGATTTAATCTATATGATATTAAGCTATATGGATGCAAGATGGATGAATAATTCAAGCAAATAATCAATTCAAGCAATGATAGATGCAAGCAATAATGGATGTAAAAATAATCTAACAAACACAATAATCTTCAATGACTCCAAAGAGAAATTAGTGTAATAATAATCTCCAAGCGTGTTCTCAAAAATCTCTGGGGTAAATTGGAATGAGAGCTGGAGACTGAATTTATAGAGAATTGCAAGAGGGATGATGAAAAAGCTCAATTTAGAACTAATTGAAAATAATTGAGAAATCAAGTTGAGTTAACCTTGAGATAGATTCCAATTATAGTTTAATTGAAATGCATTCAAATTAGAAGTCCAAGTTGCATTGGAAAATAATAATAAATTAATTCCATGCATATATGATAAAAAGAGATAATTACATGCATATATTTGATTTATTCAAGAAAAAGGTCTTTTCAATGAAACTGAACTTCTTTTTCTGAAAAGCTTTGAGTTCCAATTTTAGAGAATAATTCAATAATTCAATTTAATTGCTTTTCTGATTTCAAGTTCCAAATTTAGAAAAAGAAATAATATCTCAAGTTTGATTTCTCTCTCAATTGAATTCTTTTTTTGTTTTAATTCAATTCAACTCTTTGTTTTGTAATTAATTCATCTTTTGTAATAAATTAATTCCTTTTGCATGATTAAATGGCAAATTTATTAATTAATTAAATATGCAAGGATATTTAATAAATTAAAATAGAATAATTGATCAAAATGATATTCTTGGAAATGATTCAATTAATTAAATACATATTTAATTAATAATGAGTAATTGATTTGTCATGTGATATTTGATGATTAAAGAATTAATAATGTGCTCAAGATTGATTTAATTGCCTTTGGTTAGGACCTTGGTGATGTTGTCGAGATTAGGGGCCCATGGTTTAGATGACCATTTTTAGGGTATTACAGCTATCAGCTTCGCTCTCTGACATTTTATTCAAGATAGAGGCTTCTATCTCGGAGGTGGCTCTGTCATACATTCATAAGAATTTGGAGAATTTGACATCCTTCTCTCATTGGGATGGTAGGATTACAAGGACCTGGAAATCTCTCTCTGCCATCCCTTCTCATGGGTCTATCGCAAAGATCTTGTTACTATTAATAAGAGACTTGCTGCTAGATGGGATCCTCCTCCTTTGGGCCATTTCAAGCTTCATTTTGATGGAGCTTCTAGGGGTAACCCAGGGTTGGCTGGGGCTGGTATGGCTATTTTTTACCACAATGCAGTCTTAATAGCTGCTCAATGTCATGCCCTTGGTTCCCAGTCAAACAATTTTGCTGAATGCCAAGCTGTGTCCCTAGGGATTGATTTGTATATCTCTTTAGGGATTAAAAACTTATTAATTCAGGGGGATTCTATGGTCATTATTCAGAGTGTTTTGAGCAGTAAGAGCAATTGTTGGCATTTGAAGTACATATTAGATCATATTTTGGAGAAGTTGTCATTCTTTGATACATTCTCATTATATCATTGTTTTATAGAACTGAATAAGCTTACAGATTTTTTGGCTAATATGGAAATTGACACCGATGCTCATATTAAGTATGTGGAGGCAAGTGGCATTCCTCAAGATATTCTTCTTGGGTATATGATTTAATCTAAGCGTTTAAGGTAATTGTTTTGGGTTTATCTACTTCCATTATCTCTTGAGGTATTCATATTATCCTTTACTCTGATCAGATTTTATTTGCACCACATGTGTAGATAGGAGGATGATAGGCTCTATTATGTTTTTGTTTACATATGGTGTGTTCTTACAATTTTGCATCTGGGCTAGATGATGGTGTGTCTATCTAATGAGGTTTGGTTAGCAGGTAAATTGCAGTTTGCAAATCATTCTAAATATCAATTTAAATTCGGTTGAGGTAAGGGTTCTCGGGTATTTGATCTAATCTAAGGGTTTAAGGTAATTCATTTGGGTCTATCTGTTTCTATTATCTCTTGAGGTATTCATGTTATCCTTTACTCTGATCAGATTTTATTTGTACCACATGTGTAGATAGGAGGATGACAAGATATATTATGTTTTTGTTTACATATGGTGTGTTCTTAAAATTTGCTTCTGGGCTAGATGATGGTGTGTATATCCCATGAGGTATGGTTAGCAGGTAAATTGCAGTTTTTGCCAAATGTGCAAATCATTCTAAAGACAAATTTAAATACTATCGAGGTAAGGGATATTCCTCAAGGTTATAGGGAAGGCAATGGGATGTCTTGTCTCTGGTTAAAAGGTTGTCTGCCTTCCTTGATTGGTTAGGTTCATCCTCTTTTTTTCACTTTATGGATGACTTTGTATGTGCCTTTTTTCTGATGTAGAAACCATAATTCTACTTTAAGTATCAGTCATTTATAAAGCCATTTATAGGGTGAGGATGTGGCTATTCATGATATTTTCAAGGGTGGCGACATGAGTGTGTTTTGAGCATTTTTTGTTTTGAGTCCTTCATAGGTTGTGGCATGCTTGTAACTCTTTATATGTGTAGTACGTTCCTGGGCTATTATTATTTGTTAAAGTTTTTGTACTGCATCATTGGCTGCCTTGTGTGAGTTTTTGGCCATGGCAGATTTGGTTTTATGCGATAATCATTGTTTGAGGGTGGCATCCTCTCCTTCTGGATATTCATTTATGGTTTTCAGTTTAAGGGTTGTTAACCCATGCGAAATGTTTAAATCAATGAAGGTTGCAATGGATATTTTGCATTGCTATCCTCGTCATTATGGGAAGTTAAGGGCAACTTTCTCATTTATATTTTCATATGTTGTCTTGTTTTGTTATGAATTTAGCAGCATTTTACATTTTATGCTTCCGTGGTTTTTTTTTTTTGGAGCTCTTCCTCCTGCAAATGTCATCTTCTCTGACCACTAGGACATACAGAGTGTTTCTAGAAGCTGGAATATCAGAGGAAGAGAATGTGGATCATTCTATCAAGCTTGGTAAGGTCTTTAATTTGTTTTCTCCTGCGGTGGATTTTGAATTCCGTAGATTTCTGGGGTGTTGATGGTTGGAAATTTGCCCTCATATTTCTTATGCTGAGATTCTATCTCGGTTTGTTACAATTTTTTATGATGGTTTACTCGATGATGATTTGGTCTGCCTCTTGGTTTCCACATTCATTTTTCTGACAGTATGTAATTGGGACTTGGTTTCTTTTGCATTGGTTGATTATCGTTTTGATGTGGGGTCTTTTATTATGGTGGGTTTCTTCCTCATCATGAGCTCATGGTTAATGGTTGGTCTGGTCAATTATTGCATGAATTAAGAATGGGATTGATATGTGATTCCATGGAAGACACACGAGCTTCTATGGATTTTCTGTTGTATCTGGCTCCTGATCAGTATGTGGATAAAGCTTGGGTCATTTTTGAGGCCTTGCACTCGTTGATCACTTTGGGCTTTTTGTTCTCTGCTCCTGCTTGTTTGGCTTTTCCTCTAAGGGTTATTCCTCCTCTGGTCTCAGCTCATGATCCTCCGGAGGAGAGCACTAGCTCTTGGTTTTTAGATATCTGACTATTTTTTAGAGTTGGTGGAATGGTTTTTGTTGATGCAGATTTGGAGATTCTTTGGCTACAATTATGATCGAGTGTTTCAATATGGTTTTGGTGGGAACTTATACATTACTATTATCTCCTTGGTGGTCCTTCATGTAATCCTGATGCCATTTTTGTTCAGCCCTTTACTTGGCGACAGTCTGGTTTTTTGTAAATGTCCTATGGGACCCTTGTTTAATTTTTAGAGGTAGGGGGTTGGGTGATCTGACTGGACAACAACAAATGATGTAACGGTAGTGCCTAGTTTTTTATTTTTTGAAGGCTACAATTGGAGGTTTTCTTGCAGGTTCTTTCCTGTCGGTATGCCTTGTTTGAACCCAATGTAAACATTTTTATGAATAATATATAAGTTTAGTGGATTCTCCACTTTTACCAAAATAAAAATTATTTTGGGAATATTTCACATTATATTTTTGCCCTAAATTTAAAAGTTTTATATTATAAAGAAATGATACATATATCTCTTTTAAGGCAGATTTATTGTTTTTAAATATTTGCCTTAGGGATTACATTATTAAAGATTCTATTTTTAATATATCCCTAATGTAAATATTTTTATTTATCAATAAACTAACTTTGTCATTTTTTGTGCAAGATGTTACACAGGGGAAAAATTAAATTTCTAGGCACATTAAGGAGCGGGGAGTATTCCTTATCCAAGAATAATATTTTAATATTCTATTTTGAGATGAGATTTTGGGAAGATAATGAATATTTAAAGATTTGTGGAGGAACTTCATCAAGGAAGAAAATAAAAGAACATTATTAAAGCATTTCTTTAGTCTGATTTTAGGGTTATTACTTGTAATTATTTTTCAAACCAAAGGGTGTGTCCTTTCATATATGCCTTTTCATGGACATACTTAGAGGGAGTAATTTTGTTTGGGGTAGGAGACATTTTGATAGAACATCATGCTGCTGTAAGGACTAAAAGTCATTTGTATTAGGAAAGTCTATAGGAAGAAAAAGTATCATTTTGTGCAAGCAAATTGTAATGAAGTATCTCCAAGTGTAACTTTTGTGTGTTGTCATTTCTCAGAGATTAGTATACAAGGTTCATTGTTTCTACTTCCAATATAGTGTATACTTTTGCATTGATGAAATATTCTTTGTCCTCTTGATAAATTTGTTTAAGGTTTTGCTATAATGTGAATCACATGTTGTTACATTAAATGTGAGATTGGGTACTTATTGTTTATGTGACACATATTGAACCTTTATAGTGATGATTAACATTGTCTCCTGAGTTGATAAAGTTATTTGTCCACAAAGTATCATATATATTCTTGGATAGAGGCACTGGTATGTTATTCATTCTCTGAGATTCTGATTTGATACCCATAAGGTCCTTGAGAGAGAAACATTCTTCTAAAGCCTTTTGAACTAATCTATTGCATATTTCTTGTATGTCCTAAAAGAATTTTATTTCCAAAATACAACAATCTTTATACACAATTATCTTTACATTCAGTTTTCAATTTCAAAAGCATTCAAATAAAAACACTCAGCAGTAGCAGGAAATTATTGCCATTCTTGCAAAGAGCTATCTTAGCAAAGTTTAAATCCACTTTAAATAACTCTTGTTGTGCTTGAGAGGGGGAGGTATACCCACCTAGGTTCAGTGGAGCCTAAAGTGTAGAGGGATTTAGTCTTTGACTATCCCTGTTCGTTGGCCAAGGTTGATTGGATTGCTTGAGGATTTGGCAAGTCTTTAGGTTTTCCAATCTGTGGTTTTGGGCACCAACAAGTCCCACTAAAATTTCTTGAAATTGTAACCAATGCAAGTGTCGGCCTTCACATTTTCAAAATTGATCTCAATTTGGGTAGTTGACCATTTTATGTTGGACTAAACTTGAAAATAACCTTGTGATCCCTATGTAAAGCACATCTTCTATCATTTGTAAGGGTTAATAGATTCTAAGAGAATCCGAGTATTCCGAATATGAGTATTGAACACATAGAATACCAAAATAAAACATTCTAAATTTAAGTATGATTTCATGTTTGTGATTTATGTTTACCATGTTATTATACTAACAATTGCAAGAATCATCCAAAGAGAATTGCATCATCACCTTTATGTGAGACTACATGAGAGGATTTCATACCTAAGGTATAATCATTTTATTGCAATATTTCCATTATTGTTTAGCCTCAATCCTTATTCATACAAACTTATTCATCCATAAAAACATCAGATTCAACCTCGGTAACATATATCAGTCATAGAATAAAAGTTGTCAAACATGCAAACTCAAAAGCATATGAACAATATAAACCTCATAACACCAGATTTAACATGGAAACCCAAATAGGGAAAAACCATTGTGGGATTTCGGACCCACTAAGAAATATACTCTTCTAGAGTATGCTCAGTTAAAAGCCAATCCTGTTAAAGATTACAAAACACATTGCTAAATGTGACCCGGTTAAGAGATTTCCCTTAGATCTATTAGGATCTTCACTTTGTTAGAAGTGACCTTGTCAGAGGATTTCAAACACTCTTTTAGAATGTCACCTTGTTAGAGGGTTTACATATAAGACTGTTAAGTCCACTCGGTTAAGAGATTTCCTGTTACTTCCACAAGCTAACAGTAATACAATCTATCTACAACTTTACATCTAAAATGCTAAAGCAGATTCTTATTTGTTCAGCACAATCTAGAGATAGAACTAATCTTGTCTATCTACTGGGCATCAATACTCTATTATTCTAACAGGTCTTCAAGCTTCTATGCTTAGTAATCACTATGTAGCATCCCTGTGCATACACTTGCCCGCATTCACTATTTATCAACAATTTCCTATTTATAAACAATCATCTAACCACTTAATCTCCTTGATCACATTTCCCATGATCAATCATAGCCATCAGATCTTCAATATTATCCAGGTTCATTGTATCTTACGATCTGAAAAATGTTTTACCTTGCCTCAAAACTTGTACAATCATCTTGGAACTTGTGTTAGGGTAATGCGGTTCAATCTGAGCTATAGATCTTCTTGCCAACCTTCCATTGCCTTAGATTTGTTAACAAACTTCTTCCACAGCTTGCCAATCATTGATCTTCTCCAGCTCATCAACTTCTTTCATTAAATATCACATGTAAACATTTAATGCATTCTGTTATAGCTTGGTTACAACTCAGTGAATACTAAACTTTACTCGGTAGACATTTTGTCTTCATTAACCGACTGCCATAACCTTAGGGTTTATCGACTAGGTTCCTTTCCTGATAACATAGTGTAGTATTAACCTTTACATTTTACAACATATGTATGATGTTAAAACAATCTAAAACATCAAGATCTCATCATTGTCTGACTCGGTAGAGTTGCCCATTGAATAACTTATCCCTTTATTCATCATATTCTTTCCTGTGTCTTTACCAACTTCTTTATAATCTTCATATCATATTTCTTAAGATATGGCAACATCATACTGAATTAGAAAATCAATTTCTTGACATCAATGAAAAAATAATAATATCAAGACAATAAAACATCTCTAATCAGTTATGTCCATAATCATCAACAACCTTCTCAATATCCTTGTTAGATTACCAACAATCTCCCCCTTTGGCATTGATGGCAAAACCAATTGATTTGACTGTTAAGAATTTGTATTGATGTGATTCTGAAATGCTGAAATTCTCTCCCCCATACATCAGACTTATCTTCTAGTTTTCTCTCAATCTTCTCAGGTCTTCTCCTCCTTTAGTCTCCTCCCCCTTGGGTAGTCTTCTCCCCCATTGACAACAATGCCAAAAAGAAAAGAACTAAAACATAAGTTGTTTCTATAAGAATTTATTCCCTACTGATGTGTATCAACTGAGTCTTGGTCAGAGCATTTGATTACAATTCCTATTCCCTGTATCATTTTCTATATTATCCCAATACTGTTCCAGTACACTTTCAGAAAAACATTCTTAAAGTGTATCACTCCAACATCATCTCCCTAAAAGATATTCAATAGATTCATCGAAGTGATGCTTTCACTGAACTCGGTCAGTGAGTAAGAGATAGGGGTAGGACCCCTACCTTACTTCTGAGATATTCAAAAGTGTCCTTTGGTAGTGGCTTGGTGAAGATATCAGCTATTTGTTCCTTTGTGTTAACATATTCCAACACCACTTTATTTTCATGATCTTCTTCTCTAAGATAATGGTATTTGATAGATATGTGCTTTGTCTTAGAGTGCATAACAGGGTTCTTTGAAATATTAATGGCACTAGTATTGTCACAAAATATAGTTACTGGCTCGGTAACTTTCTCATTTATACCTTCCAACAATTGTTTGATCCATGCAATGTTGGTACAATTTAGTGCTGCAGCAACATATTCAGCTTTGGTTGTTGACTAAGAAACACATCCTTGTTTCTTGCTAAGACAACTTACTAGTCTTTCTCCTAAGAAGAAAGCTCCTCCACTTGTGCTTTTTCTGTCATCAATGTTGCCTGCCCAATCAGCATCAGTATAGACTTTCAAATCAAAATCATTTCCTTTCTGATATACTAAGCCATAATCTTCAGTGCCTTTCAAGTATCTGAAAATTCTTTTGATTGTTGTCATGTGTATTTCCTTAGGATCTGCAGAGAATCTTGCAACAATACCTACCGCATGTGCTATATCAGGCCTATTGTGAACAACATATTGTAGTTTTCCAATCATGGATCGGTAGAGTGTCTCATCAACAAATGCAGATTCATCATTCTTTGATAGCTTGCAGTTTGTAGTCATAGGAGTACTTACTGGCTTTGAATCCTCCATTCCAAATTTCTTCAAGATTTCCTTTATGTATTTAGATTGAGTAATAAAAATTTCATTTTTCAGTTGCAGTATCTGTAAGCCTATAAAATACTTTATCTCACAGATTAATGACATCTCAAATTCTTTGCTTATTTCATTACCAAAGTTTTTGCATAAAGAGTCATTTCCACGAAATATAATATCATCAACAAATATGGCTGAGATTAGTATTCCATTTTCATCATTCTTCATGTACATGTTGTTGTTCTCACTTATCCTTATAAAACCAATCTTAATCAAATAAGAGTGCAGTCTTTCATACCATGCTCTAGGTGCTTGTTTCAGACCATATAAAGCTTTGTTCAATTTACATACCTGATCTTTATTATTATCTTCAACAAATCCTTCAAATTGTTCAATGAAAACTTCTTCTTCTAATATTCCATTCAGAAATGCAGATTTGACATCCATTTGATATACCTTGAAGTTTTTGAAAGTAGCATATGCCAACAATGTTTTAACTCCTTCAAGTCTGGCAATAGGTGCAAAAGTCTCACCATAATCAATTCCTTCTTCTTGGGCATAACCTTTGCAAACCAATCTTGCTTTGTTCTGAATGAACTCTCCTTTCTCATTTAGCTTGTTTCTGAAGATCCACTTTGTACCGATTACATTTTTGTCCTTAGGTCTTGGGACTAGTGTCCATGTGTCATTTTTCTTGATTTGATCAATCTCTTCAGTCATAGCATTTATCCAATCTTCACTATTAAATGCCTCTTTCACTATTCTTGGTTCAAATTTAGATATCAAACATGTGTTCTGTCTCAGTTTGTTCCTTGTCATCACTGGATCATCCTTATCTCCTATAATCTGACTTGGTGCATGATGTCTTCTAACATATTTGGCTAATATAGGCTCGGTAGGCTCTGTATGATCCTCTTCATCACTCGGTAACTAGATATCTTCCTCATTTCCTTCAATAGTTATCTTGGTAGGACTTTTTGGTTGCACATAGACAAATTCATCATAGTCTTCTGGTTCTTTGGAATTCCTGTCATCAGTTCTTTCTACAAATTCATCAATTTTCACATTTGTACTTTATACTATTTTGTTAGATGATTTGATCAGACATTTAAATGCTTTGCTTCTAGAGGAATATCCTAGAAATGTTCCTTCTTCACTTTTCTAATCAAACTTGCCATTTCTATCATCTTTATGAACATAGCATTTGCTTCCAAAGATCTTAAAATAACTTACATTAGGTTTCTTGCCATACCAAATTTCATAAGTTGTCTTCAAAGTACCTTTCTTCAATTGAACTCGGTTCAAGGTGTAAATAGTTGTGCTTATTGCTTCTCTCCAAAATGTTTGTGGAATCTTCTTCTCAATCATCAGTGTTCTAGCACAATCCATAATAGATCTGTTTCTTCTTTCAACTATTCCATTCTGTTGTGGAGTCCTCAGTGTAGAGACTTGTCTTTTAATACCATGATCATTGCAAAATAGGTTGAACTCATCAGATGTGAACTCTCCTCCTCTATATGATCTAAGACATTTCAGTTGTCTTCCCGTTTCATTTTCAACTCTAGCCTTGTACCATTTAAACATTTGAAAAGCCTCTGATTTTTCTTTTAAAAACATTACTGACATCATCCTTGAATAATCATCCACAAATAATATGAAATACTTATCACCATAATAACTTTGAACTTTCATAGGACCACAAAGATCAGTGTGCACAAGATCTAAAATTCCCTTAGAAGTGTAGGACTTACTTGTAAAGCTGGATCTTGTCATCTTGCCCATTTGGCATCCTTGGCATATAGCATTCTCAGGTTTTTCAAGACTCGGTAGACCTCTTACTCTGTGCTTCTTACTTATCTTGATCAGATTATCAAAATTAACATGACAAAACCTTTTATGCCATAACTAGGTGTTATCAATCTTTGCATGCAAGCACTTGTTGTGAGTATAGTCAAGGTGAAATGTATTACCTTTTGTTTGTGTCCCTGTAGTAGCTAACTTTCCATTTTTGTCATGAACTTTGACAATTCCTTTCTGAAATTCTATTTGGTAACCTGTGTTGTTTAGCTATGCTACACTCAACAAATTATATTTCAAACCTTCAACCCAATAAACATCATTGCATCTTGCTTTATCAAGAAGTGTTATGGATCCTTTACCTCTTACCGGACATGGTGCATCATTACCAAATCTAACATAGCCTCCATCATAATCTTCTAACATAACAAACTTGTGTTTATCTCCTGTCATATGATGTGAGAATCCACTATCTATAATCCAAGAATCATTAGTGTTTATGTGAGATATTAGGGCTTTTTCTTCATACCTTTCTTCATCTGATCCATCCTTGTTAGCCACATAAACAACTTCCTCTGTATCAGTCTCATCTGATTTATCATCTTCAAATTCCTCATCAGCAATTAAGCAGGTCTTTCTATCTCTTCTTCTAAAGTCTCAGTGACCTCTGTAATGATTATCTTTCTGTCTGTCATCTCGGTAATCTCTCTTTTCAGTGAAATCTTTGTCAGGACAGTTAGAAGCCATATGTCCAATCTTATCATAATTGAAACATTTCAAGGGTAGTTTTCCCTTATACTTACCTTTGCCTCTTGGCAACCTTTTGGCCAATAGTGCTTCAAACTCTTCTTGCTTTCTAATTTCTTCACACATTTTGTGTACCTCCTCCATGTTCTTTTGAAATCTTTCACTTGCTCCACTATGATCTCCTCCAGAGTACTTATACTTTCTTTCATTGTAATCATTAGATTCATTCAGATGAAAAGAACTAAATGCATATTCAAATTTATTTACTGATGACCCACTGTTATCAAAATTACTTAACTCAAATGCATGTAGCTTACCAATAGTAGCATCCAAGGAAACTGGCATATTTGGTATAGACCTCAATTTATTGATTGCAGAGACTCGGATTGCATAAGCAGGTAGAAGGGTTCTTAACAACTTACTTGTCACATCCTTTTCTTCAACAATTCCTCTTGCTCCCTTGATTTGATTTACAATCTCCTTTAGTCTTGTACTGTACTGGGTTATGTTCTCACCTTTATTCATCCTCATAGATTCAATTTGTCCTCTTAGACTATCAACTTTTTCTCTTTGAACATGTTCATCTCCTCCATATACAGATATGAGCTTAGTCCACATAGCCTTCGCATCATTGCAGCCTTCTAGATCATTAAACTCAGAATCGGTCAATGCAGATGTTATTTCAATCATTGCTTGAATGTGTTCTTTCTTTGCCTTTATCTCTTCCATAGTCAATGGATAGGTGCTCGGTGCAACAAAACCATTCTCCAGATAGTATATAGCATATTCTCCAACTCCCGATAGATGTAGCTTCATCCTTTTCTACCATGTAGAGAAACTTGACTTATTCAGCTTAGGTGCATCCCTCTTATACATCTTTGGATCTTTAACTCAAGTGCCTCTAAACTTTCCTTTCGGAGTCCAAGGCTCTGATACCAATTGATAGTTCTAATACTTAATATAAGTACAGATCCAATAGCCAACAAGATGAGAGGGGGGGGGGTGAATCATACAAACTTATTCATCCATAAAAACATCATATTCAACCTCGGTAACATATATCAGTCATAGAATAAAAACTGTCAAACATGCAAACTCAAAAGCATATGAACAATATAAACCTCATAACACCAAATTTTACGTGGAAACCCAAATAGGGAAAAACCATTGTGGGATTTCGGACCCACTAAGAAATATACTCTTCTAGAGTATGCTCGGTTAAAAGCCAATCCTATTAAAGATTACAAAACACATTGCTAGATGTGACCCAGTTAAGGGATTTCCCTTAGATCTGTTAGGATCTTCACTTTGTTAGAAGTGACCTTGTCAGAGGATTTCAAACACTCTTTTATAATGTCACCTTGTTAGAGGATTTACTTATAAGACTGTTAAGTCCACTCAGTTAAGAGATTTCCTATTACTTCCACAAGCTAATAGTAATACAATCTATTTGCAACTTTACATCTAAAATGCTAAAGCAGATTCTTATTTGTTCAACACAATCTAGACATAGAACTAATCTTGTCTATCTGTTGGGCATCAATACTCTGTTATTCTACCAGGTCTTCAAGCTTATGTGCTTAGTAATCACTATGTAGCATCCCTGTGCATACACTTGCCCACATTCACTGTTTATCAATAGTTTCCTATTTATAAACAATCATCTAACTGCTTAATCTCCTTGATCACATTTCCCATGATCAATCATAGCCATCAGATCTTCAATCTTGTCCAAGTTCATTGTATCTTACAATCTGAAAAATGTTTTACCCTGCCTCGGAACTTGCACAATCATCTTGGATAATGCGGTTGAATCTGAGTTGTAGATCTTCTTGCCGACTTTCCATTGCCTTAGATTTGTTAACAAACTTCTTCCACAACTTGCCAATCATTGATCTGCTCCAACTCATTGGCTTCTTTCATTAAATATCACATGTAAACATTTAATGCTTTCTATTATAGCTTGGTTACAACTCGGTAGACATTTTGTCTTCATTAACCGACTGCGATAACCTTAGGGTTTACCGACTAGGTTCCTTGCCTGATAACATAGTGTAGTATTAACCTTTACATTTTACAACATATGTATGATGTTAAAACAATCTAAAACATCAAGATCTCATCATTGTCTGACTCGGTAGAGTTGCCCATTGAATAACTTATCCCTTTATTCATCATATTCTTTCCTGTGTCTTTACCGACTTCTTTATAATCTTCATATCATATTTCTTAGGATATGGCAACATCATACTGAATTAGAAAATCAATTTCTTGACATCAATGACAAAATAATAATATCAAGATAGTAAAACATCTTTAATCAGTTATGTCCATAATCATCAACAACCTTCTCAATATCCTTGTTATATTGCCAACAAATCCAAGCTCATAGAACTGATAGAAACTACATAGTAGAATAAATATCTATAGGACAACATCTAGAGAATGACTTTCAAAGCACTAAAACTTGAATAAATCTTGAGCAATGACAACCGATATATTGAAAATTTGTTATCATTTTTGCAACGAGACAAGAATGCAGAGCGCTGCAATCCTGTCAATTGTCAATTGAATATCACCAAACTACAATATCATTAAAGCATATACATCTGGAGCATTAAACTTATTGCCACAACCAACACCAAAACTCAAACACTATATGAAACATATCTATGAACTGACACTACATGATTTGGGGGCAATAGTCTACTGAAAGAGTCTACTTACAACCACTATTGACTGCCTTTCATTCATACATACCTATCTTCCATTGTTTTGCACTGCGATCGTTCTGCTTACTCAACATAAACTACAAACACTATATACTGTAATATCTAGATCAATCCAAATCACCAGAATTGACATCAATGACAACCAATCAACCATTTCTAATAAAAATTATAGATCATATTGTGATAAACATTCTCAAATTTTGAATAAGTGAAAACCTCTGGACGAGGGCACTCAACACGTGTTCAACACCTTTTGATCATTTAATAGAATTATTAAAATGATAAATAAGTTATAACATGGGAAGTTGACTAATTAGGGTGGTAGCACAATGTGTTATTATTCAATTAGTGTGTTGGCATGTGATTTGTGTATTGTCATCTAAAGAAGTACAAAACTCTAGTTCTATGATTAATTTCAAGAATAACTATACTTAGATATACAACATCACTTGGGAAAACACACTAGATACACCAATAGTGAAGAAAATACACAAAAAAAATTAATATAATAACTCTAATAGAAATAATTGAAAATAAAATGGGAGTAATGAAAATCAAACCCTTTGTACATTCAAGAGCCCAAAAAAAAACTACAATATGATAATAGCTACTTGGCAACTTGCCTTCAATTGAAGCTCCTATTTTGGTCTTTTGGCCTCTATGAGGAAAAAATAGAATGAGAGAAAATTGGAGTGTGTGTGTGTTTATCCTACATATGTATAGGAGTAAGAATGTAACTATGAAAGAAAATAAATTTATAAGCATTAATTTGTAGTCTATGGGGAGAAATGCCCGAGTGTGTATGGTAAAAGAAAGTATGTGAAAGCTCCACAATGATAAAAAAATCAAACCCCAAAAACAATAATGAAGGAAAATAGGATAAAATATATAAAAATAGTCTCTATAATGACAACAAAAATGATCACAAGGCTTAGGAGGTATTGTAGAATACTAGAATATTGTAATGTGCTAAAGAATGCTACACAATATTGTAAGTTGGCCTTGAAAAGATAAAGAATTCATTAGAAAATGAGGATCCAAAATAATGGAAGATGCATTCCAAATGCATAGGCAACAAGAGGGGCTTGTAAAAAAATGAAAACAATAATTAAAAAATGGAACTTGAAATGACACTTATAGTAGAAACTAGATGTTGTATGACTATATAGTCAAAGGATAGAAGTGTTCTGAATTAACATACATGTGCCAAACTAGCATCCCAGTACAATTTTTTTAGAGATTTCACATAGTGGGAAGAAAACATAAAACTAATATAGATTAAACACATGAAAACACATAAAACATGGATTCGCATAAAAAACAACACAACACTAGCACTAGGAGTGAGTAGAAGACCAAGATTGGGTTAAAACTGTTAGTTGAAAATTTTGTAAACTAGGGAAGTTCAGCAAATTGTGGTTTTAGTCACAATGTGTGAGATTGAATCTTTCCTAATTGTAATGGAAGGCTCCCCCTTTTCTTACTACTCTCTCTACTTGAAATACAATTTTAACTATGAATCGTATTATAAACTTGTACAATACAACATCCTATTCTCTCATTAGAAAGATGTTATTCTCTCCTCTTTTTTCAGGAAAGAATTTACAATGCAGATTAGTAATGATTAATAAAACTTCAAAGTTACAAAGAAATAACTTAAAGTATGTGAATGCAAATACAAGTAGAGAAGCAAAGTTTCCATGAAGGCTCAAAGTCCTCCATTGCTTCTCTGGGACGAGAAAAAAGTGTTCAAGCTCAAAGTCTTGCAATCACTACAATCCTATCAACCTTTTACAAATACTTTTGTAACCCATGGTGTATACTAAGATAATAAAGGAAAGCACAAAGTCTCTATCTTGATATCCTATTAAAATTTTGATAATCTTTTCACAAAATAACAAAAAGGAGTTCGAAATGTAACACAAAGTTTACAAACCAACACTTATTCTACTCTTTAATACTATTTCAACACAAAGATTTTATTTGATCAAAACAAGATTTTATCACAAGAATGACATAAGAACACTCTCACCATAAACCACAATGAATCCAACACAAAGTTTGAATGCCAATGGTGTCTTCTTATTTGATCAAGTTTGCAAAACAACAATATGAACTCAAAGTTTCACTTTTCTCTTCACTTCAATTGAGTTTCATTGCATAAGATTAAAGATGAAAATTACAATGAGCAACCTCATATACAAAACTATGACTAAATCAAAGAAGAGTCCTATTTGACTTAGAACTCGTGCACATTCTAGATGCAAAAACATGTATACAAAATTACAGTAAAGGTGTCAATTGATATTATAAAATGATACTAGACTAGAGATGCATAAAAAATGACTAAGTGTCTAGAGCTTCTCTTGTTTCCATCATTCTTCATCAATGGAGTCTTCATGTCCTTGCTTGGTAGGACATACTTTAAAATTCTCAGGTCCTAGTATATGGAATTTTACGTCTCAAATGGAGTTGTAGGAATGGATTTGAAGAATTCCTGACATTAGACAAAAAAGACCCAAAATTGCCAATTGGGGTTTAAGAAGTGCATTTCGAACTTATAAATTCGATTTGCACTTGAGAGACTCAAAAATATAAAATGGTGTAAATTGGGCTTAAAAGTCTAATTTGCACCTTGCTCAACCCAAAGGAAAGGAAAACTGCATTTTGGTTTATGTCGAAGTTATACCGCCAACATGCATCATGGCAAGGAACCATGGTGTATAGTGGGGTTATACCCTCGACATGCACCATGTGAAAGCACTTGGGAAAATCATAAAAGAAAATGGTGTGGGTTGGGGTTGTAACCCCGATATACACTGTGAAGGGAAGACATGGTGTAGATTGGGGATACGGTCCCGATATACACCTCTACTAGCACTATTGATTGTCGATGGTGATGTAAGGTGGGGTTACGGCCTTGACTTACACCAAAAGGGATGGTTTTGCTATAAGTCAGGGTTGTAACCCTGTCTTACACCAAAAATAGGAGTGACTTAGATTTTTTGACCTTAGTTGTAGTTCGGGTTTATAAACCTGACCTACACCTAACATGAGTTTTACATGGCTATGAAATGGTGTAAATTGGGGTTACAAACCTGATTTGCACCAAACCTTAAAAATTTTGAAGGGAGGTGTAATTTGGGTTTGTAAACCTGATTTACACTTGTGCACAAAAACTAACTTAAAACACCCAAAAAAGGACTAGAACCTCCTAATCAAGAATTGAGGGTCCTAAATCATGTAGGAAGGAGAATAAATACTACCTTGAAAAACATGCTTAGAGAACATGAACTACAAATTAGACAAAATCTGTAGGGGTTATCTTATTTTTGTGACCTAGCCAAAAATGAGGACAACAAAAATGATCCTAGGAAATGCTACAAGATTTGGACACAAGCAATCCCAAAACATAATGTAACAATTTTAAAATATAGTATTTTTGACATTTTGAAAAAAAGTAATAGGTTAAAATTAAATGTAGTTGAATATTTGTATCATGCTTGGTTCCTCAATGGAAGGAAGTTAGGGTTGTAAATCTCGCAAATTTATGAGAATTGATACCATATGATTAAGATAGGTTTCATTTAACATTATGTTTAACTCTATGTTAAGATTGAACCTAATATTTAAACATGTGGTTCTTCATATTCCATTTGAAGTCAAATAAAGTTATAATTTGCCCCTATTCAAATTAAGAATTGTATTTTTATGTATTTGAGGTTCCAAAAAAGTATGAATTTTATTCTTACCTCCTTGAGCTCTCTATCATATTGATGATGGATCACAAAGGGTGATTAAAATTGATGATGCGAAAAATCTGATTTAACAACAATCATCCCCAATAATAATTTAAAAACTTTATTGTTCAATTTTATTGAATAATTGACTACATTTTTAAGGTTCTTTCTAGCTAGATCATGCTATGCCCTATACTGATTAGATGTATGGGGACATGTAATGACCAAATAGGACTCATGTAATCAATATATTATTCATTTTATTATTTTTAATTATATTTAGCTAAGTTGAAAGGACACTGACTTGTAGAAATTGGATGCTAAATGACTATATACTTAAAGGATATAAGTGTGCCAAATTAGCATCCATGTGCCACACTAGCATCCAAGTATAACAAACTTAGAGACTTCACATGTTGGTAAAAAAACATAAAACTAACATAGGGAAACACATGACATCACATAAAACATAGCTTAACACATAAAAAGCAACACAACACCAACACTAAGAGTGCATAAAAGATTAAAGTTGGTTTGATAATGATCTTATCGCATGGTACAAGAGCTAAAAACTAGAGTGAGCCCAAAGTATAATGCAATCATTGTGAGATTTATAATTTTTGACATTACATGATAAAGTATAGGATAAAATTTTATATAGCTGAATAAATTTGTATCATCTCTAGATCATCAATATAAAGAAATTAAGGTCTTAAGCCTCACTGATTTTGGAGAATTAA
Organism: Cryptomeria japonica; assembly: GCF_030272615.1. NCBI lineage: Eukaryota > Viridiplantae > Streptophyta > Pinopsida > Cupressales > Cupressaceae > Cryptomeria > Cryptomeria japonica. The sequence continues at coordinate 582,715,896 of NC_081411.1, read as the reverse complement.
TACACTATGATTGATCTAGGTTCTATTTCATGTTATGTTTAATTCCAAGTTGAGATTGAATATAAGATTCAAACATGTCGTTCTTGGTTTTCTATTTGAATGCCTCTTACAATATTACACCCCTACTAAGATTGATCATTTTATTCTTATGCATTTGATATTCAAATAAAATATGAATCCCTAGACATTATTTAAAATCTTTATTATTAGATTTAATTAAATAGTCAACCATGGTTTTAAGTTTCATTCTAGTATCATGTTATGCCCCATTCCTATTGGATGTATGAGGATATGAATGACCAAATACGACTCATATAATCATTATACTAGTGATATAAATATTATTTCCTAATTATTAATATTGTTAGATAGGTCAACTTCATTGAGATTAACAAGTTAATATATTGGTCATTTAAAATTATTGAATAAAAAATATTCTACAGACTTCATTCAATTTGTATAACTTTTATTACTAGTTATTTTAATATTTCTTAGACAATTATTTTCATTTGTTATGTGAATTTACTTAGGATTCTTTTTTACCCTCCTTTTATCATTTAATATTTTATTTTGACCCGTGATGATCTTATATGTAAGCATTATTTCATACTTAGACTAGGGCCATGTAGCTACAAGTGCTATCAAACATTGTTCAAAATGGTGGACAAACAAAATGGGCTTGGAATGACCTCTAAAATTATTAATAGAGTGACGGAGATGCAACAATTATACAAAGAATTTTATTGGTGGAGAGCATGCCCTCAATGCAATTTCAATAGAGATGTAAATTAAAGGTTAAAAGGTTCAAGCAAAGAGTTTGTGAGTCAATTAAATAACGTAGTTTTTGATAGTCAAGGAGTGTGAGAAATTTTCTCCTTTATAAGTGTGAAGGAAAATTTAGGAGGTGAAGTAGTGTTATAAGAGATGCTAGGTGAAAATAAAATGTGAAATTACCTATAAGAGGTCAACGAATAGAAGTATATTTCTCTAGATCATAGAATAATGTTTCAATAACAATAGGATTTTTTGTTGAGGAAGATAAAAATAAAATTCAATAATTTTAAGCAATCAATTAATTCATGATTATTGAAATTTTGGTGAGTGAATATTTGTTGGGTCGAAAAAGTATGAGTCTTGTGACATTACAAGTAGTTTGATATGGTAGCATATAGAGAAGGAAGTAATATGTCAATCTTGTGTAGACCAAGAAAGTGTAGTAGAAGGGAGACAAAGTATTATGTGTAAGGAAAATAAATGAAAAAATTATTTGGAGGTGGACAAATTGTAGAGGACTAAATTCCTCAAGGGATGTGCAAAGGTGTATAATGAAAAAGGTGGTCATTTAGAGGATGTGACATGACCTAGCTCAAGTCCTTGGAGCTAGAAGATGTTATCACAATAGTATAACTCTTTTCCATGGATCTTATACATGTGTTAATGGTGTGCTAAGGTTGGAGAATAAGTTGAAAGAGAAATTCTACAGATCAACCCTTATTTTTTTCAAATTTAGCTCACAAAATTTTCTACATAGTGTGTCTAATGTAGTAGCACCCTACTTCATTACAATCTTGTTTCAACCATTTTTTTCATCTTTGTACTTCAATTTATTGTGTAGGTCTATTTCCATTTAGCTAGAAATAAATTTTACACATTCTCCTACACAATTTTTTAAGGATATGAGATATTTAAATTATATTCTCCTACATGTTTTTGAAGGATATGAGATTTTATTATAGTGTTATGATGGAATTTTTCTAATGCATTCTTGTCACACTTGTCCACAAAAGGTTCCTAATAGTTCTTACATTCATGATCATATTTTGGGCTATGTAGTATGAACATGATTAAATTTGATCCGTGGTAAATATCTTGGACTTCTCCAATCATTTTTATTTTTTATTTTTATTTTTTGATAAAAGTGGATTTACCACTAAATTTTATTATTATTTTAATTTTTAACATGGTGTCTGGTTCAACGAGCACTAGAAGGAAAGAACTAGTAAGAAAACCTTCTAGTATTTCTCAAAAAAAACTTAAGGCCTACCTACCCATTACAAAAAGCCTTGAAGGCATATTAAAAACCCCCACTCCCATATTACATAGAATACCCATTGAGTACAAAGGTGCTGCCATACATGGAATACATTACAAATAATCAATATATATCTATCCCTTCAGCTAACTATGAGGAAACACCATAAAAATGCAATAGAAGATCATCCACCAATGAGAAGATATAGTCCTCAACAGAAAAAGAATAAAAATACAGTCATTAGTTACTGTTAACATATTTCGAGATTAGTCCACGGGTGGCATTTTGCTATTTTTTGTGGCCCTACCTCTTTTGTTCCTCCTGCTCGCATGTATCAGGTGAGACAGATGTTAGCTCGGTGAGGGTTCTGTGCGCTTGCTTTTCCCTTTTTGTTTTTGCAGTAGCGTCGAGCTACCACGTGGCATGGGTTGTTCACATAGCAGCATCTTTTTTGTCCCTCCGCCTGCCATTTTGATCATGACTCTTTTATCGTGTGCCAGTCGAGCCGAGCGTCGTGGGACTAGTGACTTCAGTGGCGATTTGTTTGGTAAATCAAATAGGTGGACCACAACATGCAAAAAGAAAGGCGGTGGAGTCTGAGGTTGTTAGGGGCTGGGGCTCTATTTAGTTTAGTTTTTTCCCTATTGTAGGGGTTCAGAACTTTGCAAGGACAATCAAGTTTCTTAGTAGTATTTTCAGCCTTAAGAACTATTTTATTATTTTCTGGAGAACTTCAATCAGACTGTGCCTATGGCCTTTGTGAGACTTTACTCTTAGTATGCTCTAATGGTCTTTTATGTGCTCTTCTATTAGAATTTTAAAGACTTTAGGAATATATATATCTAAGATTTTGCCGATTGAACTATGTGTTACACTTGTTATCTAGTAAATGCATGATAGGTATTTCTTTATGTTACAAAAAGATTTGATTGAACCTTGGTTGTGTTTCTAATCCAGACTTGTAGATTGTTGAATGGGCTCAAAAAAATCATTAGTAGATGGTTTTTATGTACTCATATCTTCTTAAAACATGTGCTCTGGTGCATCGCCTTAGTAGTCTAGTTTTTATTGTTTTAAGGTGTTTCTTTCTTCCCCTTTCCTTGAAAACACCAAGGAAGAGTCAGCTTCTCAATCCTAGAGATCATTCAGTGAAACCTATGCAATCGGTCCCCCATCACTGAATTTCCCATAAGGTTATTTGTTTCCAAAGTAAAATTCAAAGTCAATGGTTCTTTTTCTGGCACGCCCAGTGGGATCATACTTCTCAAGATTTAGGCCACTATATGAGCCACAAACCTATCACTAGGAGCCAAACAGCTTTGAATCCTAGTTTACTTCTTCCACCCCTGGTTAGTGTTTATCAATCTGTTGCCTCTTCATCCCAAAGCCTCCCTAGCGCTGCTGCAGTTACTCCTATCGCAATAATGGCTCAAATCCCACCTAGAAATTTTGTAACATGGGATAACGAAAGTCCTCTCATTCCTCCAGTTTTACCTGCCACATGGGCCCAAATACCCTCTACTACACTGAAAGCAGTTCCTAAGTTTACTCGGGAATGTTCTAAGACTCCTGGAGAACACTTGCAAGACATAGCCAATGTCTGCATGGTCCATAGTATAACCGAGCATAACATAGCTTTGAGATTGCTAGTGGCATCATTCAAAGGAAAAGCTTTGGATTGGTATGGATCCCTCACTCCGAATTCTATTGGTAGCTGGGACCAGCTAGGCGAGCATTTTTTCCAAAGATTCTCCGACAAAGCAGATAGGTCTTCTTTGATGCATCAGTTGATCACAATAAAGAGAGCCCCACAAGAAGCTTTAACAGAGTTCAATCTGCACTTTCAGAGGACTTGGGAGTGAATACCTTTGTCTGCTCATCCTCTTGCCGATATGGCATTTGTTTTCTATCTGAAGGCTTTCAACTCAGATATATCGGTGATGATTCAATCTTTAGGCGGTAACACTCTCCCTCAATCTTTTGACTTAGCCATCTCTATAGAAAATAACCTGATTGATGTAGGGAAATTATCATCGCGGCCACTTATGCTTGCTTTTCTAGATCTATCCAATCAGCCAAATGGCCTAAATATCCCAGAAATGGTTGTTACCAGTTCATCCGCTCCCCAATCTATGTACGCTTATCCCGGACCCCAACAAGAAAATCTGCCTCATCCCTCGTCTTTAGTTATAGAGGTTAGTGATATGAAAATTTTACTAAGGTCTTTTTCTAATGAAATAGTCAATCTAAAGAGATCTCAAATACCACAAACCAAACCCCCTTACCAGTAAAACTACCAATCTAATAGGCCTTCTTATCAACAAAACTAGTACTCGAATAATCGAGTTGCTCTGAATCAATCAGCTGGTCAGATAGTTCCCTTGCCCAATCCATTGCAAACGGTCTACCCTAGCACTGGTAAAGAGTTGACAGCAAGACAAAATAATCTAGCAAATGATACCAACTCTTGGTGTTTTCCATGTAACAGCACACACACTCTAAGTAATTTTCTGAGAGGCAATCTACAACAAAAGCCTACAGAGTAGCGTTGCCAAGGCATAGCGACCGATGACTCAGCTTACATGGCCCTCGATGTGGATAATGCTTCCTTCATTGCACAAATGCAGGGCATGTCAATGGAGCAGGAAGCAGAAATAGCCCCAGATCATGCACTTTTCTCTTGGATGGAAGGAGAAGATATTGTGATGACTAATGACGCAGCATCATCAAGCTCAGGGACTCCTCAAGTGCAATCAAATTACAATCTCAGATCGAAGAGGCAGTTAATGGGAGAAAATGTAAACGTGCCATGGAAGCCCTCTGTCGACAACGCTCCTGAGCAACCCGCAGTTGTCGTTACTTATCCAAGGAAAGATTTCATTCCTTATAAACCCAGAGAAACAAAGGCATTGCTAGCATCAGTATTGGATGTAGTGGAGCAATTAAGGAAACCCCCAGCTAACGTATCTTTATGGGATCTTCTTGCCATCCCAGAGCAAAGGAGTCATTTGAAGGAAGCCTTGTTGGAGGAGGTTAGCCCCCCAATAGGAAGGCTACTACTTCTCTATCGACGAATAGGAAAGCTTCTCAACATCTCATAGACAGGTCATATTCGGCAGTGGCATTGACAAATCAAGACGTCCCGCTGAAATGTCAATCAGAAGGTAAGCCTAAGCCCAAACCTTTTTATTTGATCCTCATAGTAGGGGATAAGCTTCTACATAACTCTATGATAGACTCTGATGCTAGTACTATCGTCATGCCTAAGAAAATCGCTGAGGTTATGAATATTAAGTATGAGCCATTAAATCGTTGCATCATGTAGTTAGATGGGAAGAAGGTACAAATTGCAGGCCTCATTAAAAGCCTCCCGCTAACATTGTTTGCATGTCCTAGTGTCACAGTGTCTCAAGAAGTAGCAGGTATCAATATTCCTCCTGTTTTTGGCCTTTGCCTCTCTAGAGATTTTACTGCCAAGATAGGAGGTTACCTATCCTTGGACTGGTCCCACCTTATCCTCTGTACTAAGTGAGGTGCCAAGCTCAAAATCCTCTCAGAACCCCTTCATGCTGAGCATGTTGCAGATCAAGCTATGCTCAATTTGGAGCCAACCCACACCTCAATCTCCGACGAAGAAAGAAGGATAGTATAATTCATCAAGGATGAAGAAATAACAGGAGATGCTTCTCCAAATTAGGAGGTTTTTCTTGAATAATTCATTGACTCTGACCCCTATTCAAATTATCATGCCACGGGTCTTGGTATTTGTTGCATTTTTAATGAAGATCAGGTTGTCCCAAAACTAATTAAAGAACCCTTTACCCAAGGAGATTTATCCTCTTTACTCTGGACCCTACATTTTGATGGTGCAAGATGAAAAGTAGGTTCAACGGCTGGAATTTGTTTTACTTCACCTTCAGGCAAGCAGATTCCAAAGTCTTTTCGCTTATAGTTTGCATTTTCCAACAATGAAGTGGAGTACAAGGGACTGATTCAGGGACTAATGTTGGCAAAAAAGATGGGTATAAAGAAATTGAAAGTTTTAGGGGACTCCAAACTTGTTGTCAATCAGATTCGGGGAATCTCTAGTGCAAAACATGTCGGTATGAGGTCTTACCACCATGGGGCTTGGGATTTGATTGAAAGCTTCGACGCTTTCAACATCCAAAGAATCCCCTACAAGGCAAATGCATCTGCTGATCGAATGGCCACTATTGGGTCAAATTTTGACCCCACTGTGGATTTTCTCTTCAACCCCTAAGCATTTGATGTCATCGTTCGGCCAGTTATCCCAGATAATGACACCCACTGGTAGGTTTTTGAGAATGACAAACAAATTGCTCTGTTCATTCAGAATTCAGGAGAATTTGCAGATCAGTTACAACCCAAGGTTAAGGAAGCGTATGGGGATCAAATCATACAGTTGAATTCAAACAAGCTCCCTAATGGGCTAATCACCTTAGAGAAATTTTTTGACAAGGATGACGCCAAAAGTGATAAGCGAAAGCTCACGGTTGATAAAGGAGACTATACCAAAATGTCAGTAGGTTATGGTAAAATCCTCAAAGTAGGGAAGGAGATTTCACTCCAAAACCAAGAGAAATTGGCTTGATATTGCAACCAATACGAGGGTGTGCTATCATGGTCCTATGAGGATTTGAAAGGATACAACCCCGATATCATTCAGTATACTATCGAAGTTATCGATGGAGCCAAACCGGTCTGGCAGAAGCAAAGACCTATTAATCTGAAAGTTGAGTTACTCATGGCCCAGGAGCTAAGAAAGATGATAGAGTAAAAAATTATCTATCCCATCAAACATAGCAAATGGGTGTCCAATTTGGTGCCCGTGAGGAAAAAGAATGGAGATATCTGACTATGTGTGGATTTTAGGGACTTAAACCAAGCATCCCTAAAAGACCACTACCCTCTACCATCAATAGAATAGTTGTTAAGCACAGTGGTGGGATCAGAGATGTTCTCAATGCTAGATGGTTTCTCTGGTTACAATCAGGTTCTGGTGAAAGGAGAAGACCAGCATAAGACGATCTTCACAACTAAATGGGGAACATTCGCCTATCAAAAAATGCCATTCGGGTTGTCAAATGCTGGTGCAACTTTTTAGAGGGCTATGGACCTAGCTTTCAAAGAGCTTGTTAACAAAATCATCTTGATTTATCTGCATGATCTCACTGTGTTTTCAAAAAACAAGGAGGATCATTTTGATCATTTGGAGATGGTTTTCCAAAAATGTCTAGAATTTGGAATCTCTTTGAACCCGAAGAAGTGCATTTTTGGCATCCCACAAGGTAAATTGCTTGAGCATGTTGTATCTAAGGAAGGAGTCTCCATCGACCCTGATTGAGTCAAAGCGATAAGACAACTCCCCCTTCCTGTAAATAAGAAAGGAGTACAATCCTTCCTAGGCAAGGCCAACTTTGTTAGCCGCTTTATTGCAGATTTTGCAGGGATGGTGAGGCCCATCACCCTAATGCTTAAAAAAGAAATGCACTTTAAATGGACTTCTGATGGGAAAGACTCCTTCGAGAAAATCAAAGAAGCTATTTGTTCAACTCCTATGCTGTCCAATCCCGATATGGCCAAAGATTTCATTATGTATGTTTTCTCTGGCCCTTATAGCATTGTCTTGGTCTTAACCCAGAAGGAGGCAGAAACAAATGGAGAGCACCCCATAGCTTTCCACTCCAAGACTCTTAAGGAATATGAGGCAAAGTACAACTTCATCAAAAAACAAGCTCTGGCGATAGTCAAGGGCCTCAAGAAGTTTAGGCATTTCATCGCCTACAACAAGATCACAGTGTATGTCGCTCACCCTTCAGTTGGAGAATATATCATGGAGGGAGACATCACTGAGAAGAGAGATAATTGGATCACCAAAATCTTGGAGTATGACGTTGATGTCAGACCCACCAAAATAGTCTGCGGCAAAGGTTTGTGTGAATACTTAGCATAGGATCTCGCACCCCGAGACCCCAAGGTAGCCGCAAACGAATCTGTCATGGCCATTTCAGAGCCAACGGAGGCATGCTGGATGGAAGAGCACAAACTTTTTATGAAGAGGAATTTTTCCTAAGGGTCTTCCCTCAAGAAAGAGGAGGTTCTATAGGTTACATAATAGCGGTTTCTGACTAATAGCTGATGTCCTTTTCAAAAGAAATTTTGATGGAGTCCTACTCTGCTGTGTGAATCAAACCCAAGCTGACAAGATTCTTCATGAATTTCATCATGGTTCATCCGGAGGTAACTTCTCAACACCAACCACCATCATCAAAATCACATGTGCCAGATATTTCTAGCCATCCATATTTAAGGAGGCACATGCAATGGTGAGAGTGTGCAAGGAATACCAGTATTATATTGGTAGGTGCAGGAAAGCAGCAATGTCACTCCAATCCATAGTGGTGGAGGAACCTTTTGCATAATGGGGACTCGACTTCATAGGGATGATCAACCCCGCAAGCTCGGCTGGGCACAAATGGATCTTGACCGCTACGAATTATTTCACCCGATCGTCCGAGGCTGTCCCTCTGAAAAATTCGTCTGAGTTTGAAATCCTGGCTTTCCTGGAAGATCTAGTGTGCCATTATGGTCCCCCGAAGACCATAATTTCAGATAATGTGCGTGTGTTCATGGGCTCATGACTCACCTAGTTTGCCCTTAGCAAAGGTATTTACCTAAAGACCTCCTCAAACTACTATCCACAAGGAAACGGGCTCACAAAGTCTACCAATAAGAATCTCATTAGGCTCATCAAGCAAATTGGCTCAGAGCACAAAAGTGATTGGCATCACCATCTGGGGAGCGCACTGTGGGTAGACTGGATAATGCCAAAGCAAGTTTTGAAGACCTCCCCATATAAACTGGTTTACAGGAAAGATGCATTGTTCCCCGTATCCCTGGAGAACTCAGCTCTGCAACTGCTTAAGTCTTTTGAAATAGTGGAGAATGGCCCTATGGACGTGAGGTTGGCTGAAATTATGGAACTAGAGGAAGCAAGGGAAGCGACGTTTGCCTCCCTCCAGACATGTCAACAAACCATTAAAATGTGGTTTGATAACAAGAAAAGTTCACCCTCACAATTCTTGTAGGGTGACCTTGTCCTAAAATTTAACGAAAGGGCTGCCAAACTCGGCCAGCATACAAAATTCGACGGGCTATGGGATGGCCCTTTCCGTATAACAAATTGCAAAGGTCACAATTCTTTTGATCTAGAAGATATGCATGGAGATCTTCTTACGATTCCGGTTAACGATTTCCATTTAAAACCTTTTCATTAGCTTAGCGCCCCTAATTGTACATAATGTAATTAGTGCTTTTGTGTGTGTTTTTATTTATTGCTTTCTCTTTGGGTAATGTTGCCAATCAAAATGCCATTATTAATTCACAAAAAGATACACTCAAATATGCCATTTACTAAAGAAAAATAAGATTATCATATTTTGAGTATGTATATGAAGATTGACAAATATTGAGAAAGGCCTCCGGTCGCATTTGTCAAAATTTAAAATAGAGAGAACAATAAGAAGAGTGGGGGATATGTCACAACAAAATCATTTTCATCTTCTTGCTCCTCCATGAGGGAATTAGAGTCTTCGGTGTCATCCTTTGTGTCCTCCTCTCCCGACCACTCCTGATCGGAAGCAATTCTAGAAGCTTCAGCTATGATGATGAGGACAAAGTCAGGGAGAATGTCCGGAGTCAAGACCCACGGAAATATATAGTCCCTGAAGCCAGTATACCAATCGGTGCTAGTCGGGATGGGGACGGTCAGATAAATGTGAGGAAGGAATTCAGTGGCAAGCTCTATCCATAAGCAATAAGCAGATAGCATCATGGTCTAGAATCCACTGACGAGCGGATACCAAGGCACTTCTTCCCTAGATGTAATGAACCACTACAGGTTTGTCGCCAGAGGTAAGCCTCGAAAAGGAATGTAGTAGGCTATAACCTCCTCCAAACCTCTGACATAGTCTCCTGAGAAGAGAGCTCTTGTAAGCTCAGAGGCCTCGTATCCACCAATCCCAGCATCAAGCAGAGAAGCCACGAAGCGCAAACAAATGTCCGCGTTAACTTGGTAGTGGTCAGCATTATCTATAAAATCTTCTCCGACCACCCATTTGATGGTGGCGATGATCAAAGGATTCTTCCTCTTCATCATCCTCCATAGCTTCTAATCAAAAATGTTGCCAATGAAAGCAACCTGTGCCTTACTGCTAACAAGTCGGACAGGAGTATCCATCCTTTAGAAAAACCCCGTCGTTAAAGTTGGTGATATAAGCAAGAATGTCTGAAAAAGCATATTTATAGGATTTCTTGGCTCCAGGTGACAAATGATGACAATGCCAGTACTCCCAATCCCAAGCTGCACCATCCTTTCTGCATAAATTGGCACAAGGGAAATGATACCTGCTGACAGGTTTTCATAAATGGCAAAAGAAAGGTCGGTACCTCGATTGGAGTGGACATGTACCTGAGTGCCACATATTTTGTTAAAGGTACATCACTTTTAAAGAAAAATCCCCGCAAGACTACTTCACCTCGTGCGTCCCTAGTGGGTGTGAGATTTTCTTAATTAAGGGGAAAAGTCCTTCGTACAAGCAAATCATCACAAGTGGCTCGACTATCAGTGGGTAGTGCCAGCGTTCTCTTCGTATTTGCAAATGGTGGCTCTAGTCTTCCTCATAAGTTTTCTCAACCTTAAAAAATGAGCTAGCATACGTGCGAAACGGGTGCCCATTCCTAGGCTCTTTTATTTCACGGTGATCTAGGCATGCCATGCATTAAAGAGAGAGATCCACTGGATTTTCTTTCATTCTATCAACTCATTCTTCAGTCAGAGATGGGCAGAGAATTGAGAAAAAGAGAATTGAGAAATGGATTTTTCATGAGTAAGAGATGGAAGCTGAAGCTACCTCTTCGGCCCTTGCTCAGGAAGCATTGTGGGTCGATGTGCTTGGCTGACTCTCATATGCCTCTCATGCTTTTCCGCCCGTCAAAATATCCAAGGACCAAAGCCAAATCAAAGACAGTCACCCGAAATACAACAGCAGTGATAGACCCGTTCGAAGATGTCATGGAACTAGAGCTCCACAAACAGCCGAAGAACCTGAGGGAGGCCGCATACAATAGGATGATTCATCATAGAGTGGACTCATTTTCCACAACAGCCCATTTCTGGCAAAGTGGGACTCCTCAATTTATAGTCCCAATGGTCCCACACTCTCCAGAGCTTGTGGCGGTGATTGCCAACATTTTCGACCCCAATTCCTACTCTACCAGCAGTCTTTCTTTAAGGGTGGTCATATCACCAAATGCCATAAAAGACATGATGTGTTGTCGTTTCTTCGAAGCAACTAAGGTCTTCTCAGATGCTACCATGGAGGAATACTAGAACTCAAGAAGAGATGCGGTCACTTTCTGTAATAGCATCTTGAACCGGAGCCAGTCAACAGGCCTCCCAAAGCTACCCTTGTCATATAGCGATCTAAAACATGAGGACCGTAAAGATATTTCATCCATTCTCGCCTGGTTGTGCGGTCATGAAAATGATCGGGAGGTTACGGCCGCAATGATGGGTTTCCTTTTTAAATGTCGAAAACAGAAAGAAGCTTTCCATTTCTATTTCTCTGACCTGATAGCCAATGAAATGGTAAAACAATTATATGAGTTCCACTAGCTTCGACGTTTTAGGTTCTCCTCGGTCTTGGTTCACCTACTCTTACATCATAATGAAGCCTTCTTTAGCCAGTTTATCAAACTAGTCAGCAGCGATGAAGCAGGAAATAGAACGTCGGTTTTAGTCTAGACGCCCATTATTTTGTCCTCCTATGATGCTTATCAATTTTCTGATTGTTTCCTAACTCCCACCTTGAATGATTTTGGCATCTTTCTCATTGAGCCACTCTCCCTCTTTTCACAAATCCAAATGAATTGGATGTGCAATGAACGGCCCCCCTGTGACTGGTTCATAGGCAGTGATTTCTCTTTTTTCTGAGTCCATGGTTTCTTTGAGGAACCTTTCCATCTACCTACATACATCACAGAGAGGACTCTTTCTCTCGAGATCGCTTGCCAACTAGTACATGTGGAGAAAGCTATAGGGTCCACGAAGCATGACACCTCAATCGCCCAGGACAATAAGGCTATCGGTCCCATCACCCTAGTTCAGCGGGGTATCGCGAAGAACATATTGACATCAAAGCTGGTGTAGCTTGGGCTATTGGTGATTGATGACTTTTGGAGCTATGACCCAGATGGGTGCCTATCTCGCAAGAAGAATGCAGTTAAACATGAGCCGTAGAGTGTAATGGAACAACGCGCTAATCCACAGGCGAACGACCCAAGCTTGTATGTGGATCTCAACAATTTTTCCATGCTCAAGCGCCCCTCCTGGTTGAGTTTTTACTCTGTTTCACAAAGGTACAACCCTACGAAGCCCATTTCTCAGGCTATGCATGAGACCATGGCGGTAAACGCTTGGCCATGGAGAAAGTGGGAGGATTCCTGGATCTATCGACAGGAAATAAATCAGCCCAGAGCAAACATTGGGAATGTTCCTTCGGATGAGCATTTTGATCTTGAATGGCACCAAGAAAATGGATTTGATGAGGGAACAGGCGATAGCTCACCATGTGGGTATTAATCTCCTGAGGTCGCCCAGCAGCGAGAGGTTGAAATTATAAATATTGAAGAGAGGGACAGCGAGCCAAGTACTCTCCCCCCTCTCAACATTTCTGCTTGTATCCTCACTCCCAAACTAGTAAAAGGCAAGCTGAGAAGAAGTTTCAGGAGGACCCTGTAATGCCCCGCCAGGAAACCCCGAAGGGATAAGCCAAAACACAAGAATAGAGTGCAATAATTTTATTTTTTTAAAACTTACACCACATAAAGATCCAACAAGATATAAAAGATTCAGATTACATGGCGGAAGACATCAACTAACACCTCAAGAGTTTCCCAATGAGATTACTTAAATTTCAAAATTCACTTAACTCACACAATTAATCCAATAAGCTGATTATCTTAATAACGAGATAATTCTTAATCAGGATAATTTCTTTCAGAAGATGGAAATATAAATCACAAGAAAAGATTCATCCATTAAGATCTATTCATAATCTTCATTCAAGCTTTCCATAAAAATACAAGCCATACATCTAATATTCTAACACACTAGAATTTCATCATGAACATATGAGATCTTTTCAAGCATACTTAATTTCGTTACAACAACTAAATATATTCCATTACTCTAAGCTACATTCTTTCATATTCCAATTTATTGCATTTTAAAAGACGATTGCATACATGCATCTACGATAAATCTCATCTAAACCACTTATGCATTCGATCAAAAGGCATTCAAAAAGGACTGAATATAAGCATTTAAAGTTAATTCCACCTTATCCACTTATACATTCTAACATAAGCTAATCATACATGATAAAGTTGAATAAGGGAAACATAAGAGAATAACATCACATAACACCATAATGATCTCGGAGTTCACCCCTAAAGGGCTACATCTTCGGGTCTGCTCAACTGCAAGACCCCTCTGATAATTAATAAAGTTAAGAATACAAGAGGTTACAACATTACAATCCGGCCATCAAGGCGAAACATAATCAATATACAAACGACCGCATCGGTCAATAAATACATAAACGATCCCTGAAAAGAAAAGGATCTAGTTGAACATAATCAAAGCTAATACAAAGGTCCATTGGAGCATCCACAAAACTGAGTCATCACCACCCAAGTTCTAACATGAAACCCGATACTCACAAGGGCAAAGACAATAGGATGACCCACAAACGTGCTCCTAACAGGACAAAATGACAACACACTAGCGAACGTAGGGACAAGTGTCATCACACAACCTGGTATGGTTACCATGGCAGGTCTTCATAGGTCCCGGCCCCATACATTGGGTTACCCTGGCAACCTAATCCGAGCCTTCGGCCCATCCAAGCCTCATGTGGACCCACACATCCTTTCACGAAGACAAGGATGATGGTTTGCCATTTCAGGCCTTCTCACAGCATGTCGAGTCTGTGTTAGCACTCGTCCCATGTGTGAGGCACATTTATCTTACTTAGAGATTACATTCTAATCTACTGTTAGGTTATCACTTATTAGACTCACTTCCAACGGGTTACCCAGCAGCCACTTTGGGCGCGGCCCCCAATCGAAAGCCACTTTCCCATACGACACTAGACTATACTCGAACGAACTCAAAAACCAAGGAATACACAAGGTCAGATGAACGGAGTTCAAAATGGAGAAATCCACCATTTGGTCAAACATGACTTCATACGAGGTGCACTGACAGACAATACTCTAACTAGAGACCTGACCGATTAAAGGTCAACCACGAATCATCATTTGACACCCACACAAAGGATATGACCAAATACGACACTACCACAAAACAATAGCCAACTCGGAAGCGAGGACTGAAACAGGTACCCCAAAACAATCCAAACGACAGGGACCTCTCAAACAAAGCACGACTTGCCATTACATAAGCAAAAGCGAAAACAGAAATTAAACTCGCATAGGTAATATTCAGCAGATACAATCTTTTCTGAATTGATCTAAACGTTAAAAATCGATCAAGTTTTCTACATGATCTATAATAGATTGCAGTTATCTACCTCATTTAGATACAGGTTGCCTTGGTTTTCTAACTCTCTAAGGTTCATTGCATTGAACATACAAAAATACGCCATAACGAGTTCTTTAACCAATTTCACAAGAATATAATTTAAACAACCATTAACCAATTAATTAAGATATTTAATCTTCAATTAAAACATCATTGACGTACTAGTTCAAAATAAATCCTACACATTTTTCTTTTCCAGAACCAATTTACACTATATAGATCAAGGAAATATACATATTTAGGGAAGCCAAATAAAGAAAATCCATTCCCAGATTAACAAATTGTTTCCTTGAGCATAAAAAAGAAAATTACAAAAATTAACTATTAATTAATGAATATATTTAATAATCTGCGATTGATTAAATATAACAAATTAATAATTAATACAAAAGTGACAAATTAAGTATTTAATTACCAAAATATGCATTAAAACAAGATGAGTTTTGAATATTAAATATTGTATTTTTTTTTTTAAACATTATACAATAAATTAATAACAAATCATACTTGAATTTTTAATTAAATGCCAATATTTATAATAATAAAAAACTTAATTAAAATATTAAACATAAATAGTATTAAAATATTATATATATTTTTTTTTGAATAAAAAAAAATACATTAAAAAAACCAACATTTTTTTTTTTTTAAAACCTAACAAAAAACAATATATTATTATTGGGCGGTGAAGGCCGGACCCACCTCCCAACGTGGAGGATTGGGTGACCCAAACCCTAGCCATAGGGAACCCACGCGGGCGGCGCCACTGGCGGGGGACGCAGGTTCCGCGGCGCCTTGCGGCCACCGTAGTGAGCCTGCAGCCACCGCGAACTGTGACCCGCGTGAGGGGAGGAGACGGGTGGAGCTCTGCTCCCCGCCCTCCAACCCCAAGCCACATTTAAATTTTTTGCGTTTAAAACTTTTGATAAAAATTTCGAGATCACAAAAAGAACTGGTTAAAAAATTTCATATTTCGATTTAACAAAAAAAAGAAATCGATTTTCCTTTGATTAAAGGTCTGGGTTTTAATAATTTTATTTCTAAATAGCGAAACCCCCATTTTAAAGAACAGACTCATAATGAGACTTACAATACAATTCCAGAATGACAAGGTTTCACAATCCCAAACCATTTCCAACAAAGACTCATATTGGGCCAAAAAGAACCATTTTAACACAACGATTCAGCTATGCTTGCAAGAACACCAAACATATGCATAAATCTAAACCCACAAATTCAAAATTAAATCTAAAATCAATTTTAAAAGATTGGATTTTTAACACAAACATTTTTCATTCAACCGACAAAGCATTCCAAGGCAACAAGGAGGACAAATAAGGTAATTCCTACCTCCATACGCATTCCTGGAAGAGCTTGAAGGAGAGCCCAACCTGCAAGATCCAGAAGAACTTCTTCCTCCCAAAACTCCTCAAAAACCATTTTTCCAACAAAATATTTTCCAAAATTATCCCTCCTCTAAAATCTCCAAAAGTCTAGGTTATAAGGAAGAGTTGACCAAAATTTCATTTTTGGAATTAAAATTTTTATTTAAAATAATTCTTTTCTAACTATATCAATAAATTGAATTGCTTTTCCCATTTAAAATTGATTTTCTCACTCAACTGAAATTTAACCTTTCTATTTCAAAAATGCCAGAAGATTAAATTAATTCTATTGCAATTAAATTTAAATCTTTCTTTTTCAACAGCATATACAAAATGCATTTAATATTCAAAATCAACCATTTAATTGAACTTACTCCCAATTTAAGACGAGCAATCCAATATCAACGATAATCGCATAATGAAATCCCGATTAATTTAGTCCACTAATCTTCAA